>NC_056728.1:387344002-387644002 GCF_019279795.1 Protopterus annectens
AAATTATATTTTATCCTTGTTTTATATATCATTTAATTAACACTGTTAACTGTTACAGTATTTCATATAAGTTTCAGTACTTTGGTTATAATCCATGGTGGTGCTGCGGTAGCGTTGTTGCCTCACAGTAAGGCACTGTCTGGTTCGATTCTCAGCTAGAGCGTCTTCTGTGTGGAGACATGCGTGAATGGGTGTACCTTAGTTGAAGGTTGTGCGTCAGGCCTGACAAGCCGGTGTGTAAAAATCAACTGTCAATCATTAGCGGACCGGAGTTCCGCTGTGGCGACCCCTAACTGGGAAAAGCCGAAAGACGTAAACAAACTTTGGTTATAATCCCCATCTGAATTTATCATTTTTCCCCAAGGACATGCAGCAGGGATTAAAGGAAGCAAGAAATATGTCTACTAGAAAATCATATTTGACTAAATTGAAGAAATATTCTAGTTGCTGCTTCAAAAAAGAAGCAGGACCCATCCAAGGCTGAAACAACCTTTTGTTCTGCAATATTTGTTTGAATTGCTTAAATCAGGTTTTTCTTAATCTTGTATAACATTTTTTTCTTTTGTCCATTTCTGTTTGTCTAACTTTAGATCCCCCTTTCTTGGTTTCTCCAAGTAAAACATTTTTGAAAGGGGTATTTAAAAACAGGTGGCACCTCCATGGGACCTCAAGTTTGTCTTACAGAACTAGCTTTTCCACCTTTTGAACCAGCTGTTCAGACTGACATAATGTTCTCTACTTGGAAAACTGACTTTGGGTAGAAGAGTATCGGAATTGTATGCTCTTATGGTCGGTAATCCCTTTCTCATATTTCATACATTGACTAAAAACTACCCCGTCATTCATGACAAAAATGGTTTCTGAAGTTACTTTAAATCTGTCTGTTCACATCGCAGTCAAACCAAAGAACAGGGCAGAAGAGAATTCCGTATACTGTAGATGTCCACAAACATTGCAGATACTACACTGACCAAAAAAAAAAAAAAAAAAAAAAAAAAACACTTTTTAAAGTTTCTGACCAGCTCTCTATTTCTTTTGATGGGAAAAAGAAAAGTCTACTGGTGTCAAAAGACAGTTTTGAAGTAGTTTTCCCATTCAGTTCATTTTTGATACTCTCATCATGGTAAGACTATCCCTCAAAAGGTTGAAACTAACTTTACCAGAGCTCTGGCTACTTCTGGGGCATTTTGGAAGTGGCTAAACCCTTGAACTCTTCTAGAGGCAGCTAGTTAGTCATCTGTACATGCCTTCACTAAACATTATATGATTGACCTTTTCTCCAGAGCAAGGGCAGGATTAGCCAGATCTGTCCTCTAAAGACTCCAGGATTCTGAGCCGCCTTCTTCCTCCCTGGTGATACAAACTTTGACAATCATCACATGTAGCTGTATGCTGCTGTAACAGTGAAGTGTCTAATTATGAATATTGTACAGTTATTTAAATAAGGTTATATAAAAGCAGCCCTCCCCCCTTTCCAGAGTTAGGAAAGAACTGAATGTTGGTGCTCTGTACATCTGCATTTATGCCAGCATGCCTGTGAGCCTCCTCTGATGTCTGATGTACATGGAAGGCACCCCAAAGCTTTTGTATATTGGCCAGGCATCTGATCCTAGGCAAGATGCATCTCATATAGCTAAAGATACTGCGACATTTATCTATTCAAACATCCACTGTTATGGTTAGTTTATGTATGCAACTGTGCTTCTGTTTTTAACAATTTTAATTCACTCCAGCATTACATAACTTACTGTTTCTTGCCTTCCCATAAACTTCACTCCTCCTCCTCCTCCTCCTCCTCCTGAATATTATGCTGCATGTTTTGTTCCCACAAATTTAGTTTATTTCTGTGAAATATGTTAATTTTCTTTTCTGAAGGCCCTACTTTCCAGTCCTTTTTTTCATTTTTTTTTACAGTATCCCGAACATTTGTTTATGTTGGAGAATAAATTTTGGGTTCCATTTTCAAGAAACTGCTTTTCTAACAGCAGATAACATTAAACATAGTAAGGCCTTGCTATGTCTAAGCAATTTCGATTCTCTATCCCATCTCAAAAGAATAGTTTCCTTAGTTAAAACCATTTGTTCCTCCGAGTACTCTAGACGGAATTTTTAAAATCTGCCAACTCATTACATTCTCATAAAACTTGTTCCCCGTTACCTCTTCCTTCCCCATCACATCTCCAGCATTTGCTGTCCACCAAATGAAAAGTCCTTTAAAGTCTCCTTGGGTATAAAAATACCTATGCAGTCACTTCCATGTAAAAGTCCTAAACATTCTGGACTGTTTTGCATACTTAAGAGTCTTACAAATGTCTTTCCATTGTTGTTTTGTAAATTACCTTTCCATTGTATTTCTCAGTCTTTTCTAACCTCCTCTGATACTTAAAGTTATCACGGAAAGTTTTATACTGTCAACTAATTATTCTTTTTTTATCAGCAGCTTTTTTTTTTTTTTTTTACACCAGAGCTGGTATTTTAGTCATCACCCTCTCTCCTTTCCCTTTCTTTTTGCCTTTACTCTTACAAATCTCTGATGGGGAAGGCAGTCTACAATGTTCAGCCAAATTTCTGTTTCTGAGAGGAGAGCTCTGATTTTAGCTCTTCAGGCTTAGCATTCTCTCTGGGTTCCAGGTCCTCTCAGGATTTTTACAGACAACACCACTGCCATGCAGTACATGAATAGAGGAGCACTAAGTCTTATCCTGCTTGCAGACTGGCCTTCGTAGCTGGCATTTTGCTGTCAGACATCATTCAACTCTTCAGGCATTTTATGTTCCCAAAGGGCACAGGCTGCCAATCTGAGCGAGTCCAGCACAGATCCTCCCTAGTGGATGCTTCACAAGGAGGCTTTCCTGGACATTGTCAGTCAGTGAGGTATTCCTCAAGTAGACTTTTTTTCCTCCACTCTGAACAGACAACTTTCCAAATTCTGTTCCAGGGTTCCAAATGATCTGACTTCAAGACTGGATGCCATGTCCCTTTCTTGAAAGGGATGTTCTTGTTTGCTTAGCTTCCTCTTCCTCTTTTGCTAAGGGTCCTACACAGGCTCACGTGGGACAGGCCCAGATTTTATTGGTGATTCCATTTTGGCCTAGATAGCATTGGTTTTCCCTTCTGTTTCACCTGGCTAGGGGCAGTCATCACTAATTACTTCACTGGATGGATCTTCCCAAACTCTCATTGTCTTTATCCCACAGTTGACTCTCTGGGTGATAGGATTTTGATCCCTTTTGACATCAGTTTTCTGAGTATTTGCTTTAGGTTTTGCAAGAGGCCAGAAAACCCACTACTAGAAAATCTTATGCTGCTAAATGGAAGAGATTTTCTGTTTGGTGTCACAGACATAAACAGGATCCCCTGTAAATGGATATTCCAAGTGTTCTTTCTTATTTGTGTACGTTTCTCAATTCTGATCTATTATGTATTCATCTGTTAAAGTGCATTTGTCTGCCATTTCTGCTTGTCTTCCTTTGGATCTATCCCTTTCCTCTAGATTTCAGGTTAAACAGTTTCTGAAAGGTGTCCTTGACATTAGGCCTCTAAGAAAACCAATTTCTCCTTCTTGCGACCTTAATTTTGTCCATGAAAAGTTAACTCAACCATCTTTTGAACCAGCAGCTTCTTCTGCTTTGCAGTTGTGTACCTGGAAGTCTGTTAGTGGCATTGACGTCTGCCAAGAGCATCTCTGAGCTCTAGACTCTTATGGCAGTCCCTCCTTTTCTAGTTTTTCACAGAGGTACAGTGTCTCTTAGGACCAATCATTGTATGCCTAAAGTGGAATTGGACCATTCATCTTCCTCCATTTTCCTGTCTTCTCAAAATA
Organism: Protopterus annectens; assembly: GCF_019279795.1. Lineage (NCBI taxonomy): Eukaryota > Metazoa > Chordata > Ceratodontiformes > Protopteridae > Protopterus > Protopterus annectens. The sequence goes on from NC_056728.1 coordinate 387,347,826, forward strand.
GCAGTGAGAGGGTTCTGCATTCTTTGGATTTGAATAGATAGCTCAGATACTATTTAGATAAGAGTAAGGCTATTCAAAAATCTGAGCAACTGTTTTTCCTTTTCATGCCAACAAACTGGACCAGCTGTTTCTAAACAATTTCTAAAGCCATTTCGTTTTGTTACTCTTTTCATGGCAGCGGCTTTCTTTTTTCTTTTTCTCTGTTTGTGCTCATTTTCTTCCTCCAGAGCTTTTTTCAAGGGTCTTGATGCTCAGTCCATTCTGGAAGCTGCTACTCTTTTTTGTGTGTGTGCATATTTTTACTTACCATTACAATTTGGATGTTGTTTCTAGGGCTAGGGCAGGTTTTGCTAGGTCCATCCACCATGTGTTTTTGGAGAGTTATGTTGTTTTCTCCTCCTTCCACCTTCTTCACTAGCTGCAGTACTCTCCCTTTTGTAAGGAATACTGCAACAGTGATAAGTAAGGACATAGTACGGTTGTATAAGAACTTACCATAAGAGTAGATGTCCTACTTTTCACCATTGCAGTGTTCTGTCCTTCCCCCTGTTTAGTTTCTTCTTTGCACTCTAACCAAGAGGCTTTTCTTTTGCCCCTTTCTGGATGTCCATGTTCTACTATTTTTCCCCTCTTGGTTTGCTCTGGTTTCTCCTGGGGCAGTTCAGTTCTGAGGATATGGCTCTCATGCATCACTTATGTACCTTATTCCTCAGATGTAGGACACATGAACGACATGCGGTGCTTGGAAGGGCCTAAGGTTTTGGTATGCTGATCAGATATATGGCTATCCTCAGCAGGATACCCCTTTTTATAAGTAATACTGCAACAGTGAAAAGAAGGACATCAACTGTTATGGGTAAGTTCTTACACAACTGCACTTTCTTTTTTACAGTGTGCTAAGGGGATGGAATTGTACTTCTCCTGTCTTTGCAGGGTAATTATTGCACTTGCTGTGATTAAGGAGATCCTCTTTAGGCAGTCTTCTAAAAAACTCTGTCTTTATGTAGAAGGTGCTCTGGTGATGAATTTTCAGTAGTCTGTTTTTTTTTTTAATAAACCACTGTTTTCTTCTGAATCCATACCATTACTGGAGTTGTTAGAGAACTGTTAGCAAAAGTGGGGCTGGACGCACCACTCTCTTTTGTTCTTTCCCACAGGTAGTAAATTGGAGTAATATTTCTGCAGTTTGACTTTTTGGCACTTTTGCTTCAGTATTTGGCATCTTGAGCTTATTTTTTAACATTTTCTGTTTTAGAAAATTGATTGTACTTATGTTTTATTCTGAGTTTGTGGAGCTTAAATTCTTTATTTTAGAATGCCTCTTCCACAAACATTATGGGGGAAATGTCAGACTGGAATAAGCAAAACTGATTCAACTTTTTTTGCTTAAGATACCGTTATTATCCTGAAGAATGCCAGCATTGTAAATTGTTAATCTCACCCAGCCCTTATAGGAAGAGGGAGGTCCATGAGAAGCACTGTCTGTTGACAGAGTTCCGTGAATTCTATCTTGATATAGTCATCTTGTTCATCTAACTGGAAGCTGCCATAGAATTATTATTGGAGAACTGCCACTGGCAAAGGTTGAGGAGGATTCTCTACCTGAAGGACTGAAGAATATTTGAGGATTTCTTTCTGATTTTTGGCAGCATCCTGTAGGTGGTGTGTCACAGAAAGAAGCATTGTGAGCACTCTGTTTTGGTGATTTCATTGCGGAAAGGAATTACCAGGGTGTTGACAGCTACACCACTGGTGGATGATGAACTTTCCATGTGAAGATGGGAAACTGTCACCCAGGTACGCCAGAGCAGGAGATACACAACATCTTACACTACTTTCATACTACTATGAGGCTGCAGCTGTCTTATAGAAATTGACTGCAGGAGTTGGTGCTTGTGCCTGTTCAGGAGCCAGTCTGAGACATCAGAGAAGTTTCTTCTGGTAAGTTTCACAGGATGTCCTCAAGAGGCCTACAGGATGAGTCTAGTAAAAATTGTGTTTCTCCTTTATTAGTTCCCTCCTATGATGTCCTGCATTGTGCACATGGCGTTTTTTGAGTTAGAAAACGCTGTAGCTGCATTTAATTTTGCAGCCAGGCTCGTTCTCTTCTACTACAAAAGATGACACCTTGGGGACTTCTCTGGAATGTTTTGCAAAGCATCTTTTCAGTAGTCAATGATTAAGACAGGCTCTGGACTCCAGCGTGTACCTTACTTTAAACTTGAGTGTGCCCCACTCTGAGCAAGTTTCCTTTCACTATTAAATATCACTGTAGGCAGGGAATGTCCTCCTTACCAGATGATCTGATCTCTCTCTCACTGTTTCTCACTCTGTCTCTGAGGCTTCTTTTGGGTGCTCACCATGAAATCTACATGGAGACAGACACTGCTTATAGGTTGGCTGTGAAGTGATTTTCACCTGTCAAGTGCTCTTTCTTCAGCTGGCATCCTGATACCAAGTTTATATCAGCAGTGGTGCACAAGAGACAACAGACCCCACTTAATTGACCTAGCCCTAGTCTGGAATTCAGAGGCGCTTGATTTTTAGGGCAAGAAGTTGTACTGTTGACTTCTGCAACATGAACTATAAAGCATATCTCACGTGGTACTCAGAGACTTCAGATATCTCTTTTTGGTACTGATACTAAGGTCCCGTTACTTCTGAACCAAGAGGAATTTGCTGAGGGAAGTTGGCAATCCCTGAGATTAATATTTGATATTACCAAATCTGAGACTAGGACATCTGCATTGAAATGATACATATAACTCTCTCCAGGTTGCCAGTAGATATTTACATCAGGTAAAGGGTGCATCCTTTGATTGGATCAGTAATTTGTTTGGCAAGCAAGTTAAAGATATCTTGAAATCTCTGGAAGAAGAGGGATCAGGAGATCACTGTCTGAGCTATTTGAAAATAAGAACACATTGCCACAGCAACCGAAGAACCCAACAGTAAATACTAAAAACGTTGATGTAGCACTTGGCCCAGTCATGTGTATTCTGGTGCCCTTGTTATTTATTTACACTAAGCCAGAGATCACTACCTTGGAGCAAAGGGAGTTTTCTGAGAATGCAGTCTTGGAATTAGTGCATGAAACACTCAGTGTGGAACAACATAGTCTGACTGTACTGTTTGCACTTTTGAATGTTGAAGTTTGGTGCTTTAGTCGTCTGTCTCCCGCTCCAAATGCAGTAGAAACAGCAGGGCCATCACAGCAGTATAAAGGTATACAGACAAACCACAAGATGGGTAGGGAGCTGGAGTTTTCTGTCAGTCAATGTCTCTTATCTGCAGAGGTGGTAGGGAAGATTAGGCCTCCATATGTATGCAGAAGTCTGTTGTCAAATGTGTCAGTTTTTCAGTTTCTGGAACAGCAACTCAGGTCCCTTCCAGGCTGTACTTTCCCCACCAAAGCAAACAGTCTTGTCCAGACTTTGTCTTGACAGAAGATTCTGTCCTTGATCTCAGGAAAAGAAGATGCCATAGAACTTAGTACCCCTCATTCGTAAGTGAGGGTTTTATTCCAGGTTTTTCTTGAATCCAAAGAGATCAGGAGAGTTCTTGTGTGTAATAGATGTGAGGGCACTGAATGAGTTAATTCAGCACAACAAAAATTGAAGCTACTTAACATCCCTGTTGTCTTACTGTTTCTGAACACAGGGAACTGGTTGTGTTTAACTTGCATGTAGAAGGCTTATCTTCACATTCCCATTCATCTGCCTCACAGAAGGTTTTCTCAGGTTTTACTTCAGTGTTCATAACTTGTAGCTTCAGTCTTGTTGAGTACACTTCTGTACCTTATATATCTTCACAAAGTGCCTCAGCTGTCTTAGCTTAACTTTAAGGACAAGGAATTTACATTTTGTTGTACCTGGATGATTGAATATTGCAAGTCCTAACAGCAGCATAGTTAAACACTGTGAAAGACAGAATGTTTTCAGTTTTTCAGGTTTTGGGAGAAATAATGAAGTACACAAAGTTATATTTGTTCTTGCCCAGATTATCACTGCCCTGTGTATGTTTATAGACATACTCAAAGGAGGATATTTTTGACTTTGGAAGAGAGATGGTTTCTGATGGATTGTTGTAGTGCAGCTACATGACAGAAAAGCATTCAAGCCAGACATTTTTGTAAATTCTGGGCATGGTATGGTGATGTCCATTTCTGTAGTCCTATTTGCAAGACTTCAAGTGCAAGTGTTGCAATTAAATCTTTCCAAACACTTTTGGAAGCACAGGGGCAATTGGGAAACTAAGGTCCCTTATTTTTTTCTGTGACCCTGATTTCCAGTGGTAGCCTTGTCTGCCAAACTATTCCAAGACCTTACCCTTCTTTTCCCCACAGTCTTCAAGGATCTTCAGTAGTAGATTTATGTGCCAAACATTTTGAAGTTTTGGGGCAAGACCAAGACTTGCAGCCTTTCATTATAGCAGTCATCTGTCTGGCAGCTGATGCAGAGAACTAAGGCCCTGAACCTTTAATGAGCAATTTCCTGTAACACAGGGTATAGTGTTTGATTCCTTTCACCTCCATTTGCCTACTCTGTGACTTTGAGTAAGTCAGTTAACCAGACAGTGCTCCCAGATTGCCCCTGAAACAGTACACTTGTGTTCAGTGGCTTTGCTTGGTCAACAGATGTATAAATAAAAAACTACTGATGCACGGAGTCGGAATCGAATTTTGGTGAACTTGACCTCACTGGGGTTTTGAGTAAGCAGCAAAAGGAGTAGCACGTCAACCTTCTGAATTTAATTGAAGCTCACAAAACATTACAGCCACTTGTGTGTCATGTAAGCTTCAGTGCTGTATCACATTAAAAAACAAGGAGAAGTGAAATCACAGGCATTGCTAATAGACACTTAGTCCCTTGACTGGCCATTAGACAAGAGCCTCTTCCTGTCAGCACATTAGAGTGGCAGGTATTGCCAGAATGTTGACAAGGGCACTTCTGAAGACTGGGACACTCAAGAGTTTAGCTATGACTAAATTCAAAACTTCATTATTTATACTGCCGGAAATCAGAATCTGATATTGTATGCTATTTGTCGCTCCCTTTCCTCCTTTTCTCCTAAATCAGAAGATGCACCTGAAGATGCAGGACAGGGAGCTATGGATTATTGTTTCAGCTCCGTTCTAGTAGTATTAGATGATGTCCTTCCAGAAGCTATGGATTATTGTTTCAGCTCCATTTTAGCAGTATCAGATGATTTCCTTCCATATCACTGTTGCAGTATTCCTTATTAAAGGGATCTCCTGCAAGGGTAGCCCAACTTCTGGACAGTATACCAAAGCCTAAGGTTCTGTAAAGACATTGCATGTCACATGTATGCTCCCTGCTCAAGGTGCTGTATGGCTGTACATACTTCAAAACTTCTTTGCTGCCAGTCTGAATGCCATCTCAGATCATCGGTCCAAATGCTCCTTTGTCTCTACTGGTTACCAAGCCATTTTCAGATGAGTTCCCCGTTGGGGGTTTTCTTCTTATCTTATTGTTTTCCTTTAGTTGTGAGGTTACATGTCATCTGGAAAGGGAAATGTCAGTGTGGGAGACAGATTCCTCATAAGGACCGTCATAAGCAGTGTTTGCTTTGCTTGGGTGGTTCTCATGACCATACATCGTGCCTGATTTGTCAAGTGTTTGTCCATGAGACTCTTCGTAGTTGTCTCTCCTCCTTGTCTGTCTACCCAGAGAACTAACTTAAGTTGTTGGCACAGGATGTGATGTGGAACCCTCCCGGCTCGGGTGGTCAGCCATCTGCCATGAAGAAGACCAAAAAAAGGTGGGATGATTTAGCTGTTGTACCACCTCCCTGAGACATTTCTCTCAAGGCTGGTGAAACCCCAGAGGATTGTCCGGTTATTCCATCTGATTCCTCTGCTGTGACTGTTTTGGAGGCAGGTATAGGTCTGGCTTCTTGAATGTCCTTGCAGGCTCTGCAGACATCCATTACGGATGTTGAGGAGTTACCATGGCTATTCATATCTGAGGGACTGAGGGATGTTCTGCAGATTCTTGTTAGGGAGGAGATTCCCAGTACATTGACTTCAGTGTCAGCAAGGATCCGAACCTCCTGAGATCTTTAGTGCTGACATCTCTTTGAAAAAAGAAACAGAAAACAAAACACATTTCCCCTGTTCCTAAGGATCCTCAACATGAATGGCAGGCTTTTACACAGGGGTTGTTTAATGCTTTTATGGCCTTGAAGCCCCCCCCCCCCGGGAATTTCTGTTCCTGCCCCCCTGGTCATGTACCCCTCTGTAGTTCTTTGGGAGCGGGATTCTTCTGATGAGGAATTGAACACTGTAGAAGAGTCTTTGGCGTACACCTCTCAGATTCCTTCTCCTTTAGATTATGATTCTGAGGAGGACGACTCCATTAGTCCGGATTCTCTCTTTGAAGAACTTTCCTTTATATTACCTCTCAGATGATGGAATTTTTTAAATGGGAATGTACCTAGGTTTCTGACTTCCTGAAGAGGTATTTTGAGCTTCTCTAAATGGAGTCTCCTAAGCTCTTTGCTTTCCCCCCATCCTTGCTACCTTGTCAAACACTTTTCAACAGATTCTCAGGCTCCTGATTCTCAGCCCCCAGGTCCTAAAAAACGTGATAGGTATTTTCAAGTTGCTTGATTATTAATGTCCATCTGCTGACTCCTAAAAATTGTTGCCTTCTACTATATTACTTCCTTCTGATAAGGACAGTAGGGCCATGGATAGGTTGGTAAAAAGGTGCACACTGCTGCTACCCTTGCCTTTCAGGCTATTAACTATCAGACTCATATGATCAGGTGTATTTTAGCTCTTCTTTCTTAGGCTTATCAAGTTATTTCTGACCTTCCTGATTCTGAGGGAAGGTTTCATGCCCTCTATTTATTGGGCTTCTCTTCTCAAGTGGCCCATCATTCTATTAAATGCAGTTATGATGCAGTTGATACTTCTTCTACAGCTGCTGCCTTTAGTTCTGTGTTAAGCGATTATTCTTGGCTTTGCCTCCAACCTTTGCCTGATGATATTAAGGCTATATTGATGGATGCTGCTGTTGACAATAAAAATCTCTTTGGTTCTGCAGCTGCTGATCTTTTTAAGTCCCTACAGGAGAAGGGTAATGCCTTGCAGGAATTGAAACATTTTTGTTTCCCCGGTTCCAATATTTCAGAGGAATTATCCTTCCAAGCCTGCGTTTGTACGAATGTAGTCTCACCCTCCTCCCAAAGTTGAAAAGGGTTCTAGAAGGGCTCTTTCTACTAAGTGGACTCAGACTCGTACTACAAAGAAGCCTCCTTTTCCAGACAAGCCAGGTTCTATCAGACTACTTTCTTCCCTCCGCCCCAAGTCAGGTTCTTTTATCTCTTCATCTTTCTCTATCTCTACACAGTTGGTTAACATTCCCTAAAGATTCTAAAGTTCTGTCCATCATTCGACAAGGGTATTTCATGGTGTGGAAATCCCCTCCTCCTTTTTTGGGCATTCCTCAACCTCCTCAGGAACAGGTGCGTTTTTTTTTCTGGATGTACTTCAGAGCATTTTGTCTCAAGGCACCATCCTATCAGTTTCTGCTCCTCAAAGGGGGAAGGGATTTTATTCCAGAATGTTTTTGGTTCCCAGGAAAGAAGGCACCTGGAGGGTCATTCTGGATGTTTCTCAGCTCAACACCTTTCTGAAGGTTCCTTCCTTTCAAATGCATTCTATTCAGACCCTGTTTCCTGTTCTTCTACCTCAGGATTTCCTATTGCTCTGGATGTCATTCCATATCATTGCTGCAGTATTCTTTACATAAGGACTGTCCCTTCCTAGACAGCACAGTATAGATAAGCTTGAAAAGGATCTTGTTTGCTCAGTACGTCACATTTATGCTCCCCGCAGAGAATGTTGGGAATAAAAGGGACATACGGATGCAACTACCCACAACTTTTTTTGCCGCCAATTCGAATGCTATTGTTGCCAGTTGGTTTGAACATTTTGTTGCTGTACTGAATATTTAGCCAGGTAAGTGCCCCACTGAGGATATTTTTAATTTTTTTTTTCAATTTACTTTCTTGGTCTTATGTTTTGTCATCCAAGAGGGGAAAATGTTAGTGTGGGAGGCAGATTCTCCAGAAGGATTGTCACAAACACTATTTTTTTTTTGTTTGGGGGCTTCCCACGATCATACCTCTTGCAGTATTTGTAAAAGGCATTTGTGCCTAAGACACTCAGAAGCCATGCGTCTTCCCTGACCATTTATCTTGAAAACCAACAGCTTAGACAGTTAGCCCAGGGTACGATGGCAGAATCCTTTAACCCTCAGATGCTTCCACTAGGTAAGAACAATGCCAAGAAGTCTTGGCCAAATTCTTTAGCTGTCCATCCACCACCGGACGTCCCTCTAGAAGCAGGTAATAGCTCTGTAGTTTGTTTCATGTTTGCCGGATTCCTCTGCTGTGACCCTGCTGGAAGCTGACATGAATCTGTCTTTTTGCATGTCCTCTGAGGCTTTACAGACATCTACTCTGGATGTGGTGGAGAAACCTTATGTGGTTATCTTGAAGAGTCATAGAGGAAATTCCAGGTTCTCTTCTTGAATCTCGCCAAGGGTCAGAACCTCTGGTATTTGTTAGGCCTGATGCTCCTTCTAAGAAAAGACAAAGATGGAAGGAAGTTTCTTTCTGTCCTATGGATCCTCAGAAGGAATGGCAGGAGTTTACTGGGGCTTCTTCACTGCCTTAATGGCTCTAAAGCTTCCTCAAGGGATTTCAGTACCTGCTCCTCCTTGGACCTTCACCCCTTCTTAATGGTTTAGTTAACAAGATTCCTTGGATGAGGATTCCCTGTCTGCTGATGGGTCTTTGTCCTATTCTTCACAGATGCCTTTGGCTTATGGTTCTGATGATGAGGAGTCTGTTAACCCTGAGTCTCCTTTTGAGGAATTGTCCTTTGGGGGCACAATTGATAGGATGATAGAATTCTTTAAGTGGGATTCTTCTAAAGTGTCTGATATTCAGAGAAGATGCTATGAGTTGCTTCAGGTGGATACTCCTAAATCACTGGCAGTTTCTCCTGTGTTGGCTGCCTCATTAGATACTTTCATTGGTGCTTCCAAGTCCCCAGATTTTCAGCCTCCTGCTCCTAAGAAAGCTGATACATTCTATAAGGTTCCTGTGCATTGTCTATTTTTATTTAAATGTACTTCTGCTGATCCTGCTGTGGTTTCATTCTCTTATGACAAACCTTCTAAACTTTTGCCCTGTCCAAACTTTACTTCTGATAAGGATAGCAGGGCAATGGAGAGGATCGACTTTGGCCTTTAAGGCTATTAATTACCAGACCCACATGACCAGGTATGCTCTGGCTTTGATTGTTCAGGCTTGTCAGGATATCTCTTCCCTCCCTGATTCTGATAGCAAATTCTCTGCCTTATCTTTTTTAGGTTCTGCTTCTCAAGTGGCTCACCACTCTAAGTGTAGCTATGATGCTGCTGACACTTCATCTAGGGCTGCAGCTTTTGGGTCTGTCATGATGCGTTATTCATGGCTTTGTCTCTAGTCTCTTCCTGAGGACATTAAGGCCAAATTGTTGGATTGCTCCTTGGGATAATATTAATCTTTTTGGGATTGCTGCTGCTGACCTGTTTAAGTGTATTCAAGAGAAAGGCAAAGCCTTGCAAGACCTTACACTTATTTTTTTGCCTGTCCTATCCCTAAGTTCTAGGAGTTATCCTTCTAGATCTGCTTTTTTCACAGGCAACCCCTCCAGGCTTCTAAGGGCAGGAAGGGTGGGAGACGGACCCCCACTGCTAAGGCTTCTCAGATTTCTGTGGCCGAGAAGCCTTTATCTGATAAGCTTGCTTCTCTTTGACAATTTGCCCCCCCCCCCCCCCCCCAGCCAGGTTCCTTTGTCCTTTCGGCTCTCCCTTTGTCTTCCAAATTGGCCTCTCATCACTTCAGACTCTTGGGTTCTTTCAGTCATCCGTCAGGGTTACTTCATGGTATGGAAATCTTTACCTCCTTTTTCTGGGATTCCTCAACCTCCTCTAGAGCAACTTCCTCATTTCCTGGAGGTTCTAGGGTCCCTGTTGAAACAACGGACCATTCAACCTGTCCCCCCTTTCCAAGTGGGATGGAATTTTTATTCCAAGATGTTCCTGGTTCCTTGAAAGGAGGGCATTTGGAGACCTATTTTGGATCTCTCCCAGCTCAACAGCTTTCTCAACATCCCTTCTTTTTGGATGCTTACTGTTCAAACTACATTTCCTTGTTTATTACCCTAGGCTTTTCTAGTGTCCTTGGAGCCGAAAGATGCTTACCTTCATATCCCTATTCAACCTCTCTTCGAGACGTTTTTATGTTTCTGTGCGCCTTCCTCTCATTTTCAGTTCTCTGCTTTGCCCTTTGGCATCTCTACTGTGCCAGGGGTATTCACAAAATGCCTAGCTCCTGTGATTGCCTTCTGCAGGCTCCAAGGCATTCAGAGTTTTCCTTATCTTGATTACCTGTTGTTTCAGGCACATTCTCCCAGTCGATTGTTGCAGGATCTGCAATTCACCATCTCTCGTCTTCAAAGTCTGGGTTTACTGTCAGCTTCCAAAAGTCTGCCCTGTCTCCCTCCCAGGATCATGTGTATCTGGGTTACAGGATTTAGACATTGCCAATTTTGGCCTCTCTTCCATCTCTAAAGGTATTGTCATTGATAGCCTTCTTTCAGTCTCCTCTTTCCCTGACTGCCATGCCAGTCAGGGAATTTCTTCACGTCCTGAGATTCATGGCCTCTTCTATTACGATCCTTCCTGTTGCCAGACTGCATATGTAGAAACTTCATTGGTACATCTAGTTAATTTTGCTGCAACATCGTCACCCTCTCGACTTCAGTGTTCCTCTCCTTCCCTGTGTTAAGAAGGAGTTCAAGTGATGAACTTGACAGTTCGCTCTCAATCCAAACTGGGCCTTTCAGCCTGCAGGCCCTTCTTAAGAGCTATTCACCAATGCCTCGGACATGGGGGCGGGGGGCATCTCTTGATCACCTGAAAGTTCAGGGTCTTTGGCCTCCCCATCAGAAGTCAGACCATATCAACATCAAAGAGATGAGGGCTCTGATTCAGGCCTTTCCTGCTTTTCACTCTGTCTTCTCTCTGGGCCCCTTAAAGGTGTACACAGACAATACTACAGTATGTCAGTAAGCAGGGGGACATGAAATCTTACCTTCTCTGCAGGTTGGCTCTTCAGGCTTGGGAAGTGTCTCTCACTTGTCAGTTAACTCTTTAGGCAGCATACATTTCTTCAGAACACAACCTTGTGGCAGATTCTCTGAGCAGGTCCAAAACACAGGATCATGAATGGATGCTTCACAGAGGCATGTTTCTGGACATTGTCCATTGGTAGGTTATTCCTCAAGTAGATCTCTTTTCCTCCTCTCTGAACAGGCAACTCCCTCTCTTCTGTCCAAGAGTGTCATGCCATCTGGCCTGGATGAAAGATACTGTGTCATTTCCATGGACGGGGAGGTTTCTTTATTCCTTTCTTCCTCTTCATTTACTTCTAAGAGTCCTACAGAATATTCAGATGGGCTCCCCAAAAATCTTGGTAGTGACTTCCTTTTGGCCAAGACAGCACTGGTTTCCCTCTTAATACATCTGGCCAGGGGCAATCTTAACAAGTTACCTCACCGGTTGGCACTCCTCACACAGGGCAAGGGGTCTGTCATCCATCCCTACTTGTCCACTCTGCAATTGACATTGTGGGTGATAGGGTTTTGATCCCTTTCAGGCACCTGTTTTCTGAGGACATGCTCAGGGTTTTACAGGAGGCAAAGAAACCCTCAACCAGAAAATCTTATATGTCCATGTAGAAGAGATTTTTGGTCTGGTGCCAAGCTCATAACCAGTACACCTTTTTCAGTTTTGGGGTTCCTCTGGTCATGTCTTATTTGTGTGAGTTGCTCCAGTCTGGCTTGATCTATTCTTTTGTGAAAGCCCATTTGTCAGCCGTTTCTGCTTGTCTGCCCTTGACTCCTCATCTGACTTCTCGTTTTGAGGTCAAGCAATTTCTTAAAGCTGTCTTGAATATTACACCTCTAGGAAAGCATATTCCTCCTCCTTGGGACCTTAATTTTATTTTGGAAAAATTGAATCAGGCTCCTTTTGACCCTGCAGATTCTGCTTCTTTGCAGCATTTTACCTGGAAGACTGTTTTTTTCTTTGTTGTGTTTACTTCTGCTCGCAGGGTTTCTGAGCTCCATGCCCCTGTAGCCATTCCTCCTTTTTGGGGGTTTTCACAGGAACAGGGTGTCTCTTCGTACTAATCCTTTTATGTCCCCAAGGTAGTAAGTTATCCTTGAATCAGTTGGTACAACTCCCTTCCCTTTTCCCTTATCCTTAGTCCGCTACTGAGAGGTTCCTTTATATCTTGTATTTGCACATACAGGTCAGGTACTATTTAGATAAAAGTAGGAATATTTGCAAGTCTGATCAGCTTTTTGTTTCCTTTCATCCCAGGTCTTTGGGTTAGGCTGTTTCTAAACAAACCATCTCCTCCTGGCTATCTAAGGCCATTTCCTTTTGTTCTTTTGTGGCAAATCTCTGTCTGCTTCTGTTAGAGGTCATTCCACTAGAGCTGTTGCTTTTTCTGGTGTCTTCAAGAGGTTGGACACCAATCCATCCTTGAAGCTGCTTGGTCTTCCATGCATACCTTTACTAAGCATTATAAGTTGGATATGGTTTGTAGGGCCAGAGCAGGTTTTGCTGAAACCATTTTTGTGGGTTTGTTGAGGGCTCTTCCCAGCCTTTCACCTCCCAGTCTGTGTCTTGAGCTTTTTTACTCTCCCTTATGTACCAAATACTGCAACAGTGGTATGGAAGGGCATAATACAGTTGTGTAAAATCTTACCATAACAGTAAATGTCCTTCTCTTCACTGTTGCAGTATTCCCTCCCTTCCTCCAATCTCCTCTTGTTATTCTGCATTTTTCCTTCTGGATGTGCATGGAATCCTTTGTCTTGTGACTTTACTCATCTGGGGCAATTCATTTCTGGGTAGTTGCATTCATGCTTCCCTTTTATGCTGTACATTTTGTGCGGGGAGGATAAATGTGATGGATGGTGCAAACTAGATCCTTTTTAAGCTTATCTATACTGGCAGAGCGACTGGCTGCCTGGGAAGGGACATCCGTTATGTACCGAATACTGCAACAGTGAGGAGAATGACATCTACTATTAAAGTAAGACTTTACACAACTGTATTATCTCAAGGATGCCTAGCTTCACATCCCTACCCATTCCTGTTTCAGGAAGTTGTTTCATTTCTCTGTTTCTTCCTTGCATTTTCAGTTCTCTGCTTTACCCTTTGGCCGAACTACTGCCACAAGGGTCTTCACCAAATGCCTTGCTCCTGTGATTGCTGTTTGCAAGATGAGGGTAACACAAATTTTTCGTCACCTGGACGATCTGCTCACTCAGGGTTCGTCTCCAGAGACCCTGTTTCAGCATCTCCACTATGCTATTTGCCAATTGCAAAGCCAAGGATTTACAGTAAATTTCCAGATGTCCTTCCTGACACCGTCTCAGGATCATGTTTTTCTCATGTGCAGGTTCCAGACCATTCCTATGCTGGCATCCCTGCTGCCACCCAAGGCTTTGACTCTGATTACCTTTTTTTTCAATCCCTTCTTCCTCAAGTCTTAGTTACAGCCAGGGAGTTTCTAAAGTTTCTGGATTACATGGCTTCCACCATTTTTATGCTTCCTCTAGCTAGACTCCATATGGGAAAATTATAGTGGCTCCTAAAGTCAGTATGGCTTCAACATTCTTATCCTTTGGACTGTCTAGTTCCATTTTTTCCATGTCTCAAGTTAGAGGTTTGGTGGCAGATTCATCAGCTGTCTCTCAACCCAGGGCTTCCATTTCAGCCCCCAGTCCCCACTCAGGTACTTTTTTGGGATGCTTCAGACATGGGTTTGGGGCTTCTTTCAGCCCTCTGATGGTTCAGGGCCTTTGGTCCCTTTGTCAGAGTACACACCATATCACTATCAATAAGATAAGAGCTGTCCTTTTTGATCTTCAGGCCTTCCATACTCTGTCCCTTCCAGGGCCTCTCAAAGTCTTTACAGACAATACAAAAGTGATTTGGTACAGCAGCAAGCAAGGGGGACACGTTCTTACCTCCCTGTGCAGACTAGCTCTTCAGGTTTGGGATCTGGCTGTCCATTATCGGATAACTCTTCAGGCTGTTTATATTCCCTCAGAACAGAACCTTGTGGCAGACTCTCTGAACAGGTCCATAACACAGACTCATGAGTAGATGCTTCAATGAGATGTGTTTCTATACATTGTTCAACAGTAGGGTACTCATCAGGTAGACATTTTTGCCACCCCCTCTGAACAGACATCTTTCTCTCTATCGCACCAGGGTCCCAAGTCCTCTGGCATGAAAGGTGGACATCCTCTCTTTTTCTTGGAAGATGATGTTTCAGTATGCCTTCCAGCCACTTCCTCTCTTACCTGTTCAAGATAGAGCAGGAGTCTCCCAGAATCTTGTTGGTGTCTCCCTTTTGCCCCAGACAACATTGGTTCCCTCTACTTCTGCACCTAGCCAAGGGCAGTCACCACAAGTTACCTCACAGGGAGGACCTACTGAAATGAGACAAGGGATATATGATCCATCCTCACCTCTCCACTCTTCATCTTACTCCTTTCATGGGAAAAGCCTTGCTGCCACTATAAAGGTTCATTCTGCCAGGGCTGTGGCTACCTCTGGTGCTTTTTTTCAAAGGATTGGATACCCATTCCATCCTTGAGGCTGCTTCTTGCACTTCTATTCACACCTTCACTAAATGTTACAAGCTGGATGTGGTTTCCAGGGTTAGAGGATTTGCCAGGGCTGTCTTGCATAGGTTTCTTGAGGACTCTGCTGGGCCTTCCTCCTCCTCCTCCCAAGTTTCCTCTTGAGCTTTTGTACTCTCCTTTTAGTAAAGAATACTGCAACAGTGATATGGAAGGACATAGATATCCTTTCCTTCACTGTTGCAGTATTCACATCCTCTATCCTCCCCCTTTTTCACTACTTCTTTTTTCTTTATGGATGCACATGTTCCCCCTTTCCTGCTTTTCTCCTTGTAATGTTGTTCCTCCTGGGGCTACTCAGTTCTGAGGTGTTTGTCAGTACATCACCTTTATGCCCTACACAGTGAGCGGGGAGCATATGTATGATGTACAATAGCCATAAAGAACCTTAGGCTTTGGTATACTGGCAAGACTTTGGGCTACCCTTAGCAGAGGAACCTCTTTAGTAACGAATACTATAGCAGTGTAGGAAAGAACATCTACTGTTGTGGTAAGATTTTACACAACTGTATTTTCTTTGCTGTATGCTGAAAGCATGTCCTTTGCTCCCAACCTGTTTTTTTGTTAACAGAGACACTTTTTCTCCCAGAGCACAAACTTGTCCTTCACTCATGCCTGTTTAGAAGACTGAAGTTATAAATGTGTCTTATGAAGCCATATCCATTGTCTATAATCATGTATCACACATTGTTTTGGTATATGTAAAGAATCTACTGGAACAGATAATACAGAGAACTAAGCTTTGAGCTGTTAACGAGCTGCTTCCTATAACCCATGGTACAGGATTTGATTATCTCCACTTGCATTTGCCTACTGTGTGACAATGAGCAAGTCAGTTAACCAGACCATGCTTTCAGGTTGTTTTTGAAAAGGGACCCATGCGTCGATTGTGCTTAACTATTTAAGAAATGTCTAAAATAAAAGCAGTTGTCGGCGTTAAAGAAGTCTGTCATTGTCAGTGGCTCAGCCAAGAGAATGAAGAGACTTTTTGTTCATCTCCTGGTGTCTGGATTCCCATTTCTGTATAACACTGCAGTGCAGAATGAGGGAAATGCTGTAATCTTGAGATGTCTTCCATGTAAAACATTAAACAGAGTCCCTGTCTACCTGAGCTGGTGGTAGACTACATGGAAGTTAAAGATTCAGTGACAGTTTACCTGATGAAGACCTGAGGAACTTTTATTAAAATAACAGATTTGACAGAAATCTTACAGCAACACAGAACATGTTTCTTTTATCTTTTTATACTAGAACTTTTGAATTTCCTAAAGATCATGTTTAATGGGGAGAAATGACCTTTGGTTGTTGCATAAAAAAGTGTTCACCTACATCTTTATGCATGCAAACACTTTCTTATGCAAAATCCAAAGGACTTTTTATACCAGTTTACAAATAAAATTACTATACAAAGTGCTTCTAATTGCAGAAGACTGAACCTTAACAGCCATGTTTACAGCACCAGTATTAGTGAGCGGAAAGAGGCGGTTGCATCACTTTGGGTTTCAGACCTAATTATGCTGAATTAGGGTAAATAAGTAATTGGAATTTAAGTTATGTTATTGTCAAAGTGTTAAATTACCACTTAAGGCAAAAAAGGTGGCTTTTTGCCATACTGTTAATTTAAAAAATGCACACAACAGTACCTTAAGCCATAAGAATCTTTAATCTTTCTGAACCGTTAACCAAATGCTGAAAATAAAAAGCGTCTCAAACATTAAAATGCAAGCAGTACTTTATTGTAACATAATTCAGTAAGCGCTTTCATCTTGATCCACTAGGCTTCTACAGACTGAATAAAATCAACAAATCCAGTGTATTTAAAATACTTAAAAATCAAATGAGCAGATTGATTAGTCTCATGAGCAAATTGATTAATTAGTGCTTTAACCCTTAGTCTTTAAAATTGTCTTTATTGTTTAACCCTGGAGGGTAACATGCATTCAGCTTGACCTGCCATGCATATTCTCTCCGATATATTCATATAACCTACTACTTTATCTATAAGAATGCACTTAAAATCTGTTTTGCATTTGTCCTTCTTATAATGCTTACTGAGTACATTCTTTTTAACCCTTACTAATACAACATTTCTTTTCATATATTCGTCTGTGTAATTCTCTAGTAGGACGACCCACAATAAGTGAATTACAAGAACTACACATTATTAAATAAACCACATATTTTGATTTACAAGAATAGCAACCCCTGATTTTTGCCTTAATGTTGTTAACATTTACCTTATTCACCCCAACATATAAATGATAATTAGTTAGAACATTTATACATTTCAGTTTTATTATCTTCTCCATTTGTTAAACTAAGCTTAGATTGAAAGTAATTTTTAAAACTTTTCCCACTTTTTTGTACAAATACTGGACTCTCCCCTACTAACTATTTTACTTCAGGGAAGCTACACAATATTTTCTGGTTGCTTATTATTAAATTCTTTATAGCTCTTTTACCTACATTATTCTTAATTTGCACTGATACACTATAATTAATTTTCTTTTTATTTTTAGGTGTTCACTCTGCCCATTTTCTAAGATCAAGTACTTATACAAACTTAGCTTTAACCAGTTTAACTGGATAACCCCTACCAATAAATTTACTGCACATAATGTTTCCTTCCTCTATAAAATCCTGATCTTTTTTTGGTTAGCACATTGGCTCTCATCAACTGCCCTTTTACAACATTAGCTTTTCTTCTTTTAGAATGCATACTATTGTAATCTAAATAAGAATTATTCTGAATCTCTTCTTTGAATATAGTCGTATCCAAAAAATTAACACCTTTAACATTAACTTCAGAAGTAAACTTAAGAAATGAACTGGCATTGTTAATATAGTGCCTTTTTTAGGCAAGGCTCAAAAGACAAACCCACCTCCATAGACAACACAAAGAAAAAACTAAGGGTAATGCTGCTCAACGCCAGAAGTCTAAACCTCAAGATGCATGCACTCGAGACTCTCCTCAGTATGGAGAATATCGATATCTGTGCAGTAACAGAAACCTGGTTCAAGGCTCCCGAAAGCACCCCAGCACTACCATGTTATACTTCATACCATGCTTTTCGGCCACAAAACTCGGACCAAACCACAAAAGGAGGGGGAGTATCCATATACATCAAAGATACCCACACCTCCAGGTTAGTGGCACTGCACGAAGCATCGGAGACCATCCATGTGCAACTAACAGTGGGCAAAACTGCCTTTCAGTTTGCAGCCTGCTGCAGACCACCCTCCCTAACACAGGAACCCCACTCGGCTTTCCTGAGAACACTAGAAAATATGAAGGTCTCTCCAAACACCATTATATTGGGTGACTTCAACTACCCAAACATTGATTGGGAAAACTACTCAAGCCCAAACACCCTTGCCCAACTGTTCCTAGAATTTATAAACTCAAATGCTATGGAACAACTGGTCACCACTCCCACAAAAGGGGAGAACATATTGGACCTGGCCGTCACCAACATGGAGTCGCTATGTTCCACACCAGAGGTATAAACCTCATTGGTAAGATCAAACCATAAATTAATCTCACTGGACATCCATATCCCATCTCCACCCCCAGCCAAGGAAACCACAGTGAAGAACTTCTCAAAAGCAAACTTCACACTTCTCAAAACCGAGGTGGAATCTTTCAAAGGCCCCGGGCCAGCGGAAACTATGGCCCAAAACTCAGAATCCTTTACAAAAGCATTCTATAGACACCTACAGGAATGCATGGAGCATGCTATCCCAAATAAAACCAAGACTCACTCCTCCAAAGGCAGGAGCCCTGTCTGGTGGACCCCGGCCATAAATAAGCTATATAACAGAAGGATGAAGCTACTACATGATAGAGCAAAATCCCAAAAAGGGAAGGCATCTCTGATCAGTACTAGCAAGAAACTACGATCCCTCATAAGATCATCTAAGGCAAACTTTGAAAGAAAAATTGCACAACACACTAAGAATAATCACAAGGCTTTCTGTAGTTATGTCAGGAACCTGGGAGGCAACTCCCAGATATGCTCTGAGTTAGTGCAAAATGACAAAAAATACACTGAACCCACAGACATTGCCAACATCCTGGCAGAAAGGTTCAGTGCAAACTCCCCCCCCCTCCTTCCCCTCCAAAAGTGCAAATGTCTATCCCAACAGAATGTAGCCTCCCTGTGATCACAGTTGCACAGGTGAAAGCTGCCCTTTCCAAAGCAAAAAACACAGCATCAATGGGACCAGACCGTGTCCCGGGCTGTGTCTTACATGAGCTCCAAGAAGAACTAAACCCTCACTTAAAGACACTGTTCAATCTCAGCCTTACTACAGGATATGTACCAAAGGAATGGCATACAGCAACAGTGGTCCAGCTCCACAAAGGTGGTGCCACAACGGACCCCGGAAACTATCGCCCTATAAGCCTGACCAGCCTGGTCTGCAAGGCTATGGAGCGCATCATCATGGAAATCATAAACAAGGACATTGGTAACCTCCAGACACTGGATCCTACCCAATTTGGCTTTAAGGGCAGATCTTGCCTCTTGAACCTGGTCAACTTCTTTGAAACTGTTACCAAAGCCATAGATGAAGGGAAGGTTGTCCACACAGCCTACCTGGACCTTGCAAAAGCCTTTGACACAATACCCCACTCAGACATCATAAATAAGCTCACCAGCTTAAATATCAACACCTATGTCACAAGATGGGTTGCAAACTGGCTTAGGGATAGAACCCACATGGTCAGAATTGCAGGTGCCATGTCAGACTCCAAACCAGTTACAAATGGCATCCCACAAGGCTCAGTCCTAGGACCTCTCTTGTTCAGTATATATTTCTCCAAGGTACAGGCTAACACGGGTAGACTATGGCTGACAAAGTTCGCAGACTGCAAACTGGGTGCCATAATCGACTCTCCGGCTGAAACGAGCATCCTCCAAAAGGGTCTCACAGAGACGGATAACTGGTTCCAGAGCCATGGCCTAAAGCTAAATGCCAAAAAGTGCATTGTCATCCCCTTTGGGAAAAACAAAGTGCCCACAAATTACCACATAGGTGGTAATCCAGTAAGTACAGAATAAGTAATTAGGGACCTGGGGACCCAAGTAGATAGTAATCTCTCCTTTGACATTCACGTTGCCAAAGTAGTTAGAAAGACCTTCTATATAGCCCACCTTATCATGAAAGGGTTAGCATCTAGATCAAGAGAGGTCATTGTGCCCCTCTACTCATCACTTATCAGACCCATAATTGAATACAATGCCCCATTTGGGATGTACCTTACCCGACACCTGAAGCAACTGGAAAAACCCCAAAAGTACCTCACCAAGAGGATCAAGGGACTCAAACAGATGCCCTATGCACTTCGACTAAAGAAACTCCAGGTCTACTCAGTTGTGTACCGCCTACTCAGAGGCGATCTGTGTCTGACGTATAAAGCCATGTCCAACCCAGAATTAATGGACATGCTCCACCTCAAGAAATCCAAGTCCCTTAGAGCTGCACGCTCCAGGGACTTGAACCTTAGCACAGAAATAAACAGGACATGCTGGAGGGATAGATTCATATCCCAGAGGCTCCCCTCACTCTGGAACAAAATCTCAATACATATTAGGCAGAGCCCCTCACTGACCCTATTCAAGAGAAATCTTGACAAGTGGATAGGAGGCAGTAAGTTTACCCCTGGGATCTCTTCTGTGTCCTTGCTATACAGAGGTACAGTAAACTAACCATCTGAAGTAGGGACTTCATTTGTCAGCAACCTGTGGGTCTTTGATCCGATATCGGATCCGAGCCGGCAACTTGTTTCATAGCTAATGGATTCGAGCTCCTAGCTCCTCCCTTCACCCATAATCCCCTGCCAACCCTCCATGACCCCAGATCTAGTTTGCCGCGCTTGTGGATGGCTGGATTCCTTTGAGCTCTAGCAAAATCGTCAGTTAAGTGTGTGTTTTAGTCACTTTTCTCTTCAGTTAAATTTTTAAAAAAAGTGTGTAAGAGTCAGGTTCCATGTAATTTTTTTTTTTTTTTTTACATAGTTTTTCCTCCCTTCGCTGGTTATTAGTGAGTGTGTGTGTGTATGTGTGTGTGTGTGTGTGTGTGTGTGTTTTGGGCCCTGTGTGTTTGTGTAGCATCTCAAGTATGGCTGAGGCCCCAAAAGCCATTTTTTCTAAATGTACCGAGTGTGGCCATAAGCTCTCCCCGGCTGATGGCCACACTTGGTGCGTTCGGTGCCTTGGGGTTGAACACCTCACCTCAGGCTGTACCATTTGTGCAGCGTTCAACCCCAGGGCACTGAAAGAGCGGAGGTCGAAGCTGGTCCTGGCGGGACTTTTGCCCCTGGACTCGGCTCCAGCCACCGCTGCTCCCGTGGCACTACCACAGGCTGTGGTCATTGCCACTCCTGCCCCCCTTCCTCCGGCCGGGAATCAAACTCCCGCTAAAGCGCCGGAGGACAGGGAGGCTAGGAGGGAGAAACGGAGGGGGAAGCACCACAAACGGTGGGCCGAAGCCTCAGCTTCAGCCCCGCCAGCTAAGCGGGCTTCTCCCTCCACTGCTTCTAGGTCTCCTCCTCTTCGGCTCCAATCTCCTTGCTTCTCCCCAGGGTCCGAGGAGGAGGAGGCCCGATCTCCATCGAGGTCATCAAGGCGGCATTCCAGGCCTGCGTCGATGGCCTCGTCGAGATCAACTTTCAGCATGTCAGATGCAGACTTCGACTGGATGATGCGAAGATTCATCCAGGCCCAGCTGCAGATGGGAGTGCTCTTGCCTCCCCCTCCTTCGGGGGGGGGGAGCGCAACACCCTTTTTCGCTCCAATTGCTCCTTCTCCGACCCGCTACCCAGGTTCGGAGCATTCGGAGCCGAGCAGCGTCGGAACCGGGGGTGGGTCGGCTCCGACAGTACTTGGTACTTCGGATCTGACCCTGCCCTCGAGTCTGTCGGATCCGACCTCTCGGAGCCGTGGCCTGAGCTTCGGATCTGGGGGATTCAGTGTGCCTTCGGCTCCATCCAGGTCAGAGCACACTGGTCCTTCGGATCCGATGGTCTCGGCGCTGGCTCTGATCCCTTCATCGGATCCGAGTGGGAGCCGGCTCTTGGTCGAGAGCATCCGGACCCCCGGCCCTTGTCTCGGCTCCACCCTGCACTCCCTCTCTGCTGGACCAGGCTTCCGTCACCCAGCCTCAGGGACAGCCTGCTTCAATGTCCCAGGTTGTTCCATTGGAACAGGATGTTGCTGGCGAGACCTCCTCGGACAGCCCCCCCCCCCCCGAGGAAGTGCCTCGCAAGCACAAGTGCAAGAGGAGGCACGTGGACTCCCCCGAGTCCTTAACTGAGGACACGGACTTGGATGAAGGGGAAAGATCCCCAAGATCACCCCCTGAGGATGTCTCCTTTGGAGACATCATGGAGATGCTGAGGATCAGAGGTGGGTGGTCTGCCCCCAAGGCTTCCTCCGACGAGTCCGTGTTTCTGGAGGTGTTTGAAGCAGGCCCGTCTACCTCTTGGGTGTCCCCTCCGGCCGACCCCTTGGTGGACCTTATTACCATCAGGGCGTGGAAGGACCCGGACACCGTGGAGCCAGTCCCCAAACGCCCGGACAGGATACTAAGCCTCCCTGCTGACCGGTCACACTGGAGTAAGGGTCCCCTCATAGATGCCATGTTGATGGCGGCAGCCACGAAGAGGGAACTAGCTCAGTTGAGCCCCTCAGTCCATCAACCGAGCAAGGAGTCCCGCTCGATGGACCGCTTAGGGAAGCGAGTTTTTAATTCAGCGACCTTTGCGGTAAGGTCTCTGAACTATATGGCACATGTCATCAGGATGCAGCGGGATCTTATCAAAGAATACGCTGCCTCCCCCCCTGAGTCCATGTCGGCGGAGGACAAACAATTGTACTCCACCTGAATGGCCACTCTGAGATCTGTTTCAAATACCTCTATGCGGCTATTGTCCCATGCCACCGAGGGAGCCGCTAGAGCTAGCGGAGCGGGCCTAGTCATGAGACATCAGGCCTGGCTCCGTCATTGTGACTTTGCGGAGCCCTTTAAAGCGTCCTTTGCGAACGCCCCTTTCGATGGTTCTGCCCTGTTTGGCAAAACAGTTCGCGAGACACTTGTCCAGAGCGAGAAGGACGGGAAGACGTTGTCTGCCATCTGAGTCCGCTTCTCTGCTCCCCAGCGGTCCTTTTCGAAGAACCAAAAGGGTCAGAAGAATATGTGGTTCTGGAAAGCGCAACATTCCAAACCCGCTCCGGACAACCAGTCCTTCCGTGGCAGTGGAGGACAGGGAGGACACCGCCCCAGGGGCAGAGGGGCGCCGTGGAACTTTGGGTCCAGAGATCCTTTCTCTGACCTGCCCACACAGCAGCCCTGAAGGGTTGCCCGACTGCTCCACTCTGGATGCAGTTGGGGGGTGCTTCTCGGAGCACCTAGTGGCATGGGAGTCCATCACAACAGACCACTGGGTGCTTCGAGTTATATCCAGAGGATACAAAATCCCATTACTTCATGTCCCCAAACTCAAGAACCTCCCCGATGTACCACCCGATCAGAGGGAGGCTGCAGCCGCAGAGATTCAGCAGCTGCTAAGAAAAAGAGCCATCCAGCCCGTCCCCCAAGACCAGCTCGGATTAGGGTTCTACTCCAGGTTCTTTTTGGTGCCAAAAAAGACGGGGGAATTGAGACAAATTCTAGACCTGTGCCGTTTGAACCTGTCGGTAACCAAGGAAAAATTCCGAATGGTCACTCTTCAATCTATTCTTCCCCTTCTAAGGGAGTATGATTGGATGTGCTCTATAGACCTCAAGGATGTGTACTACCACATTCTAATGGACAGACGATCCAGGAGGTTCCTCCGCTTCCGGCTGGGAGCCAGGCACTACCAGTTTAGGGTCCTTCCCTTTGGCCTCACCACAGCCCCCAGGGTGTTCACCAAGGTATTAGCAGTGATTGCGGCCCACCTGAGACTCCAGGGAATACAGGTATTTCCGTACCTGGACGACTGGCTCCTGACCGCCCCAACAAGGCAACTACTTTGCTCAGCCAGAGATTTCTTTCTCCGCCTAGCCCCCCAGTTAGGCATCACCATCAATGCCAACAAATCCTTTCTGGCCCCGACACAAGTCATAGAATTCATAGGAGCCAGAATAGACACCAGAGATCTATGAGCCTTCCTGACGTTGGAATGACTACGGAACTTGCAGATTCATGTGCGGGCCATCCTACAGTCAGAAACTCCACCGGCGGAATTGGTCCTGAGGGCGCTGGGCTCCATGGCGGCAGTGATAACGCTCCTTCCATGCGCCCGTCTGAACATGCGAGTACTACAGTGGACCCTTCTAGTATAATGGTCCTTTCTGTCTTTTCCTCTCCATCACCCCATCGCTGTCAGCAAGGCTTGCAGGAGGGCTCTAGTCTGGTGGCTCCACGCTCCGGATCTCCATATGGGCCGACCCTTCTGCACCTCTCCCCCTCTCGCCATGGTGACCATGGACGCCTCCTGCCTCAGGTGGGGGGGGGGCATTATTCAGACAGGACCGTCCAAGGCACGTGGAACAATACAGAGACCTCCCTGCATATCAACGTTCTGGAGATGAGAGCGGTGCTGTACGCGTTGCAAGCACTTCAGAATATCCTCCCCGTAGGAACGATTGCAATTCAGTCGGACAACATGTCGGTTGTCTGGTACATCAACAAACGGGGGGAACCAGGTCTTACCCTCTATGCCGCGAAGCCAAGAGAGTGTGGGAATGGGTAATTTCCACCGACCGCTTTCTGATTGCAACGCACATTCCGGGGCGGGCCAACATCCTAGCGGACAAACTCAGCCGCACCCTTCTTACCCCTTACGAGTGGTCTCTCAACCCACTAGTAGCGAAGCAGATATTCGCAATATGGGGGCAACCCTGCTGTGATCTTTTTGCCTCTCCCTCAAACACCAAATGTGACAATCTCTTTACTCTGATTCCCCCTCTAGGGGAAAACCCAAGAGACGCTCTGGTGCATGCTTGGCTGCCCGGTCTACTTTATGCCTATCCTCCTCTACCCCTGATGCTGCAGCTCTTACAGAAAGCCTTGCGGTTGGGGAGCAGGATGATCCTCATTGCCCCACTTTGGCCTCAGCAAATTTGGTTCCCTTACCTGTGGTCTCACCTAGTGAATCCCCCTTGGATTCTGGATCCCAGTCCGGATCTAATCTCCCGTCCGTCGGGCTTACCAACTCCAAATCTGGACAATCTGAAGCTGATGGCTTGGTTGCTCCAGTTCCACTCCTAGTCAGGACTCCCGGTATCTCTTCACCAGCCAAAGCCATCCTCGTGGCAGCGCATAAACCTTCCACCAGGAAAGTGTACCGCAGTAAATGGAAACGTTTCTCCCTCTGGGCGGAGCATCGTAATCTAGATCCCTTTACGGCTCCTCTTCCATCCATATTAGACTTTCTAACCAAACTTTTTCAGGAAGGTGCTAGTTGCTCAACTGTCAAAGTGCAATTGGCTGCTATCTCCCATTATCATGTGGGACATGACACAGGGCCCTTGATGTCGGCCAAATTGTGTAAAACCTTTCTCAAGGGCACCTTTTTGCTTAGACATCCTATAAAAGAAGCCGTACCCCCTTGGGATTTTTCACTAGTTCTTCAAGCCCTGACTGCTCCACCATTTGAACCTGCGGCTTCAGTGGATCTCAAATACTTGTCCTGGAAAACAGCATTCCTTGTAGCCATTACTTCAGCAAAAAGAGTTTTGGAGCTTCAAGCTCTTTCTGTGAAACCTCCTTATTTGATCTTTCATCCGGACAGAGTGTACCTCAGGACCAATCCCTCCTTCCTTCCCAAAATAGCATCAGAAACCAATATAAATCAATCCATACATCTACCGGTCTTCTTTCCTAAATTCCAGAATAAAGGAGAGTACAAGCTGCATTCATTAGATGTTCATAGGCAGCTGCATTTTTATACTCATAGAACAGCTGGTCACAGGCAATCTGACCAGCTGTTCATTTCCTTTGCCAAATTTAATTTGGGGAAAGCAGTATCAAAAATCTCCCTGTCATGCTGGATTTCCCAATGTATCCTGTTAGCGTACCAAGCTTCTGGGAGACCCGCACCTGAAGGAGTTAGCGCACATTCCACTCGTTCCATCTCTACTTCTGCGGCCTTCAAATCTAGAGTTCCATTGGATGATATTTGTTCGGCAGCCACTTGGGCCTCATCTCATACCTTTATTAACCACTACAAACTGGACGTGATTTCTAGAGGGAGAGCATCCTTTGGCTCTGCGGTGCTCCGCAATATCCTTCCATGATGGCCACCCAAGACTCAGGTAGCTGGGGACTCTGTCCCACAGGTTGCTGACAAATGAAGTCCCTACTTCAGATTAAGAAGTTATGTACTCACCATAACGTTCCATCTGAGTAGGTGGCTTCATTTGTCTGCAACCACCCCCCCCCCTTCCCCCTGGCCTTCAGTGGATCTATGTGAGTTGGAATACCCGCTTTTGGGTGCATATAGAGGGGCAAACTTGATCTGAGGTCATGGAGGGTTGGCACGGGATTATGGGTGAAGGGAGGAGCTAGGAGACCCACAGATTGCAGACAAATGAAGCCACCTACTCAGATGGAACATTATGGTGAGTACATAACTTCTTATTAATATGGCTGCCTTCTGTGACCTACTGTACAGAGACACAGTCAACTAATCTAAAAGGGTGGCGAAAGCCAAACACACTCTGGCTAGGCTTATAAGTGCCCTAGGGCAGATAGCCTAGTATCAGCCTATGAACCTATAATATGTATTAAAAATTCATTAAATAAATTCATATCCCCCTCCAGATT
This sequence comes from Protopterus annectens, assembly GCF_019279795.1. Classification (NCBI taxonomy): domain Eukaryota; kingdom Metazoa; phylum Chordata; order Ceratodontiformes; family Protopteridae; genus Protopterus; species Protopterus annectens. Next base: position 387,374,449 of record NC_056728.1, read on the forward strand.
AAAAAGATGTCATCAGTAAAGCATTTGTAAAGCAAAATCTTATTATTATAAACACTTTGAAAAATATTAACTTTTTCCCAACCGTGCATAAAAATATTGGCATAACTGGGGGCCATGACAGCCCCCATTGCTACTCCATTAGTTTGACAATAAACCTTGAATTAAATTCAAAGTAATTGTAACTAAGAATAATGTCTAACATTTCCATTAACAGATGCACAATATTCATTGAAAAAAGCTTTGAATTATTCAGTTCTAACCTAACCACTTCCATTCCCTCATTATTGGGAATTGTGGTATACAAAGATATAATGTCTAATGTAACCAATAAATCAGTTTCACAGACAAACTCTCTATTTTCTTCATAAAATGAAATGTGTCTTTGATATATGAATCACCTAAGTCAATGACACTTTGTCTTTGTCCACATACATTACCATAACCTCTGTTTTACTTGTATTGCTGGCAACCGTTGGTCTGGATGGGTGGTTATCTAACACTTTATGTACTTTTGGCAGGCTATAGGTCCTACTAATTCTAGGATTCTCTACTCTTAAAAAATATTCATATAATTCCTAATCCTTTCACAACATAACCAGTCTTCAGTGAAATAATCTTTTGAGAGTATGACTTTTTAATCTTAGAAGAAGAAAGAGACTTATAAAAACAAGCATCAGAAAGCAATTTTAACATTTTATCATTGTACATTTCTCTGTCAAGAACTACATTGGTATTTCCTTTATTTGCCTTAGTAATGATAATATTTTTATTATTCAACAAGCTCTGAAAAATGTATTTTCTCTGAAAGAAAGGTTATAAGACTTGTACACTGGCTTACTTTTTAATAACAATAATTTGTACTTCTGTTGCATTCAAAAAAGCCACAAGCTCTGCTTTTAATGGTGAGCTGAAATACTAGGTTTAGAAAAAACCTTTTGCATTTTGAATGTCAGCTTTATATAAACATTTTAAACTATGTTTTCTTACATACTCCCTTAGACAATTTAAAGTATCACATTTATCTGCACGTTGAACTGGAACAAAACTCCATTGCATGCTTCATTGCCTAGTACTACAAATGACAAATTAACTATTTTAAAACAGTTATTAGATGTACCTATTGTATTTTCCTGCTGTTTCTTGATCCATTCCACCTCGGATTCAAGCTTTACTTTTGAAATCCCTTGGTCTGCAGCTTGCTTTACTGGTGCTGTTGCTTCTGTCAATGTGATTTTTTTTTAAGTATTTTAAATATGTTGGATTTGTTGATCTTATTCAGTCTGAAGAAGTCTTGTGGATCAAGGCGAAAACACATACTGTTGATTTAACAGTCTGGTAGTTGTTGTTGTTGTGTCTTTCGGCTTATCCCGGTTAGGGGTCGCCACAGTGGAACTCCAGTCCACTAATGTTTAGTAGTGGATTTTTACATGCCGAGTTACCCGCCCTGACGCACAACCTTCAACAAAGGCACGCCCGTTCACGCATGCCTCCACACAGAAGACGCTCTAGCTGAGAATTGAACACGATAACGCTACTGCAGCACCAAAGTCTGGTAGTTACACAGCTTAATTCACCATTATTTACCCATGTTAATCCACCATAATTAAGGCTAGAACGAAAAGTGACTTAACCACCTCCTTCTCATCCACTAATGTCAACACTGTAAACATGGCTGTGGAAGTTTAGACTTCTGCATTCAGAAGCATTTATTTTTAAAGAAACTTTTTTGTAAGCTGGTGTGAAACAACCTGTAGTTTTTGCATAAAAAAGTTTTTGCATGCTGTTTTGGATGTTGATTTTTTTCGCACTTAAAGCTTTCAGAACTCTTAAAATTGTGTGGTTGTATCTTCATCGACAACTTCATCATTGGAACCTTTTCTTCTGATAGTTAATAGTTTAATTAGTGCTCCTTAATGTTAACTGTGGAAGAGTTCATTGTGGTGTTTTACGTGGTGTATATTGACTTTTTGCTCATGTCTTTGATGTGATTGGCAAGGAGAAAACTTTTAAAAAGTGCATGAAATATGGCTATAAAAATCCACCCAGGATGGCCATAACATGTCAGTTTATTGTTTGGGGTGGGGAGGCTGAGCATTTAAGTATGAGATCTTCTGTATACAAGTCTTATGGGCAAAGAGCCCTGTCTAATAAAGGGTCTTCTCCCTTCTGAATGTGAGCGAGAGAAGACCAGGAAAACCGATGAAAACAACGAAGTCCCAAGAGAAGCGGGACAAAGAGAAGGAAGAGATAAAGTAAAAGCTGATGACCAAGGCTTCGTATTTAGAACTAAAAGTATCGAAACGGGTCTACAGTACAAGGTTGGAATTGGAGCCATCAACTTCGCCTCTGACCTCCTCAGAGTCTGTCCAGTTTGTGGAGAAGTCTATGGCTTGGAGGCCAAGCTGATTACCATTGTAGCAGGAACTCTCCCACATTCCATGTAGAACTTCTTCGGTTTCCTCATTCAGGTCCTTCAGATCAGTCAGAAGTGCTTCTGATATGTTGTTGGATCATATTATGGGGATGTTACCGAGTACTCCGATAGAAGTGGGTGTCCTGCCTTCTCCCCTCAGCATCAAGTTTGGAGAGGGCAGGTCCTTTCTCCCCCCAGTTCTGCTCTGTCTCTGGCCTATACTTCAGAGCTGGTACATCTGTTCCCTTGGTGCTGACTGATGCTTCTACCTTGGCACTGGAGCCTTTGGATCCATTCCACTTATGCCTTCTTCAGATCCAGCTCAAGTAGCTCCTCTCTTGGTGTTGGAGTCTTAGGATGTTGAGGCATTGGGATCTATCGCCCTCCTCAGAACATATTTGGGACTCCTTCCATTGTCTGAAACAGTCCTTTCTTTGGTCAGGATGGTTATCTGGACTGGCGGGGGATACTTATGTGGTCCTGTGATTAAAAAACACTTGAAATGTAAGCAGAACAGCAGGTTACTATCTGCCCTCTGAGTATGATTTGAGAATCTACAAAAACCTTACAGCCGGAACCATATTTCTGAAATTCTAAGTGTCTACTATTCTGCTGAAGTTCTGACGGGTGGCTAAGGCATAGGTGACCTCTTTCTATAAACATAGACCTGGAGGGTCAGGGGCATTGCAAAACCAGGGATATCACAGTTTTCTGACTAGCAGCAGTCTCCTTCCTGAATGGTTACCCAACTGCTCCCCTCAAGAGGCAGTCAGTCAGTGGTTGTTTATCCCACCACTCCCCCCATGTGGATGGCCATCATGAGAGACTCCTTTGAAGGAAGGATATTATCCAGAGGCTGTTACATACCCTTTTCCCTCCTACCATCATACCAGCCAAAAGCTGCTGAAAAGGAAGTTCAGTCCTTGCTAGAAAAGAGAGCCATCCATGAGGTCCCACTATGCCATCAAAGTACTACTTGAGATTCTCTTTGGTTCTGAAAAAGAATAATATCCTTAGGCCAGTTTTGGGCTCAAGTCATCTCAGCACATTTGTAAAAAAAGACCTCAGTCAGGATGTTTATGGTGCAATCAATTATGTTGTGTTTTCAGGCAAAAGACTGGATGCGTTTCATGGATCTTCAGGATGCGTATTTGCACATCAAAATTGCCTTGGTATCCAGGAAGTTCCTCCACTTCTGAATATGAGCCAGTTATTGCCATTTCAGAGCCCTGCCCTTCACTCTCTCTACTCCCTTCCCCTGGTGTTCATCAAGTGCATGGTCATAGTTGCAGCCTATCTGCGGCCCCGGGGAACGTGGGTGTTCCCATACTTGGATAGTTGTCTTCTAGCTGCCCCAATGGTAGAAACTTTAATGAAGGCTAGGGATTACCTTTCCCAGCTTTGTCTGTAGGAATCTCGATCAACAAGGAAAAGTCCTTACTACAGCCTATTCAGGCCATTCAGTTCATAGGCTGACAACTGAACACAGTTCACCACAGTTTCCCTGCCTCGGGCAGGGTCCAGGTCTTACACAATCCACACCATGATCTTTTTCAGTGCAACAAGGCCACCTGCCTAGCTAGTCTTCTGGGCCCTGGGCCTCATGACATCCTGTATTCTAATGGTCCAGTTTACCCCCTACCACATGAGTGTTACAGTGGTTACTAAGGGTTAAGTGGTCTTAGTTAACTTAACTGTCTCAACTGTCCCATCATTCTGACTGACAGATACAGGGAACATATCCATTGGTGGATCTCATCCCTGCAAGAATATACTTTGTATTCCCTCCCCTGTGGCAATGGTGGTCTCCATGGATGCCTCCTCAATGGGGTGGAGGTGGGGCATTCTGAAGGAAGGGTGGTCGAAGGTGTTTGGAGTGTTCACAAAGCAAATCTTCATGTTAATATCTTAGAGAGATGAGTGGTTGTACTACCATCGCAGGAGCATCAAGAGTACATCCTTCTCGGTGTGATTTCCATTCAGACCAATAACATGAAGGTTGTATGATTATTCAACAAGCAAGGGGAAACCAAATCCTATCCCTTATGTTTGGAATCAGTGAGAGTGTGGGAATGGATGATGAATTCACATGCTTTCTGGTAGTAATGCATATGCCTGGGAAATCCAGCTGCCTTGTTGACAGGCTCAGCAGAACTATTCTGATGCCTCACAAGTGGTTTCTCAATCCAGCGGTGGCTTAGACCATCTTCAACCATTGGGGCCATCCATGCTGGAATCTCTTTTCATCCCCAGGCAGAACCAAATGAAGCACCATTTTTGCCTTGATCCCCAAAGAGGGCAGTCCCCAAGAGATGCTATTGTTGAGCAGAGACCTTCTGAGAGCCTTAATGCTTACCCACTTGTATCCTTGATAGCCAGATTTTTACAGAAGGCCTATCTGTGCAGAGCAACAGTCATCCTCATTGCTCCATTCTGGCCCAGACCAATCTGGTTCCCTCTGCTAAAGCCTCACCTCAAGAAGTAACCCTGGCTTTTGGATCCACTCCCAGATCTGTTTTCTCACCCATCTGGGAAGCCTCACCCAAATCCCACTAACCCAAAGGTAACCATCTGCTTTCTCCAATTCCAGTAATGGCCAAGCACCCTGCTTTATCTTAAGAAATTGTTCAGATCCTTTCAGCATCTCAGAAAGATTCTACATGAAAGATTTATCTTAGTAAATGGAAACATTTTGTTCTCTGGGCTACTTCTCAGGAAATAAACTCTTTTAAGGTTTGATCCTGATGCTTTATGGGTTTTGTATACACTGATGCTGGAGCCATTTTTTGACCATACAAGTCCGTAATCATTATAATCATGAACAACTCACATTTTTTCCCCATTTTCTATGTGGGGTCAGGGTGCTGCTTCAACTGCTGCAATCTCTTTCTAGTCATTGTCACTCTCTTACCTTCTTTGACAGTCCTGCCTGACTGCAGTAGGTCTTCTGTCGCACAATCTATCCATCTCTTTGCTAGATGACCTTGTTTCCTTTTGTCTTCTTCCTGTCTGAACTAAATCTTCTTAACCAGATTGTCTTATGTTTTCCTGCACATGTAACTGAACCATTGTAATATGTTCTCTGACCTTCTCTGCAATTGGAGCTACTTGGGCTTCTGCTGTGATGTCCTAATTTTTTGTTGACTTGCAGTGTGCTTCCTACCATCTGTCTCTGACACTTAATCTCCATCACCTCTAGCTTCCTCAGCTACTCTGCCTTCATTGAGCAGGTTTCTGTACCATACAGTGGTACTGGTCTCACCACTGTTTTGTATACCTTACTTTTCAGCTTCTTTGGCATTCTTCTGTCACACAGTACCTCTGGCAGTCTGTCAGTTCGCTGCAGTTCCTCTGATTATGGCTTTGACTTCCTATTGAAACTTCCCTTTTTCTCAACTAACCCTCCCAGATACTAGAAGCTGTTAATGTGTTCCACTGTTTTCCCTTCTTTCTCAAGTTTTCAGCTTCTTTTGATTTCCCCATTTGCTGTCATTAGTACTGTCTTGTCTGTACTCAGTTTCATCCTGCGTGCCTCCAGTTTTGCATGCCATTTCCCAGTTGTTTGCTGAAGTTCTTGTTCAGAGTCTGCCTGTAATGTCACATCTGCATACAATAGCTTCATTGATCTGTTCCATTACCAGTATGAGCAGCAGTGGGCTAAGTGTTAAAACTTGATTCATTAAAGTCCACTTGGCTTCAATTTCCAATTTTTCTTCCACAGGCAGACTTCTGTTCTCTAACAGTGCATAAGCTTTGTAAAGCTTTCTTGAGATGGATCTTTCTACTTAGGTCCCCAGTGAGATAACCTCCTCTTCCTTTGTACCTAAATTTTGTAATAGGAGCTTTAACACAACTGATCTTTGAACCAACTTCCTCCTTTGCCTTAAAGTTCCTTTCATGGATAACCTTTTTTCTACTGGTCATCACTTTAGCTTGGAGAGTGTGTGAGTGCCCTTTTTTCTCTACAACCATACCTGATTTTTCAAAAGGATAGGGTTTCTGAAAGCTTTCATTCCCAAAGTGTCATCTGAGTCTAATTTAAACCAAATGAGTCACCTTCCAGTGTTTATTCTCCTTTGATGGAATAATTAGGAAAATACTCTCCACGATCTAGATGTTCACATACAGTTGAGGTTCTGCTTGCACCAAATTATTCAAGAAGGACCCCCAGTTATTTGTATCATTTCCCTCCAATAGACTAGGAAAGTAGGCTAACATAATAGTCATAATAAATCATTGTCATATAAACCAAGAGCACATAGGATCAGAGGAAGTTACTAGGCTAATGGCCCTAGGGCCCTTACAAGCCTAGCCAAGTTCTACCCTTATTTTCACGATCAACACCTATTGCTCCTGTCCAAGCGAGACACAGGTGGAACCCCCAGAGTTAATTTATGGTTACCCAACCAATCGTCCAGACTGCATTTGAAGAGGGCCAACGAGGTGCTCTGTTTGACATGAAGTGGAAGTCTGTTACAAAGGTGTGGTAACCTCTGGAAGACAAATCTGTCCCTCCAGCAGGTTCTATTAATATCACGTACCAGGTTAAGGTCTTTAGAGTGAGTAACCCATGTACGATTTGACTTGCAGATATGCAGCATTTCCTGTAAAGCAGGGTCAGAGATTGCCTTATATGCAAGGCAGAGATCACCTCTGAGTAGTTTGTATGAAACAGAATGAAGTGACAGTGTTTTCAGGCGATCCACATAGGACAGATGCTGAAGACCTTGAATTTTCCTTGTGAGGAACCTTTGTGGTCTCTCCAGTTGCTGCATGTGCTTGGAAAGGTACCTGCCAAAAGTGACATTGTACTCAATTATTGGCCTGATGAGGAAGAGTACAGGAGGATATAATGTCTTTTTTTCTGAAGACAGTGCCCTTATTTATGAGATGAGCAATATAGAATACCCGTCTTAAGACTGTGGAGACATGGTAATCAAAGGTAAGGTTGCTGTCGACCTGTGTGCCCAGGTCTCTCATCGAGTGCGTACTTAGGGAGTTACTATTGGTGCAGTAGTTAGCTGGAACATTGCTCTTTCTGAAAGGGATAATGATACATTTTTTGCATTGAGTTTAAGGCCATGACTTTGCTACCAAACATTTGTTTGTGTAAGACCCTCTTATAGGATGTTGACATCCCTTGGCGATTCTGTGACCGCTCCCAATTTGCAGTCATCAGCAAACTTTGTCAGCCACATACCTTTAGTTTTTGATTCTACTTCGGAGAAATAGATTCCAAACAGTTGTTGTTGTTGTTGTATCTTTTGGCTTTTCCCGGTTAGGGGTCGCCACAGCAGAACTCCGGTCCGCTAATGATTGGCAGTGGATTTTTACGTGCCGGGTTGCCAGCCCTGACGCACAACCTTCAACGAAGGTACGCCCATTCACGCATGTCTCCTCACAGAAGACGCTCTAACTGAGAATCGAACGGGACACCGTCTTGCTGTGAGGCGAGAACGTTACCGCAGCACCACCACCGAGGTCCCAGTACTGATACCTGTGGAACACCACTGGTTACAGGTCTGCTGTTGAAGGTGAATTCCCCTATTTTAACTATTTGTGTTCTATCAGTGAGCCAGTTAGCAACCCATCTAATGATGTAAGGGTTGATACCTAGTTGGGTGAGTTTTTCAATGATGCCTGAGTCGGGTTTAGTGTCAAAAGCATTGGCTAAGTCTAGGTAGGCTGTATGCACAGATTTCCCCTTGTCCAGGGCCTTGGTGACTGTCTTGAAGAAGTCCACCAGGTTTAACAGGCAGCATCTCCCTTTGACAAATCCAAACTGAGTAAGGTCAAGTGTTTGTAGATTACCTATATCTTTATTGATAAGGTCCATGATGATTCGCTCCATGGCCTTGCAGATAAGGCTAGTCAGGCTAATAGGTCTGTAGTTCCTGGGGGGTCAGTGGAAGCACCACCTTTGTGCAAGAGAATAATGGTGACTGTTTTCCATTCACCTGGGACAAAGCTGGTGCTTAAACTGTGATTGAAAAGAGTACCCAGTGGAACTGCTAATTCGTGTTATAGCCCATGTAGGACGCAACCTGGATTTTATCAGGTCCCATAAATGCTGTGTTTTTGGCCTTATAGAGGATGTTTATGACCTGCTCTTTAGCGATACAAGATAGGGGACAGGTGGTAGGGATGTCATAGGGTATATGGCAGGGACAGGAGAGTGAAGTTTTCACAGAACCTGTCAGCCAACAGGTTAGCTATGTCCACAGGCTCAGTATATGTGGTATGATTAACTACCAGTGCGGCATAAATGTGGGCCTTTCCTTTTAGGTTGTGGATGTAACTGAAAAATGCCTTATTGTTTTCCATAGTTGAGGAAGCTAATTTGGATTCGTAGTTTGCTTTGGAGGACTTCACAAGAAGTTTTACTTGCATATTTAAGGTAAGGAGGGAGTGTTTCCAGTTTAGTTAGGGCTCACTCCCTCTTACTCTTTGACAGCAATTTCTACCACTTATTGTAAAGCCTGATGTGATAGTGTTCAATCTCGCCGTTAGTTCTTACACATGGGTTCGGAGCCGATCCTGCGGCCTCTTGCAAGCTCTGCATCGAGAAGAAGCTCGAGACAATCTAATACCCACAATCCCCCTCTGCCTTTACCTCAGATCTAGTTTGCCGCTGCTGCATTCGCATCGTTGGGAGCTAGCTCAAGGGTTTTCTAAGCTAAGATATAACTTTTTGTTGTATTTTATTGAGAATTCTATTTAACTTGATATTGTCAGTATTACCTAGTGTGATTGTGTTGTGGTTCCGTAATTCTTTGGTACCGTTAACCTTTTTATCGGTATTTTTGTATCGGGGCCTACACCCTTCCCATATACTACTATATTGAGACAAATTTATACCGGATTTGACATTTACCTGATTGTGACTATTTTTCCCGGATTTGTCTGTGTGTTTGTTTCTGGAATTGTTTATTACCTACAATGTCTGAGAAGGCAAAGTCTGGTTTCAAGCGTTGTCAGTGTGGCCAAAAAATGTCGGTCACTGACAACCATAGTTCCTGTGTCTACTGCCTTGGCCCTCTCCACTTACAAGAGGATTGCTCCATCTGTCACTCTTTCAGTGGGAGGGTCATGACAGATAGGCGCAGGAAACTAATGGACAGGGGTCTTTTGAAACCAGCTTTCCAAGAGGCTTTGGATGCTTCTGACCAGGCATCGAAGTCCTCTAAGGAATCGAAGACATCGGAGCCCAAGACATCGGCTCCGAGCTCTTCTTCAAAGGTTAGATCACCGGTTCCACAGACTTCGGGCCGAGTGTTCAACTGGTGTCGGTTCCTGAGCCTCGAAGTCTTGGAACCGTGATGGAGCTCCTCCTTCGCCATATTGAGGTCGGCTCCATCTTCGTTCCTTCGACCCGCTTCCTCCAAACTTTCGGATGTCGATGTGGATCGTGTGGTGCAGAAGCTGCTGGAGCATTCGCCCTCTCTAAACTTATTTCGGTTTCCACCCAGCTGGTGTCGAAACTTGAAGGCCTTCCTGTATCTCCATCCATTCTCCTCCGAGACCGATTCAGTCTTTGGAGCCGGAAGAGGCTGATCTGCTGATTGTGGAGCCCTCGGGTCCAGAACCGCCCTTTCTCGGTCTGTTCCCTCACCTCGACTCCGACCCGTACCGAGTCTCGGAGCCGACGGTCTGTTCTTGGTTCCGCCGAGTCGAACCGGCGTCGGTTCCAACTCTCCCTCGGGCCTCGGCACGGATCGATTCGGCTCCGTCCTCGGGTCGATGCCTTCGTGCCCGTGTCGGGATTCTTCCCATTTCTTCGAACCGGAGACTCTTCATGCGGGACCGGGGCGCTCGACCTGATGAGGAAGGTGTTGTCTACCCAGACAACCACATCAGTGGAAGCAGTTTCTCCTCCCCATAAAGGGCCTTTGTCTTCATCTGCACCCACGCCACATCCAAGCGTCGGGCACCAGTGTCTCAGCCACCCCTGGAGGGTGCCCCTCTTCCTCGAGGCTTCTTCGATGCTCCCCACGAGGAAGTCCCTAGGAAGAGACTGTGTAAGAGGAGACACTTGGATTCTCCACAGGAATCCATAACATCTGATACTGACTTAGATGAGTCAGAGGGGTCCCTAAGTCACCTTCAGAAGATGTCTCTTTTCAGACATTTTGGATATCCTGAAACAGAGAGGTGACTGGCAGTCCTTCCCCTTCTGAGGATGAGTCAGTTCTGCTGAAGGCATTTGGTGCTCGCCCTTCCTCCTCCTGGGTCACTCCGCCCTAACTAATGGAACTTATTGCTCAAGGGCATGGGAGGCTCCTGACACAGTGGAACCTGTGCCTAGGAAACCGAACAAGTACATCACAGCACCTCAGGATAAGTCCTACCTTACTAAAGGAGTTCCAGTAGACGCTATGGTGGTGGCTGCAGCCACGAAAAAGGAGATGTCGAGTCTTCTTCGCCTGTCCATCCGCCTAATAAAGATTCTAGGACGATGGATAGATATGGGAAGTTTTAGTTCAGCGGCTTTTTCCATGCGGTCCCTGAACTATTTGACCCATTTTACACGCCTGCAGAGGGATCTAGTCAAAGAGTTGGGAGATACCCTCCAGGGTGCTACAGATGCAGCTGTCTCAGAGAAAGTGACAGCAACTTAATACCCTAACATCGATTGTTAACTCGTCCATGAGGCTGATTTCACGAAGGTTCGAGTAGGGCAGCAGCTTCAGCGATTGCTCTTCGTAGACAATCCTGGATGCGCTTATGCTCCTTTGGAAGCCTTCAAGTCTTCCTTTACAACCATTTGACGGTGCCACTCTTTTGGCCCCAAGGTAAAGGAGACCCTTACCCGGTGTGAACAAGAGGGAAAGACTCTGTCTGCTGTCGGAGTCCGTTTTCCACCCCAACCAGACCGTACCCCAAAGGGCAACGCGGTGGGAAAATGTGGTTTCGGAAACAAAACCAAGGGTCTTTCCGGGCACAGGTGATGCCCCTCTAGAGGCAGAGGAGGGGGCAGAGGTGGAAGACGCCGCCCTGGCGGCAGAGGGGTCCGCAACATCAAGGTGACAGGGAAACACTCCTGGTAAACCTTTCCAGCACTCCTGAGAGGAGGCCCGACTGTCCTGCTCTGGAGGCAGTCGGGGTCGCTTAGCTTTACACCCTCAGGCCTGGCAAGATATAACTACAGACAATTGGGTAAAAGCGTAGTTACCAGAGGTTACACCATACCCTTCCTATCCTATCCCATTCCAAAGAAAAGACTCCCAGATGTACCGCCCCATCTGAGAGCCAGCAGCTTTAGAAATTTCAAAGTTGTTAGAAAAAGAGTCATCCAGCCAGTCCCAGCGGACCAGCAAGGATTCGGGACTTACTCAAGGTTCTTTTAGTTCCAAAGAAAACAGGGGACTGGAGGCCCATTCTAGACCTGAGTTACCTCAATACTTTCGTCAAGAAAGAAAAGTTCAATGGTCACGCTTCAGTCGATCCTTCCATTTCTACAGAAGGACCAGTGGATGTGCTCAATAGATCTAGAGGATGCATACTACCACATCAAAATGGCCAGGGCATCCAGAGATCATTTGCGCGCTGGGAGCCAGTCACTTTCAATTTCGAGCCCTGCCCTTTGGTCTGACCTCAGCCCCCAGGGTCTTCACCAAATGCATGGCAGTGGTAGCGTCTCACTTGAGACGCCAGGGATTCCAGGAGTTTCCGTATCTGGACGACTGGCTCCTTTCAGCCACCACCGGCCAACTACTGCAGGCCAGAGACTATGTTCTTCAACTGTGTGTTCACCTAGGGATTTCCGTAAATTTCGAAAATCCTTACTTCAGCCATCACAAAATATCTTGTTCATAGGAGCAGAGTTAAACACATGCCAATTGATTCTGAGGCTTCCCCCAGAAAGGATATCATCACTGCAGACTCACATTCGCCTTCTACTCTTGTCAAGGAAATCTCCTGCACACCTAGTACTGAAGGTGTTGGGCCTCATGTCAGCCTCCCTTATTGCAATTCCCTGGGAAGGTTGCACATGAGAGTCCTACAATGGCTGCTATTTGCTCAATGGTCATTCCAGCAACTACCTCTAACACACGAGATTCTCATAACAAAGACTTGCAAAACAGATCTAAACTGGTGGCTCCAAACGCAACCTTTCCCAGGAGGCCGTTTGTATTACCACGCCCACAGTTACGGTGACCACGGACGCTTCCCTGATAGGGTGGGGGCATCTTTCAGGGACAGACAGTCCAAGGCTTAATGGACCAATTTGGAATACAATCTGCACATCAATGTTCTAGAGTTGAGGGCAGTGTTTCTAGCGTTGCAACACTTTGCTCCCCTTCTTCCTCTAGGGACTATTGCAGTTCAGACGGACAACATGTCGGTAGTCTGGTACATAAACAAACAAGGGGAACCAAGTCCTATCAACTATGCAGAGAGGCCATGAGAATTTGGCAGTGGGCAGAGTCCACGTCGCTTTCTAATAGCAACGCACATCCCGGGTCATCCAACGCCATAGCCGACAGGCTGAGCAGAGCAATTCTGCTACCGCACGAGTGGTCTCTGAAACAGTCAGTGGCGAAAAGGATTTTTCGCACATGGGGCCAGCCTTCCTGCGACCTGTTTGCGTCTCCAATGAATGCCAAATGCAGGAGCTACTTTGCCCTATTACCCTCCAGGGGAAGTCCCCAGGGACGACTGGTTTACGATTGGCCCCGGGACTCCTGCACGCATTTCCTCCATTTCCTCTGATACCGAAATTTCTCCAGAAAGCCAGGAACCTTCACAGGACGATAATCCTCATTGCTCCATTCTGGCCTCGTCAAATTTGGTTTCCCTCCTGAAAATTCACTGCATTCGGGGACCCTGGATTCTGGACCCAGAGCCGGATCTGTTGACTCACTCGTCAGGGGTTCCCCATCCCGCTTCTGTCACTCCATCTAGCAGCTTGGCTGCTCCAATTCCCAACTTAGCCAGGTCTGATCTCTTGTCACCAGCAGTCCAGAATATATTAGTGGCTTCATAAGGCTTCCACTACTAAAACATATACTAGCAATGGAAACGGTTTGTATTCTGGGCTAATACACACCACGCTGATCCCTTTACAGCTCCTTTGAATAAGATTTTAGAGTTCTTAACAGACTTATTTCATCAGGGTGCTTCTCCTGCTACTCTAAGAGTTCAATTGGCTGCCATTTCAATTTCCATGTGGAAGAATGTGGAGCTCCTATCATGGCTCACAGACTTTGTAAAGCCTTTTAAAAGGAGTTTTTCATATTAGACCTCCGTCAGATCTCCTACGCCACCTTGGAGTCTAAACTTGTTGCTATCTAAATTAATGTTGCCCCTTTGAACCTGCCTCTTCTTGCCCATTAAAATTTTTGTCCTGGAAAACTCTCTTTCTGGTAGCCATTACTTCTGCTAGACGAGTGTCTGAACTTCAGGCTCTCTCCATCAAGCACCCTTATCTGATCTTTCACTCTGACAGAGTTTCTCTTAACCAATTCATCCTTCCTCCCTAAAGTGTGTTCTATTAATAACATTAATCAGTCCATTGAATTACCCACTTTCTTCAAAACCACTCCAACAAAATGGAGTATATGTTACACAAATTGGATGTTCACAGACAGCTAAGGTTTTATTTGGATAGAACAAAAGATCACAGGAAAACAGATCAACTCTTTGTGGCTTTTGCTGATAGCAGGAAAGGACTTGCAGTTACCAAAAGAACTCTTTCAAAGTGGTTAACGGATTGTATAATCTATGTATGATTCTGCAAATCAACCCCTTCTAAACAAACCCAAAGGACATTCCACAAGATCAATATCTACGCCTTTGGCTCATGCAGCTCGCCTACCTCTGATGCTATTTGTGCGGCTGCTACCTGGTCTAAGCCACATACATTTATTTCTCATTATAAAGTAGATAAGGTTTCTAGGGACAGGGCAACCTTTGGTTCCACTGTGCTCAAGAACGCCTCCGTGAGTTCCTCAGGATTTAGGAGCTAGGACGCTACCCATGTGTAAGAACAAGCGAGATTGAACACTATCACATATAGAAGTTATGTCCTTACCATAACGTTCCATGTGGAGTGTTCATCTCGCTTTGTTCTTACAGTCCCACCCTCCCACCCTTAGGAAGAACGTTCTTTGATGCCTGGCCAGAAGCATTTTTGCTACTGTCATTATTCTGTGTACATAGTTGGTATACACATATACTTTATATGTGTCTGTTTATGTATGTATAGATGTATGGCATGAATGTGCTGTTATGTAGATTGGTTTGCTTGCAAACTAGATCTGAGGTAAAGGCAGAGGGGGATTGTGGGTATTAGATTGTCTCGAGCTTCTTCTCGATGCAGAGCTTGCAAGAGGCCGGCACGGAGCCGAGGATCGGCTCCGAACCCATGTGTAAGAACAAAGGCGAGATGAACACTCCACATGGAACGTTATGGTAAGGACATAACTTCTATTTAATGACAGTTGCCCACCAGGCAAGTTTGCTTTTCTTTGAGGAGCTTGTTTTGGTCCTATCTGGTATGGCCAAGTCAATGTAGTTATGCAGGTGTTTGTATAAAGCATTCTTGTAGAACTCTGCATAATTGCCAGTCCCATCCAGGGTTGCCAGATTTCCGACTGGCCAGGTAGGGACTAAAAAAAAAAAAAAAAAGTCTTCCAGAAGTAGCTCTGTGTTTATTTTTTATTTGATTGGCCCAGGCCAATCAAAAATAAATAAACACAGACCTACTTCTGTTTAATGCGAAACATCACAGTTCTGCATTACACAGAAGTAGCTCTGCTTTGCGATGTTTTGATTGGCCCGTATACCGGTATATGGGCCAATCAAAATCGTAAACGAGCTTCTTCTGTTTAATGTGGTACTGCATTGTCCCGCATTAAACAGAAGTAGCACTGTTTTGCGATGTTTTGATTGGCCGTATGCGGTATGCGGGCCAATCAAAATCATAAAGCTACTTCTGTTTAATGCGGAATTGTGATGTTCCGCATTAAACAGAAGTAGCTCTGTTTTGTGATGTTTTGATTGGCCCGTATACCGCTATACGGGCTAATCAAAAATTGCTAAACACGGAGCTTCGTTTAATGCGGAACTTCCGCATTAAACACAAGAAGCTCCGTGTTTAACGATTTTTTTGATTGGCCCGTATGCCGGTATACGGGCCAATCAAAAAAAAAAAAAAAAACCAAAGCGGAGGCTGCCCGGGATTTAAACTGACAGGGCGGGACTCAGGATCAGGCTGCTTATCTCGGGACAGTCCCGCCCAAATAGGGACTTCTGGCAACCCTGGTCCCATCTGAGGGGGGAGGTGCAGTGAAGCTATTTATTTAACATTCAGCATATTCTGTACATTTATAGCCTTCTTCAGGAATTCATCATTTGATGATATTTGTGCTGCAGCAACTTGATCCATAATGCATACCTTTACTAAACATTATAAACTAGATCTGATTTTGGGATCTAGGGCTTCCTTTGGATCCTCCAACCTCAAGGGTCTCTTGTCATGGTGCCACCCAGGTATTCCAGTAGCTGGGGATTCTGACCCATCAGTCAGATCAGATTGACAGAGTGAAATGGATTTGGTAGTTATGTACTTATAGTAATGCTGGATTCTTTGTTTACTGTTTGTTCAGTTCAACATACCTCTCACCATTTACCTTCCATTGCTCTGTTTGAGTTTGTTCGTTATGGCTTATTCTGTGCAGTAAACTTGTTCTGAGGGAAGCTACCTCTGCCAGGACAAGGTGCATTGTGAGCACTGGCTTTGCTGCCTGGGATCAGACAAGCAGCCTAAATGCATATCAGTTGTATCAGATGGACAGAAATGAAAGAATGTAGAGTTATGGTAAAGACATTACTACATCATTATTATAGAAATGGTTATGTTCCCTTTCATACTTAGATCCATACAGCCTTTACCCAGTACTTCTGATTTAGGCACAACTCTTGCTGACTTCCAAAGAGTGTTCATTCATCTCTAAGTTGCTCATGTAGCCTCTACCACATTTTCAGTGTTAATGTCAGTGCAGACATCAGGTGGTCCCAATATGTAGGTCAGTGAGACGTGAGCCAGTGCCTCTATTATTGAAGAAACCACAGTGTTTTCCACTTCAAAAGACTCACTCTTTACTTGCAAAGTAAGAAAACTACTCATTTTCTGGTGTAGACTGTTCACTTCATAAATGAATTAAGAAGGTATAAAGGCTTCTGCAGAATGTGAAGGAGCAGTGCATATCTGAGTACAGGTTTCTTTGTAACAGAAAAGATCCCAGACAAAAAGAGCTAACAAGCTCTTATCTTCCATTTTCTGAGGAAGAGTAGTACTTTTATTCTTCATAGCATTATTGTTCTTAGTTTATTCACTCAGATGATGAAGACTGTTTTTCAGTCTACAGACTCACTTCTTCAGGAATCATTGTATAATAAGATGGCAGATGGAATGTGTGAAACTTCAAAATTGGCTATAAGAGAGCTTTCTTCACCTAATATAACTTATTTACAAATGCTTATTGGCCTAGATTTTGTAGAAAGATCTTTGAAGCTTTATGGCAACAGAATACCTCACATCTAGATACTCTGGTAATAGTGTACAGGTCAGGAGATATGTTGTAAAAGCAAGTGAGACTGCTACACATTTAAGTGACCCAGCAAGCTTAGCTATATAGTCATCATCTGATAAGCAGCTGTTACCTATGATGAGCACTTTTTTGATAGGGAAGGAGGCTACTGGACAGGTTTGGAAAAAGATATGTATATCAAGCAGTTCAGTTGCTTGGCCAAAAGGTTGCCTGTCAAAAGTAATTTCTGGCTCAGAGTCAGACTAATCTGTATAACATGCCAGATTTTAAAGAAAGGGAATGAAATATTTCAATTAAAATCTGCTGAAACTGTATCTTCTGCACTCTGAAGTGCTCTTTCAACAGGTACAGCACCCGACGCAAGTTACAGGAGTTAGTTTTGCATTCTGCAGCTCTGCAAACAAATGTTTGTAATGCTTACATTCTTTGTTAATGATGCACTTTTTGAAGAAACTTCAGAAAGTCACCCTCTCTCCAGCAGTAGACTTACTACACATTGTACATTTTTCACCTTTTTTTTTTTTTTCTGAACATCTGAAATGAAATGATCAACTTTTGCATTCCTTTGATGTATAAGAATATGCTCAGAGTTATGTACATATTTTCAGTTGTATGTTTCCTTTCTGATGCTGGAGTGCAAACATAGGTTCATAGGTGGGTACTAGGCTATCGGCCCAGGAGCCTATACAAGCCCAGCCAAAAAAGGTACCCTGGCTTTTGCCCCCCAAGAAAATTATTTTCCTGTGTCACTGTTGAGCAGAGCCACAGAGGTGATCCCCGGGGTGAATTTCCTATTTCCCATCCAATCATCAAGATTTTTCTTGAAGACTGCTAATGAGCTTTGTTTGATATAAATAGGTAGTTTATTCCATAGTATGGGAAGTCTCTGGGTCAGGAATCTATCCCTCCGGCATGTTCTGTTTATTGTGGTGATAAGGTTTAGGTCCCTAGAGCGTGTAGCTCGGAGGGATTGGGATTTCTTTTAAGTGGAGCATGTCCAACAGCTCTGGGTTTGACATAGCTTTGTATGTTAGGCAGAGATCACCTCTGAGTAGGCGATATGCGATGGAATAAAGCTGGAGTTTTTTGAGACAGTCTGCGTAGGGCATCTGTTTGAAGCCGGTAATCTTCTTTGTGAGGTATTTCTGCAGCTTTCCAGTTGTAGATGTCTTGTGAGGTACATACCAAAAGGGGTGTTGTACTCTGTAATGGGTCTAATGAGTGATAAGTAGAGGGGAGCAATGACCTCTCTTTTTCTGGATGAGAAACCTTTTGTGATGAGGTGTGCCACGTAGAAGGATTTCCTGACTACTGTGGCGATGTGATTATCAAAGGAGAGACTACTGTCCACCTGTGTACCAAGGTCTCTTATCACACTTCCGGTGTTAAGTATACTACCGCCTATGTTGTAGTTCATGGGTACAGAGCTTTTACCAAAGGGGATGACAATGCACTTTTTGGCATTGAGCTTGAGGCCATGGCTTTGACACCAGGCATCTGTCTCAGTGAGGCCCTTTTGTAGGATGTCCACATTTTTAGGAGTTTCGATTATGGCTCCTAGTTTGCAGTCATCTGTGAACTTCGTTAGCCAAAGGCCTTCTGTGTTAGCCTATACTTCAGAGAAGTAGGTACTAAACAGGAGAGGACCCAGGACTGAACCCTGTGGTACTCTACTTGTCACTGGTCTGAAGTCAGATTTGGAGTCTGCTACTTTCACAGTGTGGGTTCTGTCAGTGAGCCAGTTGACAACCCATCTTGTGACATAGGGATTTATACCTAGTTTAGTGAGTTTATCGATAATTCCAGAGTGGGGGATGGTGTCGAAAGCCTTGGCAAGATCTAGATAGGCTGTGTGAACCACCTTATCCTTGTCTACGGCTTTGGTGACTGCTACAAAGAAGTCTATCAGGTTTAGGAGACATGGTCTGCATTTTACAAACCCGAACTGGGTGGGGTCCAGAGTTTGGAGATTACCAATGTCTTTGTTTATAAGTTCCATGATGATACATTCCATGGCCTTGCAGACCAGGCTCATCAGGCTTATGGGGCGGTAGTTCCCGGGGTCCATGGTGGCTCCCCTCTTGTGGAGTGGGATAACCGTTGCTGTGCGCCATTCAGCAGGCACAAAGCCTGAGATGAGGCTATGATTGAACATGGTACTTAGGTGGGGTGTCAGTTCATTCTGTAGTTCGTGTAGAACACAGCCTGGGATGTTGTCTGGTCCCATGGATGCTGTGTTCTTGGCTTTGGAGAGTGTGGTTTTTACCTGTGCAGCCGTGATTACAGGAATTTTACATTCTTCCGGTATAGAAATGGGCTCTTTAGGGGGGTGAGAGGGGGGGTAAATTTAGCACTGAACCTATCTGCCAGGATATTGGCACTATCAGTTGGGTTTGTATATTTAGTGCCATTGTGCTGTAACTCAGAGCAGATCTGAGTGTTGCCATTGAGATTCTTGACATAGCTATAGAATGCTTTGTGGCTGTCTTTAGAATCAGTGGCGATTTTGTTTTCGTAACTAGCTTTGGAGGATTTTATCAGGGATCGCAGCTTCTTACTGAGGCTGACCAGGGAGCTCCTCCACTCATGGGATTTTACTCTCTTTTGCAACAGTTTCTTCCTTCTGTTGTACAGTTTGTGTATGGCAGAGGACCACCAGATTGGCTTCCTTTTTTTGGAGGATAGCATCTTGGTTCTGTTTGGGAAAGCACGATCCATGCACTCATGTAAGTGCTTATAAAGTGCAATTGTGTAGGATTCAGTAGTTGTAACTGTATTGTCCATCTGCATGGGTGTCATGAAGTTCACCACTTCTGTCTTAAGAAGCATGAAGTTAGCTTTGGAGAAATTTTTTACCATGGTTTCCTTAATAGGGGGTGGGGGCAGGATGTGGATATCTAGGGTAATTAGCTTATGGTCAGATCGGACCAATGAGGCGTTGACTTCAGGTGTGGAACACCGGTCACTCATGTTGGTAATGACTAGATCTAGGATATTGTTGCCCCTGGTGGGGGTGTGGATAAGTTGATCCAGGGCATTGGTGTTTATGAATTCCAGAAAGCGTTGAGCGAAGGAGTTGGTACATGAGTAGATTTCCCAGTTAATGGTGGGGTAGTTGAAATCGCTCATTATTAGTGTGTTTGGTTGAACCCTAATATTTTCCAGTGCATCAAGAAAAGAGGAGTGGGAATTCTGGGGCATGGTGGGTGATCTGTAGCAAGCTACAGTTTGGATTGCAGTTTTGCCCAGAGTTAGTTGCACTTGGATAACCTCGGCTGCATTATGCTGAGCAACTAGCCTGGAGGTGTGGATATCCTTAATGAATATGGACACACCTCCGCCTTTGGTGTTCTGGTCCAGGTTACATGGCCGAAAAGTGTGGTATGGGTTATAGCCTGGTAGTGCAGGGGTGCTCTCTGGAGCCTTGAACTAGGTCTCAGTCACTGCGCAGATATCGATGTTCTCCATTTTAAGGAGTGACTCGAGTGAGTGCATTTTGAGATTTAGACTTCTAGCATTGAGTAGCATCACCTTCAGTTTTTGCTTGCCTGTTCCAGTTACAGTGGTGAATTTGTCATTTCAACCTTGCCTAAAAAAGGCACTATAGGGGCGTCAAGAGCCTTAGCCAGTATCCGTAATCCCAGTGGTGACAGGTGCAGGCCATCTCTGGCAAAGCATCGTGGTCTGTCGACCATGTCATCCCAGGCAGACAGATACTGGATCCCTTTAGAATGGCACCAGAAGCTTAGCCAATTGTTGAAGTCAGTCATTTTGTCCTTGTACTGCGGCATCATTCTGGGTGATGGCAGAATGCTTCTCAGGGCTAGGGTCATACCTGCCTGGGCTACAAGATCGGAGAACTCTTCCATGTCTCTTTTCATGTAGTCCAGGGAGGTACGTCTCAGGTCATTCACACCAACATGGACAATGACAGAGTCATATTTGTGCTTGTTGTGGAGTGACCTGAGTGCGTGGGTTATGTGGCGGATCCTGGCACCCGACAGGCAGCTGACAGTAGCTTTCTCTTTGTTTAGCTTGGTGAGTGGGACATCAGTGTGCCTGACTATAAAGTCACCTATGACTAGAGTGTTGGGTACGTTGTTTTGCCTTATTGGCTGTATTTGAGTGGCACACTGAGTCTGCGGGGCTATGTGTCATTTGGGTTGTGTTGGGGAGTGGAAGTTGCTTGCATTTCTGCTTTGGACGTCTCTGTTGCTTGAGCAGATTATTATTGAGAGCCTCCGCGAATGTTTTTGTGTTTCTATGTGTGGATTTTGGTGGTGTAGATTTAGTGAGACTGTGATGAGTGTGGTGTGGTGCAAGTGTTTACCTTCTCGTCTTGACTGTCAAGTTCAATCTTGATTGGAGAGAGCTTTACCTCCAGTTTGGCTAGATAAGTGCATCTCTCACAGGTTGCAGTATTGGTTGGTAGGAGGAGAGGGTTGTCTGTGTACATGAGGCAATTTCTACATTGCCCCAAGATGCCCAGATTCATCAGATAGACAGGAGAGAACACTGGGAGTGGACCCTTGGACATGTCTGAATAAAAAACTATTTTTCTCTAGATAAGTGAGGAAAGTGAGTACAAGAGCTGTTTTTCTCTAAGCAAGTGAGGAAAATAAGTACCAAAACTGTTTTCCTCTAGGTAATGAGGAAGGTTGAGTGCTGTAGTAATTAGTAGCTTATTTAGTGCTTACAAGTTCTGAACAAGTGCTTATCACGAATAACAAATTCAAGTGCTAAAACTACGAATCTGTATCTGGACTAAACTAGTTACAGGAAAGGGGGGGAAACAAGTACAAATGCAGGCTTCTAAATCAGAAAGTTGAGAGAGATGGAAAAACTGCCCAAACGGCCAATAACTACAATTTCTGGGCCAGAACCACTCCTTATGTGGTAGATAGGTTACCTAGTGCTTACCACTCCCACTGCTAAGCTAGAAGGCTTCCCTCCAACACAGAAAGCTTGGGGGGGGGGGGGCTCAGAAGCTTACATACAGTCCTGGATACAGCAAATCTGAATCTGGACTACACTAGTTACAGGAAAGGTATTTATATATATATATATATATATATATATATATATATATATATATATATATATATATATATATATACATATATACATACAGAAAGAAAAGTAGCTAAAACAGCAGTAGAAACAATTCAAATGCAGTGCAAGCTAGGGAAAACTTTACCAAAACAGTGCTTTGTCAAGTGTTTTTCTACTTGCCTTTTATGTTTACTGTACAAATAAATGAGTTTCACTGGGGTAGCCAAGGGTCATTCTAGAAGGGCCATTTCTAGTTCTGCAGTTTTCATTTTTTCTTTTTTTTATTATTAAATTGCTGCATTTTTTACGCGTGCATTATAAGTGTACACAGCAATTGCCTGGCATTTTGCATATTTACCTGAAAAGATAAGCTAGGCATGGCGTGTTGGTAAACAATTTAATTTGTTTTGATGTCTGCGTATGGGTTCATTTACATATCTTTTACTAAACTTGACGTAATCCGATACCAGTAAGTAAAACCACGCTGAATGTCTTTTACCAAAGACTCTGTCAAAGTTTCTGGGAGTTTTCTAGTTTCTCTGTGATAGCTTCTCATCTTTAAATTTTCCTTCCTAATACTGGTTCTTGGTGCTAGGATTGAATGTGCAGGGCCATCTTGCTCGGCCAAAGCATGGGTCAACTAACAGCAGGATAGAGCATGCTTTCCATGGAACAGCTCTAGGAACCAGTGTCAGATACTTAGTCGTTTGTAGACCCACCTTTGATGAGTAGAAGATCAGAAGTCTCTGGGTTATTTCTTCAGATGCTTTCAATCAGATGTCCTTTCTTCTGCTGCTTGTTTCTGTGCCCCTGTACTGACAGTGCTTTGTAGCATTAGTGATGGTGTACTGTTGAGGTACCCTTTTCTGGATGAGACATTTAGACTGAGATGTAAGCTGATGGTATCTTAGATGGATGTTTAACATCCCGTGGCAGTAATTAAAAAGAGTAGGGTGGTTATTTTAAGTTATAAGTACAGTGTTCCTTCATTTCATATGTTAGCATTGTGGTGCTTCATAGCTTAATGCCATAGTGCACTTTTTTACCATTTGTACGTATTTTGTATGTGCAATTTTTTTAAAATCTTAGTAAACCTTTTTTTTAAGAACATGATTACTTAATTCTCTGGTATCGCACAATGACACCACGAAAGGAATAATGTATAGGGTGAGTCCAGAGACTTCAGTTGTGGGGCCCCTTTACCCTTTTAATGGAACCTTACTGTTTGGACCCACTGTTAAAGCGGAATTAAATAGACAAGAGCGCGAGAATAGTATGCGCATCAGAGTTGGGAAATACCAGACTTGTCAACATCATTTTGTTCTCAGATTCAGCAGAATTCTTGACAGGGTTTTTATATCCACAACAAAATAACTTCCAGGATTCTAGTAAGGATCACAGGGGACATAGTAACTTCCAGAATGGCCAATCCTTCAGAAGAGCTTATTTTCTGAAAAAATAAAGTATGCACCATGATCCTTCTTCAGGGGAGTGCGGTGGTTGGTGACAGCAGTCTACTCTATGGGGCCTTACCCAGCTTCTTCCCTCTGGTGTTAGGCTCATTTGACCCTCCATCTGTTGGCGTAGAAGGTCATCACACATGACAGGTGGATAACGGACATAATATTCAAAGGGTATTTCATTTCATTCAGCATAATTCCCAAACTGCAGGATCTTTATCATCCAGATATCTCACTCTGTCAGAAGGCTCCAGCCATAATAGTGACTCCAAGCTTGCTCCTAAAAAGAGGCATCCAAGAGGTCTTACCAAGCCAGAATATGCTAGTTTTTTTCTTCAGAATTATTTTTGGTACTACAAAGAGAAAGGACCTTAGGCTCATTTTTCATACACCTTTCAGATGGTTTTGGTGTAGTCTATCTGTGCTTTTCTGTTTGAAGGAGACTGAATGTGCCCTTTGGACTTCCTGGATACATCCTTGTACATAAAGATCACCAAGGAGTCCACAAACTTTTTTTAGATTTCGAGATAGGGGCCTGTTATTTTCAGTTACAGACTCTGCCATTTGGTCTCACTACATTCCGCAGGGTGCTCATCAAATGCATGTTGTTAGTGGCATTAACTTTCAGTTAGTGTGGTACCAGAATGACAGGCTGTTAATAACCTCAACTGTGGATAATCTGACTGCCCTCAGGGATTTGCTTCTCTGGCTTTTCAGTCTTTGGTAGTAATAGTGAACACTAAAGTCTCACCTTATGCCCGCGCTGTCCATCACCTTTACTGGCTGCACTGCAGACACTGTTGCCTAGGTGATGTCCATGCTGTCCATCATGTTTATAGACTGCACTGTGGACGCACTTGCTTCTCAAAACTATCTAACCAACAGGCTACCACCCATTCAGTCCATAATTTTTCAGATAATCCAGAGCAACTCAGTACTTTCAACTCTGTGTCTTTGAGCTTGGGTCTCATGGCTTCTGTAGTTTTGGTGGTGGTTCACACTAGTTTTTACATGAGGATTCTTCACTGGACCTATAAGGTTCAAGGGGGCCAGCTTACAGATCTGATGTTGTTCTTTTCATTCATCCTCATTAATAGGTCTCAGATCCAACTTGACTGCTTTCCAAGACTTAGGATATGAGTCTCAAGCTCCTCCCTCTACCCTTAATGCACCATACTGTCCTCAACTCCCCAGATCTCATTTGCAGTGCATTGTGTTCGGTCGTGGTTCCAGTCTCGAGTTAGTGTTTTTGGTCAAA
Source organism: Protopterus annectens (assembly GCF_019279795.1). Taxonomy (NCBI): domain Eukaryota; kingdom Metazoa; phylum Chordata; order Ceratodontiformes; family Protopteridae; genus Protopterus; species Protopterus annectens. Next base: position 387,399,187 of record NC_056728.1, read on the forward strand.
TAAGTGTAACATTTATAGCGTTAAGCTTGATTATTGCTATTAGCAAAAGGAACACCTTTTGTGTCACAAGTCTAACCTCTCTCAAGGTAGACTCTTTCAAGTCCTGTCTCTGTACTGGCTGTGACTCTATCTGCCCCCTTTTCTCAAGTGGGAGTGGAATTACTAAGGCAAATCATCCAAAGTACATGCTTGACCCACATGGCCAGCCTTCACATCAGCATTCAGTAATCCCTCTAATTTTGCAGGCATTCTACTTCAACGACATGGCAGCATTTTTTTTACCATCTTGATTAAATGTATTTTTAGAAAGTGACAGTAATAAAAAAGAAAAGTAACCATAATAACATTTCTGTTATTTTCACTTAGTATACACATATGTTTTCTTGTTAACAAGTTTCATTCACTCAAGCATTACATAAAGTGCTCAATTCCTGCATTCCCTTAAATTTCATTCCTTTTCCTGATCATTATTGTGCATGTATTGTTCCCACACATTTCATGTATTTCTTTGTAATTTGTTCCTTCCCCTTTCTAAAGATGACACCACTGATTCTTTTGTCTCCTTTGTGATATGCAGTACTAAAGTCACAGTTGGTTGAGCTTTTGGTTCCATTTCCCAGTAACTGCTTTTTTTGGCAACCAATAGCATTAAAGCTAGTAAGGCCTTACCATGTATAAGCAATTCAAATTCTAAATCCCAATTGAAAAGAATAATTTCCTTATGTGCAATTGTTTAACCTGAGGAAAAATTCTCAGAAGCCTGCTTAGATTATAGAAAATGCCTATGGAAATGCTTCATGCAAAAGTCCTAAATCTTCTGGACTTTGCATATTTGGGAGCATATCTCTACAATGTTCAGATTTTTGCCTCATATTTTGGCCTGTCCTTCATCAACTTTATGGATTTCTGGCAAATCATTGAAGATCGAAGTCACTAAATAAAGACATAAATTTGAGCTTCAGACTTCATATCCTTCAGAAAATAAATGCTAATACTAATACACACCTGTTAATCTGTCAACTTTCTGAGTTCAAAAGAATAATAATTAAAATTGTCCCTGATTTTTGTCTTTGGCTCCCATTATTTTTGGCTTTGTTCAATTTTCTTGTGTGTAGTGGATGAGAAATGCTTAAGAGCCATGTAAATTTTATTCGAAGTCTCTTATCCCAATCTTTTCTAAACTCCTCTGATTCTATATGTCCTACTGATTATCCCTTTCTAACAGCTTCTGTTCTAGACACAACTAAAGACTCAACCACAGCTGGGCTTTCACTTAGCACCCCCATCCCTTTTTTAGGGAAGGCAGTCTCTAAACTGCAGTCCAAGCTTCTGCTTGGCCTTATCCCACTCTGTTACCTTTTCCCACCTAGTGTGTGCCCTGGTTCCTTAGGTAAATATAGCTGTGATTTGATATATAAACTGGGGGGGGGGGGTGTCACTTATCTTGTCTCTTTTGTTGGGAAGCCCCGGAGTTTGGGAAGGGGTCTTTGCTTCCAGTTGCTTTTCACCAAAAAGGGCAAGCCACTTGTCTAGGGGACCATCTCTGAGACTGTTGATATTCTGCAAGTAGTCCATTAGTCAGTAGCACAGACTCTGTTCCATTGCTGGGAGGATGTCTTGGTGTGATCTTTTTGCATCCCTGATCAAATTCAAATGCAGCAGTTTCCTTTTCTTATTCCCTGCTTAAAAAACATGTCTTCAGAAAGCCATCATGCAGAAGTGGCCTCCAAAACCCCTTTACATAGTTTTCCTGTTTCCCTCATATCTATATTTTTGGAGGAGAACAAGTCTTGCATAGCCAGAGTTGGCTCCAGCAGTTATGGTTCCCCCTACTTTTGTCTCACCACTTAGACAGACCTTCACATCTGAAATTGTCCAAGAGCATCCTGCCTCACCCATGTGGTTATGCATTACTTGGACCTTCACTGTCTTAGGTTAAAGTTTTGAGTTTCAGCAGTGCTGGTGATGGCCAAGGATGATTTGTAAATTTAGTACATGGTCAAGATCATTACCTCTGTCTGGACACCAGGCACATAGAAACTTTTACCTATTCTCTCTGTTTCCTGCTTACGCACAATGTGCTACATCAGGCAACAAGCAGCTTTCAGATTTTTTTTTTTTTATGTCTTTGCTTCTCCTCCATGAATTTGCACTTACCAGGTATATTGAACTTTTATCAAGGTGGGGATTCTGTCTCCTTAATGTCTCAAAGTCTGCAGACCTTCTTGAAGGGCACTTTCTTGCTTCATCACCCCAGAATGATACTGCAGTACAAGAAGAAAATGATTGACTTCAACAATTGGCTATGTTTCTGGTGTAATTCTAAGGGGATACAGTATCTGTCTACTTGGGATGACATGACTGACAGACCTCAATGCTTTGTCAGAGATGGCCTGCATCTGTCACCCCTGGGTTTCCAGATACTGGCTAAGGCTCTTGCCACCTCTATAGTGCCTTTTTTAGGCGATGTTCCAAAGACCAAATTACCACCGGGTCTATATTTGGAGAACAAAAACCCTAAACCACGAACACTCACATGAGCGAAAATGCTGGGAATCGAAAGTGGGATTGCGGGGTCGTGTTACAGTGAGGAGTGGGAAATTTGCCCTTTCCTCACTGTAGTGCGATCTTGGAGTTAGAATATATAGTTAGTGGGAGGCATGGGGGGTATGGGGGGGCACAGCCCCCCACAATAGCAACTTCGATCACCGGCATTTTTGCTCATGTGAGCGTTCGCGGTTTAGGGTTTTCGTGTTTCTAATATAGACCCATTACCACCATAACAGCTATAAATAAGTGCAATCTGAGGGTCATGCTTCTCAGCTCTAGAAGTCTAAATCTCAAGATGCACTTGTTCGTAGCACTCCTCAAAATGGAGAACATTGACATTTGTGCTGTAACAGAGACCTGGTTTAAAGCAGCAGAAAGCACTCCTGCGCTACCAGGCTATAACTCATTCCACACCTTTCTGTCCCAGAACATGGACTGAAGCTCCACAGGCGGTGGTGTCTCCATATTCTTGAAGGATATTGCACATCTCCAGATTAGTAGCCCAGTATAACACATCTGAGATACTTCAGGTACAATTCAGGTTGTAGCCTGCTATAGGTCCCCAACTACGTCCCAAGACTCTGACTCTACATTCCTAAGCACCCTAAGCACCCTGGAAACTATTAGGATCCAGCCTAACACTGTCATACTAGGTGACTTCAACTATCCCTCCATCAACTGGGAAAGCTACTCATGCACCAATACACTGGCCCAACGCTTCCTGGAATTCATCAATTCCGATGCCCTGGACCAGCACATTCTTACCTCCACTAGAGGAAGCAACATTCTTGACCTGGTTATCAGTAACATGGACAACCGTTACTCTACACCAATGGTCAGTTCCTCCCCGATTAGATCTGACCACAAACTAATCACCATGGAAATCCAGATCTCATTCACACCCCTCCATAAAGGTAACCACCATGAAAAACTTCTCCAAAGCTGACTTTGGCCTCCTAAAAACAGAGGTGGCTAACTTCACAGCACCCATGTCAATGGAAAATAGATGCATGACTGCCGAATCGTACAATAATGCACTGTACGAACCTGTACATAAATGCATGGAACTAGCCATACCCAACAGAACCAAGATGCTGTCCTACAAAAAAAGGAAGCAAATCTGCTGGTCCCCTGCCATTAATAAACTCTACAACAGAAGGAGGAAACTGTTGCAGAAAAAGGTGAAGTCCCAAGACTGGAAAAATTCCCTTATTAGCCTCAACAAAAGTTGAGATCCCTCGTTAAAACCTCTAAAGCCAACTATGAAGACAGAATTGCTGCAGGCACTAAAAACAACTACAAAGCCTTCTATAGTTATGTCAGAAATCTCCACAGGAATACCCAGGTTTGCTCTGAGTTACTGCACAATGGCACCTCCTGTACTGAGCCAACAGATATTGCCAGCATACTGGCCAACAGATTCAGTGCCAACTTTACTCCTCCCCCCAAAGGACCAGTCACAATACCAGAGGAATGACAGGCATCCAGCATTATTGCAGCACAGGTTAAAGCTGCATTGTCCAAGGCCAAGAATACAGCTTCCATGACACCCGACAATATCCCTGCATGTGTTCTACATGAACCTCAAAGTGACCTGGCACCACATCTGTGTGCCCAGTTCAGTCACAGCCTCACCTTAGGCTTTGTCCCTACTGAATAGCGCACTGCTACAGTCATCCCTCTCCATAAAGGGGGAGCGACTACAGACCCTGGAAATTACCACTCTATTAGCCTGACGAGTCTGATATATAAGGCTATGGAGCGCATCATCAGGGACCTAGTTAAGGATGTAGGGAATCTCCAAACTCTGTATCTCACACAATTTGGTTTTGTGAAAGGTAGATCATGCCTGCTCAATCTGGTTTGGGTCTGTATCATATGAGCGAATCACACAAATTGCGAACGCTCATAATATCGAATGTACCGGACCTCAAAGTGCTTTTTCTGAGATCGCTGTACAGTGAAGAATGGGATATTTGCCCTTTCCTCACTGTAGTGCAATCTCAGAGTTGGAATATATATTAGCGGGGGAAGTTCGAGGTCCGGTACATTTGATATTATGAGCTTTCGCAATTTGTGCGATTCACTCATATGATATAGACTCACCTGGTTGACTTGTTTGAGTCAGTCACCAGAGCTGTGGATGAGGGCATCGATCTGGCCAAGGCCTTTGATACCATTCCCCACTCAGGAATTATTGATAAACTCACCAAACTAGGCATCAACCCCTATAGCACTAGGTGGGTTGCAAATTGTCTCACAGATAGAACCCACAGTGTGAAAGTAGCAGACTCCGAGTCAGACTGCCGACTAGTCATGAGTGGAGTCCCACAGGTATTAGTCCTGGGTCTTCTCCTGTTTGGCATCTACTTTTCAGAAGTCCAGGCTAACACGGAGGGACCCTGACTGACCAAGTTCACAGACGACTGCACCACATTGCCACTGTAATCAGAAAATCCTTCTATGTGGCACATCCATCTCATTACCAGTGGTTTTACATCCAGGAAGAAAGAGGTCATCATCTCTCTCTGCCCTGCCCTCATTAGGCCAATTATCAAGTATAATGCCCCATTTGGCACATACCTCATTGGACATGCAACAGCTGTAAAGGCCAAAAATGTACCAGACGAAGAGACTCCTAGGCCTTAAACACATTTCATACATGGACAGACTCAAAAAGCCTCTGGCTATTCTCTGTCTTATATTGTCTACTAAGAGGCAATCTCTGCTTGACTTGCAAAGCCATGTCTGACCCAGCTCTGTTAGAAATGCTACATCTAAAGAAATCCCAATCCCTCCGCACCACACGCTCCAGAGACCTCAACGTCATTACCACAATCAACAGAACATGCTGGAGGGACAGGCTCATAACCCAGAGGCTGCCCATGCTCTGGAATAGACTTCCTATACATGTCAAGCAGAGCACCTCATTGACCCTCTTCAAGAGGAATCTTGATGAGTGGATGGGAAATAGAAAATTCACCCCCGGGATCACTCCAGTGGCTCTACTTGATAGAGGCACTGGGAACTAACATCGGACGGCACAATGCCAGGGCACTTCTATGGGCTAGTCTTGTAAAGGCTCCAGGGCCATTAGCCTAGTACACACCTATGAACCTATTAGTTCTTTGTTTTCAGTTCAAAGCATTTATTATGTTTTGTAGAAGGTTATACTGCATCCATTCAAGCCTGCATCTTCTGCAGAGTTAAACTGTCATTCATGGAATGCACTCTTTTCAGTCATTACTACCTCCACTAGAAGTATTTATGCACTTTAAGCCTTGTGTACCACTCCTCCCTTATCTTTTACAATGTCCAAGAGGTGAATCCTTCCTTCTTGCTAAAAACAACATGCATGTAAATATCAACAGCTCAGCTGATCTTCCAGTTTTCTTCCCAAATTATGCTATATATTTTTAATTTCTTCATTTATGTGATTTTATGGAAAGCATTTTCCCTATTTTATGGATGTGCATAGGCCACTTAGCTTTTTATGCATAGAGCAAAGTCTGAAAGGAATATTTCACAGCTTTTCGTTCTGTTTTCTAATAAAAAAAGTGAGTTCCAAACTGTTGAAGTCGACCAAATCCTTTTGGCCTTAGCCAGTGTTTTGTTAGAAATAAAGATAGCATTTACTAGAATTTCCAAATGTTTATTTTTCTAGGACAGTGGCCAGTTCATAGGCTTTCTTTAAAAATGCCTCAGTGGATGACATTTTGTGTAGCTGCTGTATGGGGACCTTCGAATACCTTTGCTAAAGACTACACTTGTCTGTCTCAGTAGCTCAACAGGTAGCATACTTTTGTTCGAATCCTACACCAGGTGCTTAGATTCATTTTCTAATACTGACACTGCAATGGAGCATAAAGAGGGTGCTGCACTCCTGAGTGTGCCATCCTTTGCATGAAATGTTAAACGGAGATCCCATTTATCTGAGTTGGTGGCGTGCTAGATGTAGAAGATCCCATGACACTTACCAAAAAAAGAGTAGGGATTCTTTAATTAACACAACATAAACAAAACATTAATCTGAAGTAGTTTATTTCATTTGATCTTCAACCTGTGCGTACTGGATCCATATTGGCTTCGAGCCAGCAATTTCACTAGCATCTGCTCCAAGATCCTCCCCTTACCCGTAATACACCTCCACTACCTTCCAACCCCCAGATCTCATTTGCGGCGGCTTGCCATAAACATCGTGATCCTGAGCTCTGAGTCTGTGAGTTGGGTAGTTTTGATATTCTAGTGTTTTTTTAAAAGTTTTTTAACTGTAGTTTGTTAGTGTAGGTTGCCTCTCTTCCTCCCCTTGCACTGGTGCATCGTGTTTTAGGGTTTTTGTGTAGTTTTAGTCAGTTAGCTAGTGTATAGTTGTCCCCCCCCCAGTGTTCTTTGTGCCTTCGGAGAGTGTGGTGAGTGGGTCTGTGTAGAAAATTGTTTTTTCTTGTTTCTATATTGTGTGTAGACTGTTATAAGGATTTTTGTGTGAGACATGGCTGATCCTAAGCCGGTCTTCAAGAGGTGCACTGAGTGTGGCCACAGATTGTCACCCGCTGATGGCCATACTCTTTGCATGATGTGTTTGGGTGTAGCCAATTTAAACTCTGATTTTGCCATTTGCACGGATTTCAACCTGCGCGCCATCAATAATAGACGAGACAAATTAGCCTTGAAAGGCCTTGTACCTACCATGAAGGCGGCTGCCTCCTCTACTGCTTTGGTCACAGCGGTTGCTGTGGCCACCTCTCCGTCCTCTCTTGTCCTTCCTTCAACTCCTTCTCAGGCAGGGACTCACCCTCCCACTTCTAAGCCTTCGGAAGCACATCTCAGAAAAAGCAGAGAGAAGGAGAGAGAGTACCGAATAGAGAAACGCAAGAGGTCCCTGGACCTTTCAGCATCAGGAACTCCCACTAAGAGTCAGCCTAGGCACCATGACTCCCCTCTACTCCGATCTCCCAGATTTTCCTTGGAGCCGGAGGAGCCACGACCACCATCTAGGGCCTCGGTTCCTTAACCCGCCAGGTCGGAGTCTATGGCCTCGTCGTGTTCCACCCGAAGCCTTTCCGAAGTCAATATGGATAAAATGATGAGGAGGTTCATTCGTACACAAATCCAGATGGGAGTCTTGCCAGCCCCCTCTCCCTCTGGAGGGGGGGGGTCTTTCTTCCTTTCTTCACTCCAGTTTCTCCTTCTCCGATCTGATCTCCGGGTTCGGAGTACATGGATCCAAGGATGGCCTTTGTAAGGGGGTCGGCGTCGATGGTTTCCTGTCTCCTCGCTGCCGGCAGCTGCCTGGAGTGTGTCGGATCTGACCAGTTTGGATCCGAGTGGCTCTCGGAGCCAGAACCTGGGTGTCGGATCTGAGGGAGTGGAACTTTTTCCATCGGCTCCGATGTTGTCGGGCCAAGTCCCCCCCCCCCCTCGGAGCTCCGTCCATTTTGGGTCCAGCTCCAGTTCTTGGCATTGGCTCCAGGGAGAGCGGTTTCCTTATTGATGGCCCAGGAAGCACGTTCTCCCTCAGCATTCGATGTGGTAGAAAGGGTTCTCTCCACTGGGTCGAGACCCTTGACTATTTCATCAGACTCAACACCGACTCCCTCGGCTTTGTGTGTGAATCCCATCATTTTACCCGAAGGACAGCTCGTACTCAAGGATCCCCAGGTGGGTCCAACTGAGGAACAAGTGGTTTGCGAGTTCCCCCAGGAGAGCCCCACCAGAGACTTGCCTTGCAAGCATACATGCAAGAGGAGGCACTTGGACTCCCTTGAATTTCTCACCGAGGACATGGATTTGGATGATGGGGTAAGTTCCCTCAGATCACCTCCCGAGGATGTCTCCTTTGGAGACACCATGGAAATCCTACGCCAGTGGGGACGTTGGTCCCCCCCAAAACTTTCCTCGGATGAATCCGTGTTCCTAGATGCTTTCAGCATGGGCACATCTACTTCCTGGGTGTCACCTCCCGCAGATCCCCTGGTGGACCTGGTCACCTCGTGGGCTTGGAAGGTGCCGGACACCGTGGAACCAATCCCAAAATGACCAGACAAAATTTTGAGCCCCCACCCCCCGACAAACCAGTGAGGAACAAAGGGTCCCCTGTAGACGCTATGGTGGTAGCAGCAGCCACCAAAAAGGAACTAGCCCAGGAGACTTCCTTGGTTCATCCACCTGACTGAGAGTCTAGGATGATGGGCTGCTTAGGGAAGCGAGTTTATGTGTCAGCGACCTTTTCCATCAGGGTGCTGAACTATCTGGCCCAAATTACTAGACTACAGCGCCCACATTACTATACTACAGTGCGACCTGTAAATGAACTGGCTGAGTCTCCCCCAAAGTCCATGTCGCAGGAAGGCAGAGACTCGTTCTCCACAAGGCTGGCCACTTTGACGGCAGTTTCCAACACGTCCATGCAACTCCTCTCACATGCTATTGAAGGAGCGGCTAGGGCAGTTGAGTCTGGCGTGTCCATGAGGCGTAACGCCTGGCTCAGATTATGTCAGTTCTCGGAACCCTTCAAGGCGTCTTTTGCGAATCCCCCTTATGACAGTTCTACCCTTTTTGGTAAGACTGTCCGAGACACCTTGGTCCAGAGTGAGAAAGACGGGAAGACACTGTCTGCTGTCGGAATCTGCTTCTCGAACCCTCAATGATCCTTTTCCCAAAATCAGCAAGGGCAAAAGAAGATGTGGTTCCAGAAGTCTCAGTATTCCCGGGAAACTCAGGGCTGTTCTTCCTCTAGAGGCAGAAGGGGACAGGATAGATGCCGGCCCAGAGGCAGAGTGCATCCGAGGAATTTTGTTTCTCGAGAACTATTCTCGGACAGACCCGCACAGCAAACCTGAGGGGTTGCCCGACTGCTCTACTCTGTAGGCAGTCGGGGGTCACTTTTGCACCTGGCGGCATGGGAGTCCATAACATCAGACCACTGGATACTCTATCCCATTTGTGGTTCCTCCCAAACCTCTCAAACCCCCTCCTGGACGTACCACCCATGCAAAGGGAGGCAGCAGCACTGGAAATTTCCAAGCTGCTAGAGAAACGAGCCATCAAACCAGTCCCCCCAGATCAGTCCGGATCGGGCATCTACTCCAAGTTCTTTTTGGTGCCAAAGAAAATGGGGGACTTAAGGCCCATTCTGGACCTATCTACCCTGAACCGGTCAGTTGCCAAAGAAAAGTTCCGGATGGTCACCTTACAGTCCATCATGCCATACCTGCAAGAGAGCGACTGGATGTACTCGTCTGACCTCCAGGATGCCTACTATCACATAAAGATGCACAGACGCTCCAGGAGGTTCCTCTGCTTCCAGCTAGGAGTCAGTCATTACCAATTTTGAGCCCTACCTTTTGGTCTCAACACAGCCCCCAGGGTGATCACCAAAGTGATGTCAGTAGTAACAGATCACCTGAAGATTCAGGTCTACCCTTACCTGGACGATTGGCTCCTTACTGCTCCCACCAAGCGTCTACTTTACCGCACCAGGGATTATTTCCTAAAGCTTGCACTACACTTAGGGATTACAATCAGTGCATCCAAATCTCTTCTGAATCCTGTCCAGGTGATAGACTACATAGGGGCACAGAGATGGACACACTTCAGTCAAAAAACTTTCTAACCACGGAGAAAGTTTGAAACCTAAGGATGCATGTTACCTTCATCTACTGTTCTCACCTTACCTCGGCAGAATCGGTTTTGAGGGCCCTAGGTTCTATGGCAGTGACCATAACTCTTCTTCCCTGTGCCCGGTTACACATGCGAGTACTACAGTGGATGCGGTGCAATGGTCTCTGTTGGATCTTCCATTGTCACATCCAGTACACCTCTGTTGAGTCTGCAGGTCGTCCCTTCTTTGGTGGATGCATTCTCCAGAAATTCTAGAGAGACGACCTTTTGTTCCAGTCCCTGTCCAAGCCACAGTGACCATGGATGCTTCCCAACTTGGTTGGGGGTGGTGTTGTTCGGGCAGGACAGTCCAAGGCCTGTGGTCCCCTATCGAGACTAGTTTGCATATAAACGTTCTGGAGATGAGGGTGGTCCTTTTGGCATTGCAGGCCCTTCATGCCTTTTTTCCTCTGGGAACCACTGCAATTCAGTCAGACAACATGTCAGTGGTCTGGTATGTCAACAAACAAGGAGGGACCCGATCTTACCCACTTTGTCGCAAGGCTATAAGAGTTTGGGAATGGGCGATCTCCATTGATCACTTTCTGACAGCAACGCACATTCCAGGATGGTCCAACATCCTCGTGGACAGGTTAAGTCGGATTATACTGATGCCTTACGAGTGGTCTCTGAATCCTTCAGTAGCAGAGCAGATCTTTCTGGAGTGGGGTCAGCCTTTCTGTGATCTCTCGCATCTCCTTCCAACGCGAAGTGCAGCTAGTTCTTCGCTCTAAACCCACAGCCGGGGGGGTCCCCCAGAGACGCTGTATTCCATGCTTGGCCTCCCACCAAGAAGGTTTATTATAGCAAATGGAAACGTTTTTCCTTTTGGGTCTCTTAAAGGAGTCTAGACCCTTTCACGGCTCCCATTTCAGCTATTCTCGATTTTTTTAGCAAATATGTTTCAACAATAAACTAGCTCTTCTACTATCAAAATTCAACTAGTTGCCATCACTCATTTTCACGTGGGCAAGAATTCTGCTTCTCTAGCCTCTTCCAGACTGTGTAAAGCTTTTATTAAAGGTACTTTCCTATTACACCCTCCTGTCAAAGATTCTGTTCCCCCATGGGACTTTACTAAAGTGTTGGTCGCTCTGCCATTTGAACTGCAGCAACCACGGATCTTAAGTTTTTGTCTTGGAAAACAGCGTTTCTAGTGGCTATCACCTCTGCTAAGAGTGTTTCAGAACTGTAAGCATTGTCTATTAAAGTTTCATACATGATTTTCCATAAGGACAGGGTTTCCCTTCGTACCAATCCTTCCTTTCTTCCCAAAGTAGCATCACAGGTTAACATCAATCAAACCATTAATTTACCTGTTTTCTTTCCAAATTTTGCTAATGAAATGGAATACAGACTTCACTTGTTGAATGTTCATAGACAGTTGCAATTCTATTTACACAGGGCTAGAACCTTTCGTAAATCTGGTCAGTTGTTTGTGTCCTTCTCTAAACCCTTTTTGGGTAAACCTATCTCCAAGGTCACCATAACTAGGTGGATCTCCTTGTGCATCCTTCAGATCTATAAGGATAAAGGTTTGTCTCCTCTAGGTCAGTTGAAAGCTCATTCGACTAGGTCAATGGCTACTTCTGCGGCCTTTTGGTCGAGAGTCTCATTGGATGATATTTGTTCTGCAGCTACTTGGTCCTAATCTCATACCTTTATTTATCACTATAAATTGGATTTGATTTCTCGAAGGAGAGCATCTTTTGGTTCCGCTGTGCTCCTGAATATCCTTCCATGAGGGCCACCCAGATGTTTAGTAGCTGGGGACTCTATCCCACAGGTTGAAGATCAAATGAAGTAAACTACTTCAGATAAAGAAGTTATGTACTCACCATAACGCTCCATCTGAGTAGTTCTACTTCATTTGTCTTCAACCATCCCTCCCTCCTTCCTCCTGGCCATACCGTATGAGCAGCCTGGTTGGCTGAAGTTTTAGGTGTGTAAGGTGTTTTTTCAGGTCGGGTTCTCAGTATAAGTGGCAGCAAACTTGATCTGGGGTTAGAAGGTAGTGGAGGTATATTATGGGTAAGGGGAGGAGCTTGGAGCAGATGCTAGTGAAATTGCCGACTCGGATCCGGTGCCCACAGGTTGAAGACAAATGAAGTAGAACTACTCAGATGGAACGTTATGGTGAGTACATAACTTCTCTTCCATAATTGAACCCCACTCATTCTTCCACAACCATAATCAAATTTTTTGCAATATAGCAGCCAAAATCCATTTCCCATTAAACAAAATTTTATTCAGTCTTTCATTCCATATAATTCATATTACATAAAATAAATTCTTATCTACCCTTCTGACATATTCTTTCTTTATTGTTTTTATAATATCCATGCATAATCATATTCATATCTGTATTGCTTACGTCATTACTATTCTCAAATTTTTTTTCTTCATACATTTTCCAGAGTTTAACCACTCTTTTACATTTAAAAAAAAACTGCACTATTGTTTCTTCCTCCTCACAAAATAAACACAGTCTTTCAACTTTCTTTTTATAGGGAATGTTTCCTTTTACTGGTAACTTATTTATTACTAGTATCCATAGGAAATCCTGGCACTGTGCAGTCTTAGTACACTACTTTTTCCTTACTTTAATGGCTTTTATCACTTCTTCTGGTTATTTTTCCCAAGGATTTGCATAACAGCATTGTTTCATTACATCATTATACCAATCCTTTTCTTTGTCATCATTTTGCAAGTTCTATGTTAGTATTTTTTCTTGATAATTTTTAATTTCTTCATTTATGTGATCTTTATACCTTTTTTCTTTTTCTCATCTCCCAAAACATTTTCTATATATATTTAAATATTTTCATCTTTTCAACATTCTTTTCTTATTCTCATTTACCCACTTTAATTCTCTGTACAAGTTTAAAGAGGCAGAAAACCTGTATTAAATAAACCCATTCCCCCTTCATCTTCACTTGTATACAACACACCTCTTTTCACTGTGTTTAATCTTGATCCCCATATGAAAGAAAACACTTAATTCCATAATTTCTTTTTCATAGTTTTCTAGAATGTTGTACACGTTTGACATCTGTGCTATTTTTCCATTAAATCAGGATTCAGCCATTTTCTTGAATGCACTCTATAAGTCCTCCACAAAGGATTAATTTCTTTTCTTTATCAATCCAACCCATTGTCACACAACTACTTAGTTTTTCCCAAATTTTATCCATAACAAAGATATTTCATCCATTGAAAAATATACCCCTCAAATTTTCACATCACCACCCATACCCTTACTTTTATTTTTATTCAGGGTCATTCCCATTTTCTTTAAACATGCATTCATACTTATTTTATTTTTAGCAGTCACAACTATATCTTCAGCATATTCAGATTTACTGGAATCACCAGTTCCTTTTGCATCACATATCTAGGATCTTTCATTTAATAAGCTACTTTACTCACTGTCACATTCATTATTAATGCAAAGAATATCCGACTTATGAGACATCCTAGTCTTATACCACAATCCATGCATATTTCTTTACTCAGCCACCCATCACTCACTGACACTCTCACTCTGTTATTTTGCTATGCTGACATACACACACTCCTAATTATTTTACCTGTTCCATACTTTTTTATAACATCCCACAAAGCATTATGTCAGACTGTATCAAATGCCGTATTAATATCACTTACCAGGAGTTTCACATCTTCCCCTTTTATTTATTAAATCATCTACGTTTCCCAAACCACTAACAGTAATTCCTGGCATCCCTTCCCTTTTATACCGTATGTACATCCTTCCATACTGTTCTTAATCCTTCCTTCCTTTCTCCTCTGTTATTATTTTCATAAAAAAATTAGAATCTGTATTATTTAATGCAATAGGTCTCCATTTTTTATTTCATTCTTTTCATCTTTTTTCCTTATAAATTTTAATATTCTAGTGCATAACTCTTCATAAACAAGCCATTCTTTCAATCAGTCATTCAAAATTTTACAAAACACTGTCTTTGCCTGTCCTTAATTTCTTATGTATTTCATGCTCTATACCATCAGGCCATGATACTGGCTCAACATTTTCTTTCCCAAGTACTTTATTTAATTCACATTAGTCATTTCTTTTTCAAATTCTTCCTTAACTCACTCTTGAACTCTTCCATTCTCTCTTATTTCCTTTCTTTTTAAATGTACACATATTTTCTCCCTGCTGTACTACAGTACTCATAATTTGATCGTGTTCTTTTTAACTGTTCTTTTACATTCTCCATGTCCCTAATTGCACTTTATAACCTCCTTTGCAATTTTACCCAAATATGCAAACACCTCCTGCCTTGTCCATTGTAAATAACATTTCTGCTTAAACAGTAATGTCTTAGTTTTTTTCTCACTTTTGTTTTATAGATTTACTTTTCCGTATCATAATACTCTCTTGTATTTGTTTCTAAATTCTCAAATACATTTCTGTTCATCTTTTCATACTTCATTTTTTTCCTCCTTATTTTTACATCATCCACTCAATGAAAAAAAAAATGTTTATAATTTCTTAATTCAGCACAGTGACGCAGCAGATAGTGTTGTCGCCTGAAAGCAATAAGTTCTCTGGTGCGATTCTCGTCTGGGTTGCATTCTGTGTGAAGTGTGCATATCCACCCTGTGTTCATGTGGATTTCCTCCAAATGTTTTGGTTTCTTCCCACATTCCAAAGACATGCAGTAGGAAGATATACACTCTAAATTGGCTGTAGGTGTGGGTGTGTCATGTGGAAGAACTACAAGGGCAGGACTAGACACCCAGTGATATAAACCTCGGCTCTGGATGATTGCCAGTATTGAACTTATCCTGACTCTGTGTGCATAAAGATGGGAAAAAAGGGTTGTGGATGGATTCAGACCAATTTTTAGAAAAGTTGTTTATGGTTATATGATTTCTCCATATGCTTCCCACTCTACAAATTCATCCCATAATTTCTCATTTATTCATTTTATTCCCTTTCCTATTTTCATATATTCCATTTCTTCCATCAACTCCATCCATCTTGCTAAATATCCAAAAAAACTGTCTCTTTGTGTGTAATCTGCTACTCCCAAACCTTCGGACAGTGCAAAATAATAAATTTTAGATGCAACTTCCCCTCTTCATTAAGTCTATTGGTGCTTATTCCACATAGCACATAGCTAACGTGCCACATTTATTACTTGTATTTTTTAACACATTTCCCTTTCTTTTTACGGTTCCCCTTAAATCATAATGAAAGCCCCCTGCAGTAATAAATGTCAGGTTAACCACCATGTAATGTAATATTTGATGAAACAAATTCTCTCCTTCCTTGCCATTTGTATATGCATATAATGCTGTAATTCTTAAACATATTCCCTCCACGTCACATTCACAACATTTAACCTTCCCATCATTACCAATGTTACATCTAATATTTTTACCGTTTTTTTTTTACACAATACAGTCACTCCAGGGCAACATTCCCTTCCTGGATCCCATATTATTTTCCACCCCACAGTTTTTCTGTTTGCAGTCCTTCTTCACTTGTCAGGAATCTTACTTTCTCTAAAAGAATAATGTTTACATCGCATTTAGCACACCATTCCAATATCCCTATCCTACTTACAGTATTAATAGTACTAATCACATTTTCTGAAAGCATCATCTTCTTCTTTTTAAGTTTAAAGGAAGTATTTTAAATTTTCTTTTTCTTATTATTTATTCTTTCCCCAAATTAATATTTTTCTGAGGTTGTGTACAATTATTCCTTGATTCTCAGAATTAGATATTTCGTTATTTTCATTAAAGTAAAACACATCTAAAGCTGTTCCTTACCTTTAAATTTAATCTTTGGCGATGTGTTTTTCAAACTTCTTTTCCTCACTGTTACTGTAGCATCAGTCAAATTTCTTTTCATAAGAAGCAAACAAAGAAGAAACTTCGCAGTGTGGAGGGTGTGAAGTTCACGCCTTAAAATATATGTACCTAGTTCACGAATAAAAATTGAACTGTAAAATACATACCACAAAATAATACAATAGAAAATAGTAGTAGGTACTCCACAGTTGAGTTAAAAATGGAATATCATTTATTGAAATACACAAAGAAGCGATCGTAGTTGAGTATAATGAAAAGCATTAAAGACATTCATTATTTATGTATAATCAGGTTATTTGGAGCAAGGGAGTGGTTACAGAGGGTGGTTCTGTTAAGAGCAATAAAAGCAATAAATTCATTCCTTTAACCAAGTTCCCCTTCCCTCTTAACACCATAGTGTAAACTGAGACTGTGCTACCTTAGAGCTGAAACGCTAGAGACAAAATTAAAATATGTAATATAAGAACAGCTAATTAAGGCTAATTTACTAATCCAAGCTTTATTAACTAAGAAACCAACTCACTAACAAAAAGAACTACCACTAGACAAGAGTAAATATTAGTAACTTATAAAATGAAACACTTTTAACAAAGAGACCCGCGGTGGTGGTGTTGCGGTAACATTGTTGCCTCACAGTCAGACGCTGTCTGGTTCGATTCTCAGCTAGAGCGTCTTCTGTGTGGAGACTTGCGTGAATGGGCGTACCTTCGTTGAAGGTTGTGGGTCAGGGTTGGC
Source organism: Protopterus annectens (assembly GCF_019279795.1). Taxonomy (NCBI): domain Eukaryota; kingdom Metazoa; phylum Chordata; order Ceratodontiformes; family Protopteridae; genus Protopterus; species Protopterus annectens. Next base: position 387,415,978 of record NC_056728.1, read on the forward strand.
AACTCGGCACGTAAAAATCAACTACCAATCATTAGCGGACCAGAGTTCCACTGTGGCGACCCCTAACCGGGAAAAGCCGAAAGACACAACAACAACAACGTTCATACCAAATAAATACTTAACAGGTTTGTGTGTAAAAAACATTTCATAATGTTAATGAACATGTGTATAAATCTACAAGTGAACACCTAGGTAGACTGAAAACCATAGCCATAATTGCTAAGATGGAAATACAGTGAAAAATGTTAAAAATAAAGCAATAAGGCCCTGGGGATCTGTTCAAGTGTGGCATTTAACTAAGCAAGCACTTAGCTTGAGTGTGTAAAAGTATCAGAAAACAGCAGCAATGTCAGTTATTTTCACTGTAAAATATTTACAATGTTTGATAAATGTTTATAACAATATTAGCATGTAATATCAGCATTAATCAGTCCCATATCAGACTTTTAAAAGCATTGTAAAAAGTGGGGGCAGTTTTTAGAGTTCTAGTATGCTTTTTATGGAGCAGTAATAATTAGGCCCCGGTTTTCTAAAAGAATTCAGTTTTAGGTGCCACAATAGTTCATGTTTTTTCTAAAAGATTAGTGATGTCTCCTTCCAGTTCCAAAAGGTTCACACGATCAGTAATTTGAAATTCAAAGCCAATGTGTCTTTTGTGAAGCTGCAGGTGCTGAGCCTGTGCATTATTCATGCACTTAGCTCTAATTTTGGAAAGATGGACAGGAATCCTTCTTTTTAAGTCTGAGCATTTTCCCCACATAAAATGCTTCACAGTCATTGCAGCTTGCCCTGTAAACCCCCTGCATTCATTTGCAGTCATCGCCTGTGTTGGTTTTAATCAGTATCTTTAAATAAGGGCAGAAAAACATGTCTCCATCCTGTATGTGCTGACAAAAAACACAGTTGGCTCCATGCTTATTGGTGCATGTATCAGGCAGTCTGGACCTACCTTCAATTTAACTCCTGATGTTTCTGGCTTTCCTGCACACAAAGAAAGGAGCTTCTCCAAGGATGCCCATTAGATACGAGCATTCAGTAATTATGGCCAAATTCTCTCTAATAATATTACTAATGCTGTGATAGTCAACAGTAAAAGTCAAGATACAACTGTCTTTAGATTTGTTGTCCATGGATTTCTTTAACACCCTATTATAAGGACTGTTAAGTGCTGGTGAATGTGTACTTTTTAGTTCAATTATAGGTTCCAGAATGCTTCTTAACATATTGCTTTCTTATCCCCTCATCAAAAAATCATTTTCAAGATCATTTAGGTTTTAAGGAAGGGTTCCATTTTCGTGGTGATCCTGGTCAACCTGCAGCCCTTGGCCTTAACAGTGTTATATTTTGTCCTGTGGGATGGAGACTGTTATTACGTAGAAGGAGATTTACGCTGGTAGGTTTTCTGTGGAGATCTGTGTCCACTAACATATTGCTTTCATATCCCCTCACCAAAAAATCATTTATAAGATCATTTAGGTTCTTAAGAAAGAGTTCCATTTTCGTGGTGATTCTGGCCATCCTATAGCCCTGAGACTTAGTTAATTTTGTTCTGATGAGATGGAGGCTCTTGTTATGTAGCATGAGGTTTACTCTGGTAGGTTTTACTTAAAGATTTGTGTCCATTTTACCTGGGTCTAAGTCTTTAGTAATCTGAATATCTAAGAAGATATCGAGGTGAGGTAGTGGGAAGAGGTGAAATGCAGGAAGATGATGTTTAGATTCAGATAGCTGATACAAATCTTCTAATTTAGCACTGTCTCCTTTCCACACAACAAAGATATCATCAATAAAGCACAGATACACTGTGATATGTTGCATGTATTCGTTGTTCTCTGTTATTAAACACATAATCCTCCTCCCATTTGCCTAGGACTATGTTGGCCAGACTAGGGGCCATAGCTGCCCCATGGCTGTATCACTCTTCTGTTTATAGTAATTTCCATTAAACATAAAAAATTGTAGCTAAGCACTATATCTAAAAGTATACCTGTTCTTTCATGTTGTGCTGGTTTGCCATTGTTGTTTTTCCTATACAAATCAGTGACTGTTTCAATACAATAATGATGTGGAAGTACAGTATGTAATTTTTCAACTTCTGTTGTTAATAAAATGCTATCAACTTCAATTGTAACATTTTTTTATTTTCTTTAAAAAATCATTAGAGTCTGTTATGTGTGAAATGTTCTTCTCAGCCAGAGGTTGTAACAAAAAATCCAGGCAGCATCTTTGGTCAGGGACCCCCCCCTCACCTTGCAACCACAGGGGAAGGTGTCTTTAGATAGTCAAACAAGTTAAGGCTGTGTACAAGTTGTTTTACGATGCCTTAACCTCTTCTAAAGTTAAAGATTCATGATAGTTAGTGCCACTCAACATTTCCTCTGTCCTGTGGGTTTAACTGCTGGTATCAGTGACAACAATACCCCCTCCCTTGTCAGCCTTCATAACCCATAAAGACTTATCTCTGCCTAGCTCTAACAGTGCTTTTTTTTCTCACCTTTGTTAAGGTTGTAGAACTTTCTCCATGCTGTTTTTTGCAGATCTTTCCTGATGTCCATTTCTCATTTGACCTCAAAGGCTGCTAAAGTTTGGTGTAAGGAAGGACAGTAATTACTGGATATTTGTTTTGTTTCTTTAGTAGTTTTTTTTTCTCAGTGGTATCAGATTTGTCATAGTACAGAACGTTTTGATTCAGTTTTCTGACATAGGATTTTAAATCAACCAGTACTCATGCTATGTCAGGCCTGCAGTGAGCAATAAATGTTAAACCCTTTGATGGCACACTAATTTCAATGTAATTACGTTCTTTTTTGGAGTGATTGCACACAACAGGGTAAGTTGATAGTGTAGCTGGTTTCTTCATCAGGTTCTGGGTCCTGTGGTGTAGTTATTTCCCTCACTTCTTTCCATTGCTTGGTTCTCTGGTCTGAGATTACGGCTTTAGCTGCCTCTTGTTCAGCCTTGTTATTTTTAAGGAGCAGTCTTATGAGGTTTAGCTAGCATTAGTTAATGTGTCAAACCATTCAGCTGTCGGGGTTTCATCCATATTATTCCACACAGACTTCTTGTTAAGGCGCAGCCCCCTAGGCAGTCCCTGCTTATCTAGACTTTGTAAGTAAATTTGCTCCCAAAATAGCCCTTTCATGTGTTTCAGTTCTTTTTCTAGTTTATCTCAAAGCTGGAGACTGCTGTATTAAATGAGAACTACGAAGACCTTGATGCGAGGTTTGATTCTGTGAGAGAGAGGGTAAAAAGCTTTGAACAAAAGCTGAAGAAGATGAAAAGAGATCCGGATGTTAAGGATGATCCTCAGAGATTTAATAAAACAAAAATCAAGAATAAAGACATAGGATTTTTTAACTGCAACAACTATAGAAGTGGTACCTGGAGATTCAACAGAAGCTGCAAAAAAATGCCACCAGCAACCCCAGCAGGTTTTTTTGAAAGGGAAATTGATGCAAAGAACCGGACAGAAGCATGACACAGATGAAACACGTTCTCCCACTGCCACCATCTTCATAGATACCCTTGGCTACCAGCACATCTCGGAGGTCCAGTGAGGGGCAGGGGCAGAACCAGACCCAGAATCACAGAATGGACCAGAGCTATCAGAGAAATATGGTGGAGGAACACCTGAGCCAGAACCAACACCAGATCCTGAGCCAACAGGACAACTGAGAGCAAATGCAACACGACTACAATTATTCATGTTGCCAGAGCATCATCTGGAACACAGAGACCCACACCTTGAAGAGGGACTTTACCATCAATACAGTCATCAGCCACAACACCAGCAACAGGACCAGTACCATTACCATTATCAGGAGCAAAGTCAGAGCTCCAGAGGAAGACATTACAATCAGACTCACCAGGAAGACTACCATTGCAATTCCCCAAACTCCAAAGGACACAAGAGGAGTTCAGCGATAACCAACCCCAACCAGAGCCCCTCCAGAAGATCAGGGAACCAAGCAATGGACAGGAGTGAGGGAAATTAAATACTTGGGGGAGCCCAAATACACCACCAAACCCAGAACCAAACAAGCCACACTATTAACTTACCCTGTTGTGTGGAATCACTCCAAAAAAGAACTTACTGACATTGAGATTAGTGTGCTTTCAAGAATGATTGATCTGCATTTGCTGCCTGTATCTTTCTCACTTTTATAAGTAGATTTCTTCCATAGATTTTCTGTACACATTTCAGATGCCACCGATTTTGTAATGTGTAATTAAGTAATTTTTTGACTGCTCAGTTATTTTGTCTTTCTGTTGCATTTTTAGGCATGATGATGCATACAGTAGGAGGTTCTCCAGCTGGGCCAGGACCTGTGCCTGGTGCAGGAGGTGCAGGACCAGGACCTGCATCAGGAATGCCAACACATGCTCCTTCCATGGCTACTAAACCATGGACTGAAGGTAAGGTATCAGTAATTGTAGTGCATTAATGATAATACCGGTGCTGAACTTTGTGTAAATCTGGCAACATGAATAATTGTCATCTAAAATTTAATACCAGCATTACATTAATATAGTAAACACTTCCTTTACAAGTTGAGCCACTGAAGCATCATTGGAATTTGTGTATAGGTTTTCAAGAAACAGTGTATGCATTTTCTGTACTTCAGCTAGTATGTTTCTTTTATAACTACATAGTAAAATATTACATAATATAAATAATAGTCCTTGAGCTGTAGCTCTTTAGACTCATGGTGTTTGCATTGAGGACTTTAAACAGACTTGTAGATGGTAATTATGCACTTCGTAAGTCTTCCTTTGCAGCTGTATTATGTTTTATCTATTATAGATTTGGGGGAAATAGACAGTAAAATAAAACTGAATAAGTTAGTATTATTTTAAGTAGAGTACCTATTCAGTACATGGGAGTCTTTACTTTTGTTGTGTTGACGTTGTGGGGCTAAATAAAAAAAAAAGTTATGCAAAGTTCTGGGATGCAAAATAGCACATTTAAAAAAAAAACAATACTTGTTTAGTAGAAAGACTGAATAAAGCTGTCAGATCCAACAAAATGTATTCTTCTTAAGTGTTGCATATGTTTCTTATTAAAAGTAAACTAAGCATATCTACAACTAAAAAGTAGTTGTTTATGAAAATATCGTATAAAAAAATAACATATAACGCTCCTGCCTTATGCTTTGCATTCTTATTGCTTTTGGATACTTTATTTGTGCTGGAAACGTGTGCTTCAAGGAACTGTCCACGGATATGTTGATGCATGAAATACAGAGTGCCAACAAGCTGGGAAAAAACAGACTGAAAATCCAGGAAAAGAGTGAGTCTTGAATATCACTCTTCTCCTCTAAACTTCTTTTTCTGCAAGAGGGCAAGCCCCCACCCAACCCCACCTGAATTTATATATACCAACTCTGAGATCGCTATACCCTGGAGAAAAGAAGACGTGGGAAATGGCCACCTCATACTTAGTATATATAACTGCATGTTTCGGTCAGAGTGTGTGATTCAGGACTCACTGTAGTGGGTTCCGACATTTCAAATGGTTATCGCTTCAGGTTCTGTTTCTGAGATCCTCTACAGTGGGCAACTTTTGGGATTGCCTCCTGTGATGTCATCAACTTGACGCACTTCAGAATTTTGTGTAGCTTCTCCTCAGGAATATGCTTTACTCCAGCTGGTGCACTTTGTGGTGTTCTGTACAAGACCAAGAATACGTTTTGCCTCTTTACTGCCAATTTCATTTCTGCTGCTGAAGCAGTTTGCACCGAAGTTTTAACATTTGTTTAGGAATTTTCCACTGTCCTGTACAAAAAGTGTTCTGGTAGTCATCCAGTCAGTCACCAGGACGTCAGTGGCACAGTTTGCACAGCCTGGAAGGGAACATGGCATGAAGTGTTGTCATAGGTGCCAGTGTATCAACCTCACCACCTGCAGGAGAACCTTGAGAACTACATCAGCTCCTTGAAATGTAACTGTGCATGGTGCCCAGTGTGTGGACACGGAGGAGGATTCCTTCTTCAGATTACAGATTGGTGCTGGACTGACAGGAGAAGGTAAAGAAACTGGAGGCAAAACAGACTAAACCTTCCCTTAAAATGTTTTACAGCAGTATGACTGTGCATTCATGAGCAGAGAGCTTTGGACTTTAAAGGGGAGAAGCTCCTACTTGTTATGAGTGTGAGAAGCGTAGGAGATGCACCCCCTAGCAACCACTTTGGTGTGGTGCATTCCACACTATCTGCATTGACTCACTTTTGTTCAGTGGAGTAACCTGACTGAGCATCACATATTCCTATGTGAACTCTCTAGTCCAGCATAAGTGTCAGAGTGACTGCAGCAGCTTTCTATGGTTAACAGTCTGAATCTCTGAACAGGGTGATCAAAAAACATTTTCCCCCAGCCATTTTCTCACACCTGTCCATGTTTCAGTCCTTTTTAGCGGAACAGGCTCTGGCTAATCTGGCATACTTTTGTATATCTGAGATCAGTGAGGCTTTGGCTTAAGACCTTTACTACATCATCTTCAGTAGAATTTCATGTAGACACTGTTGCTCTGTGCTGTAACTTTAGACTTCAGACTTAGGAATGTATGTGCTCCAGCTGGTATGACTTAGGTACCCTGCTCCTAGGACCATATCATAGGATCATAGGAAGTTACTAGGCTAATGGCCCTAGGTCCCTTACAAGCCTAGCCAATTCTACCTTTATTTCTGTGATCAGCACCAATTACCCCTGTCCAAGAGGGACACAAGTTAGACAATCATCCAGATTGCATTTGAAGAGGGCTAATGAGGTGCTCTGTTTGACATGAAGTGGGAATCCATTCCAAAGTTGTGGTAACCTCTGGGAGACAAATTTGTCCCTCCAGCAGGTTCTACTAATGTCACATACCAGGTTAAGGTCGTTAGAGTGAGTAACCCATGTACCATTTGACTTGCAGATATGCAGCATTTCTAATAAAGCAGGGTCAAATATTGCCTTATATGCATGACATAGATCACCACTGAGTAGTCTGTATGAAACAGAATAAAGTGACAGTGATTTCAGATGATCCATATAGAACAGATGCTGAAGACCTTGAATTTTCCTTGTGAGGAACCTTTATGTTCTCTCCAGTTGTTGCAGGTGCTTGGAAAGGTACATACCAAAAGGGGTGTTGTACTTAATTATTGACCTGATGAGGGAAGAGTACATAGAGGTTATAACTTGTTTTTTTTCTGGATGCAATGCCCTTACTTATGAGATGAAAAATATAGAATGCCCTTCTTACCACTGTGGAGACATATTGATCTAAGGTAAGGTTGCTGTCAACCTGTGTGCCCAGGTCTGTCACCACTGAGTAAGTACTTACAGTGTTGTTATTGATGTGGTAATTAGCAGGAGCATTGCACTTACCAAAAGGGATGATAATACGTTTTTTTGCAATGAGTTTAAGGCCATGACTTTGGCACCAATTGTTTGTTTGTGTAAGGCCCTCTTGTAGGATGTTGACATTGTTTGGAAATTTTATGACCACACCCAGTTTTCAGTCATCAGCAAACTTTATCAGACACAGAACATTAGTTTTAAGTTGTACTTCAGAGAAATAGATTCCAAACAGTAGACGTCCCAGTACGCATCCCTGTGGAACACCACTAGTTACAGGTCTGCTGTTGGAGGTGGAATCCCCTGTTTTGACTATATAGGTTCTATCAGTGAGCCATTTAGTGACCCATCTAAGGATACAAGGGTTGATACCTAGCTGGATGAGTTTATCAGTGATGCTTCAGTGGGGGATAGTGTCAAAAGCATTGGCTAAGTCTAAGTAGGCTGTATGCACAGATTTCTCTTCATTCAGGGCCTTGGTGACTGTCTCAAAGAAGTCCACCAGGTTTAACAGGCATGATCTCTCTTTGACAAATTCAAACCGAATATGGTCAAGTGTTTGGAGATTACCTACATCTTTGTTGATAAGGGCCCTGATGATTCGCTCCATGGCCTTGCAGATAAGGTAGTCAGACTAATAGGTCTATAGTGCCTGTAGTCAGTGGAAGCGCCACCTTTGTGCAAGGGGATAACGGTGGCCATTTCCATTCAGTTGGGATGAAACTGGTGCTTAGACTATGATTGAAAAGAGTAACCAGTGGTAGTGCTAATTCTTGTTTGAGCCCATGTAGGAAGCAACCTGGGATGTTATCAGGTCCCATAGATGCTGTGTGTTTGACATGAGAGAGGGCGCTTGTGACCTGCTCTTTAGAGATGCAAGGCAGAGGACAGGTGGTAGGGATGTCATGGGTTACGTGTGGTGGGGACAGGGGAGTGAAGTTTTCACAGAACCTGTTGGCTAACAGATTAGGTATGTCCACAGGTTCAGTATATGTGGCATCATTAACTTCCAGTTTGGCTCAAATCTGGGCCTTTCCTTTTAGGTTAGGTATGTAATTAAAGAGCTCCTTATGGTTGTCCATAGTTGAGGAAGCTAATTTGGATTTGTAGTTTGCTTTGGAGGACTTCACAAGAAGTCTTATTTGCTTGTTTAAGCTGAGGAGGGAGTGTTTCCTGTTTCCAGTTTAGGGCTTTCTCCCTCTTACTCTTGGACAGCAATTTTTTCCTCTTATTGTAAAGCCTGTTAATGGCAGTTGTCTCACAACTGTACCAAATTCCTCTGAATTTACCAAATGTTATCTGCTTGCAGTAGCCCTCAGTCAGCCTGATTAACAAAGTCTTGGGTCCTGCGTCGGATGCTGTCCCTTCTTCCATGACTTCAGGTCGTCAGGGGTACAAAACATGCAGCCAACGCCGTTACATCAGTCTTTCTTGCTGTGTGGTGCCCGAAGTAGAAGTAGTTTGCAAGTGCCGGTCGGCTGACTCCTGAAATTTTCATTTTCGAGTTTCAGAACCGAAGTCTTCAACTAAAGCTAAGTACCCCATTGGGGAAATGTTTTCTTGCTCCTTACCAATGTCAGTAAAAATTAATAATTGCATTACTTGTGGAAAGCAAATACCTCACAAAGATTTTCATTCATACTGTATTCCTTGCCTGGGACCACGACTTACCTTGCTGTCGGTTTTGTGCTTTATTTAATCCATCGTTGGTATATTTTTGCCTCTAAATATTTCGGTTCTTGGTTTACGTATCCAGAAAATGTCAGTTAGCCATCCGACTACCGGGATTCCGAAAAAATGCAAAGATAAAGGCAGAGACAGGGCTGGTACTCGGTGAAGTGCTTTCACAGCCCCCGATACCCACTCCTTCTGATTCGCAGACGTCTACGGAGACCCATTCGTAGTCCGGTATGCTGCGAGATACTTCAACTGTGGAACCTGCAGATGTCTCTACCTTGGATGGGTCTGGAGCTGCTGTGCAGGCACTGGCTTCTGAGAGTGTATTCAGGCCTATGGACTTGCATATTAAACCAACTTCTTCATTTAGGCCTAAATCTCGAACCATGCCTAAAAAACTGACACCCAGGCCGCATGCTTAGGCCTCTATGCCTAAAAAACAAATGATAAGAATGGCTGAAGATCTTATAACTTTAATCAGGGGAAGCCAACCTCCCCCTTCTGAGAGACCTAGGACTGAAGTTGTTTATGAATCTTCTGACCAGGATTCTGATTTTTCTGATGATCTGGATTTGCCCTTTTCTACTTATGAGGATTCTGATGCAGAGGACTCTATTCCCTCTGCTTCCCCTCCAGAAGATTTTTCTTTTGGTGAAACCTTGCAGACTCTAAGGGAGCATTTCCACTGGGAAAGCCAGGATTTTTCTGATTCAAATAAGAGGCTTAGGAATTTCTTACTCCTGCCTCAGCATAGGCCTTTAGCTATACCTCCTGTACTAGACATTGTTGATGATGCCTTTTTGGGATTTAGTTTGGCCCCTGATTCTTTGCCTCCTGCTCCCAGAAAACCTGACAGATATTACAGGGTTCCTGATTCACACAAGTTTCTTTTTAAAAATCCTATTGCTGATCCAGAGACTATTTCACACGGACCCAAGGGCATTAAGGCTTCTACTGCTAAAAATCCTACCCCTTCTGATAGAGACTCCAGGGTGCTGGATAGATGGGTTAAGAAGGTTTACACTTCTGCAACCTTGGCCATTTGGGCTTTAAACTGCCAGTTTCATATGTTGAAGCATCAACAACATGTTATTGGGTTGCTTAAACAGAAAATGATGGTGATTCCTGACTGTGCTGAAAATAAAGAATTACAGGATTTAATGTGTTCTGCTGAACAGGTTGGTAAACATACTTTGCAATGTGGATTTGATTCATTAGAGGCCTCTTACAGGGCTGCTGTCACTGGGTCTGTGCTCAGAAGGCATGCTTGGCTTAAGGAGCAATCTTTGCCTGATCATGTTAAAGCTAAACTGTTGGATGCTCCCTTAAATCAGGACCGCCTGTTTGGCAACAAAACTGAGGAAGTTCTTAAAAAGGTGGAAGATAAAGCTAAATATATGCAAACTGTTAAAGATTTCTTGCAAGTTCAGCCTCCTAGATTTGGTAGGTATTGGCCCTCTAAGAATTGGTCCTTTCCAGCCCCTTCCAGGTCTTCTCAAGCCAAACCCAGACACAGCAGAAACCCCAGATTTCAGTCCCAGGGGATACACAAGACTAAGCAGTGGGGGATTTCCGCACCCAAATTTGGGAGTAGTAAGACTTCTCCCTATGGAAAACTGTCTCAATGACTTGTTTTTAAAACTCCCAAGCACTTCCCAACTGAATGCTCCTTTAGGCAGAAAGACTGGTCTGCAGGCCAAGAACTGGGAACTCATTACCCAGGACAAATGGGTTTTAAATATAGTGTCCCAAGGATACAGATTTCACTTCCACACGTTACCAACACCAAGCGGGTGGCCAGATCTACCCCCAAATCAGTGGGCAGAGGCCCAAAATCAAGTTCTCTCTCTCTCTCTTAAGCATGGGAGCTATTCATTTGGTACCAGAAGAGGAAAAGGGACAAGGTTTCTATTCGAGACTTTTCCTGTTACCCAGAAAAGGCAATACATGGCGTCCTATCCTGGACCTTTCTACTCTAAACACCTTTCTGGTGATTCCAAAATTCAAAATGCTGACTCTTTGCCAGCTGCTTCCTATGCTAGGCAAAGATGCGTGGTTGGCAACATTAGACTTAAAAGAAGCATACCTGCACATTCCTACCAGGGAGTCTTGCAGAAGTTACCTACACTTCAAAGCAGGCTACATGGCCTATCAGTTCTCTGCACTGCCCTTTGGCATATCTACTGCGCCCAGGGTATTCACAAAGTGCCTAGCTCCAGTCATTGCATTTTTCAGGCAAAGAAATATTCAAATATACCCATACCTGGATGATTGTCTAATTCAGGCAGAAAACCAGGACATAGTTTTGAATCATCTGGCCTTTGTTCAAAGGTTGCTTACTTGTCTGGGGTACACCTTAAACAAAAAGAAATCACACCTGGTACCCTATCAACAAATTATATTCCTTGGAGCAAGCTTGAATGCAACTTCCCAAATGGCTTTCCTCATGCCAGAGAAACAGATTCATTGGACAACCTACTTCAAACAAGTGGCCACAAAAACCCAGCTGTCTGCAAGGCAAATACTGCAAGCCTTGGGGTTCATGGCCTCCTGCATTTTTCTAAATCCATATGCAAGGCTGCATATGTGGAAACTACAGTGGTATCTCAAAAGCTTATATTGTCAATATTCACAAGATCTAGAAGCAATGATTCCTATCATACCTTGCCTACGCATAGAGTTCCTGTGGTGGGCAGAGGCCTGCCACCAAAACAGGGGACTACCATTCACACTACCCCCTGCCGCCCAAACCTTAACAACAGACACATCAGACTATGCATGGGGGGCTCACCTGGCAGGGAAATGCATTTCGGGCAAATGAAACCCAAGTCAAATGCACCTGCACATAAATCAAAAGGAAATGTTAGCTGCACAGAATGCTCTGACAGCTTTCAAGGACCACATTCTTCCAGGACAACTAATGGTAAAGATGGACAACACCACTGTCATGTGGTACATAAAGAAGAAGGGGGTACACATTCTTATCCCTCTGCAGACTAGCCATGGCATTGTGGAACACAGCCTTGAGCTACCAAGTGAATCTACAAGCTCAATCCGTGCCAGGAAAACTAAATACACTGGCAGATGGACTAAGCCGAAACCTCATGGACCCACACGAGTGGAAACTGGAACCAAGGATTTTCAACATGTTGACAAGCAAGTAGGGGAGCCCAGATATAGACCTGTTTGCCTCACCCCAGAACCATCAATTGGACAAGTTTTGCACAAGGATTCCCCACAAGCTAGCTTGGAAAGTGGATGCTCCATCCTTTAGCTGGAAAAACTTATCAGTTTATGCATTTCCTCCTCTGCGTCTGCTCTCCAAGGTACTACTAAAGATCAAACAGGACAAGCCAAGGACAATTTTAATTGCACCAGATTGGCCATGCCAACACTGGTACCCCCTCTTGCGCAGTATGTCACGCTTGGCCCCACGGCACCTGGCTCAGACTCCTTCCCTGTTGTCTCAGCAGGAGAACCAGATTCTGCACCCTCAGCTGCAAACCCTGAACCTAGCAGCCTGGCTAATTACCTAATCTCTCCTTTACCATCTCTCAGTAAATCAGTGATGGATATCATTTTAGAGGCAAGGAGGCCTAGTACTAGAAAATATTATGCTGCAAAATGGAAAAGATTTTGTGCCTGGAATCAATCTCAAGGGATGAGCGCAGCAGTGCCCAATTTACCTCAGATTCTACAATACTTGACTGAGATACTTCATAAGGGCTTGTCCTTTTCCTCTATCAAAATTCATGCCTCAGCCATTTCATCTCATTACAGCACAGTGCCTCCCCTCTTCTCTCACCCACTGCTCAAGCAGTTCCTCAGAGGGGCCAAAAATTTAAGGCCACCCAGGAGAGCTCCAACTCCAGCCAGGGACCTTAACTTTGTCTTGGAGAAACTCACTCTTCCTCCTTTCGAGCCAGCTGCTACTGCAAATTTAAAATTCCTTTCCTGGAAAACAGCTTTCCTTTTAGCAATCACTTCTGCAAGAAGGGTATCTGAATTACAGGCCCTTATGGCAGTGGAGCCTTTCATCATCTTTCATGCGGACAGGGTGTCCCTTAGAACCAATCCCTCCTTCATGCCCAGGGTGGTATCCAGTGTGGCTCTTAATCAGTCCATTCATTTGCCTACCTTCTTTCCTAACCCACAGAACAAAGTGGAATGGATACTGCACTCCTTAGATGTGCACAGACAACTTAGATTTTACTTGGACAGGACTAAACCTCAAAGGAAATCTGAACAACTGCCGGTGGCATATGCTGCAAGGACAGAGGGGAAAGCTATTTCAAAGCAAACCATTTCAAAATGGATAGGCCACTGCATTCATTTCTGCTATAAGCACCATGGAAACCTCCACAGCCTTTCTCAGAGGCGTTCCTACCAGGGACATCCTAGAAGCTGCTACCTGTAGTTCTGTACATACTTTCACCAAGCATTATTATTTGCCAATTTTCTCTAAATCCAAAGCTGGCTTTGCAACTGCTGTCTTGCAGGGTCTTATAGCTGGTCCTAATTCTATTTAAATTCCTCCTCCCAACCTTAGATTTGGGAATCTACCCATATGTAATGACTGCAGCAGTGAAACACGAAGAACATAATACAGTTGTGTGCACTTACCTTAAATGTAGATGTTCGAGTGTATTCACTGTTGCAGTCCTGGTTACCCTCCCTCCAGCCCCCTTTCTTCTTTAGGCTATACCTCTACTCTCCCTTACTATGCTCAAAAAGCTTTTTGGTGTATTTGTTTTTTTGTTGGAGGTATATACATGCAATTATACATTTTATTGCTTCCCATTACATCTGGGGCAAGAAAAACTGATGTAATGGCATCGGCTGCATGTTTTATACCCCTGACAACCTGACACCATGGAAGAAGGGACAGCATCCGACGCAGGACCCAAGACTTTGTTAATCAGGCCGACTGAGGGCTACTGTAAGCAGATAACCCAAATGTAATGACTGCAACAGTGAATACACTCAAACATCTACATTTATGGTAAGTGTACACAACTGTACTTTTTGAGGGCAAAATAATGAAGTGCCACGAATTTACAAATTGCCCCTTCAATTCCTCGTTTCTTTTTTATTTTTATTTACAATTTTAAAGAAATGCTGACATCATAAGGTCATTGCCAGCATCCAGGGGCATGCGTGATGACATCAGCATCATGAGACAGTGCCTGACTGCCTGTCAGACTCTCAGAGACGTGAGAGATTTAAAAAAAAAAAAATAAAACTTCAGTTGAACTTATTTACAGCTGCAGCCCGCCCATAACTTGCTTGGCAGCAGCTTGTGGGGAAACTCTTACTTTAATGGACATATTTCAGAGAGCTATGATGGAAAATAGGCATTTGGGAAGCTAATTTAAGATTCTCTAATCCGTGTCATCGATCGGTTCATTTCTGCTGTTAAACGAGCTTATGATGGAATGAGTTATCTATGGGTATGGTCTAATGCCTTCATTGAGACAAGCACGTACAATGATATTCACCATGTGGCTGCTGGGCTAATGCCAGGTCAGAGGAGAGCTGCTGTGTGTGCCTTTATTTGCAGGTCAATCAGGATTTAGGTGCCATGCTAACAAAGAGGAGGGAGGGAGAGAGGGGACAGGGCTCTTTCTCGTATTCTGTATGTAATGCTTTTAAAGGAACTTGTAAACCTCTCGATGATCCATCTGTTTGAAATTTTGCAGTTCTCGCGAAAGAAGAATTTATCTCCTTTTCGTCAATTTCTTCTCGATTTCAAGCCATTGGAGTAAAGCTTCCTTTGCCTTGCTGTGATATATATTGTACTGTAATTACATTTTGGAGGCAGGCTTGGGGAGCACATCAGGAAAACGAGCTCTGATGGGACTTTTATATGACAGCATCCAAAGTAGCCTGGTTTATATTGATTGGGCCAGGCCGCATTGAATTTTCGTTATTGCTTGATGTAAGGCAATCAGTTCTGTTTGCATGTGTTTTTTATCTGCTGATTCTAGACTTTTTTGCACAGAGTGGTTGCAGAGGGGTATCGTGCTCATGTATTAATCTGTTATTATATACAGACAGTTTACATAAATTAAGAAAACATTCTATATTTTTCACTGGTTTTGTGAACAAATGTTGGCAAGCATCGGTCAGATATTGGTCCTTTGCAAGCAGTGGTAAATGTCATTTTGCTTGGATTGTGATAGGAATGAGAATTTGTACTTGAACACAGCATCCCCAAACAATAAATATTATTATTGTTATTCTTATCATTACAGTTATTATTAATATTATTATTATTACTATTATGGTGCTATGTCCTTTTAGAACACGTATGGAATTTATTATGGAGGTACTGCCCTGTAGTTTGCCGGACTAATCTCCAACCTTTGATATCCTCATTTTGAAAAGGGTCTCTCATACTTAGAAGTAGACATGAGTTACTTCCACTCTTTTCCTGGGGAAATATGTTATTGATTGCATCATTTTCATACACTTTTGTGTCAGGTGGTGGGTCTGAGTGCTTCTATGGTTAGAAAAAAAGTGTTTTTTTTTATTCTGTGATTAAAATAAAATTACTTAAAATTATTTAGTGTTGTCTATTTTTTATTAATGAATTAAGAGTTGTGACCACTGGCTAAACATGAGGGTATCCACTAACAAATAGCCCATGGAGAAATTGATGAATGCAAGTGTGAATGCCCAGTGATGGGGGGGGGCATAGTTCATAGCCATCCCAGCTAATACTCCATATTCCCCAGGAGAAATTGAAGAACTCTAAATAGCAGTTATTACTTTCATTTTGGGGGAGAGGGTGTAATACTGGTAAGGGGTCAGATGATTGCAGATCACCACCACTGATTGCATGCTCTCACTTAGTAAAGTATAGCTGTAATAAATATGCAACAGTTTTTTGTGATAAGTCACAAGATCTGATACAAAAATATTTACTCTTTGGTGTTGATTTATTGTCTTCTTATTTCCGAAGGCTAGAAATGAGGTAGTTGCAGCTTACTGTATGGGTTCTGTTGTAATTAAATCCGTTACCTTCCTAATTCAGGAACAGCTTCCTTTTGTAAACCAACCCCAGTAACATATATTTTTCAGTTTCTTGTTGATTTCTGTTTTCTTAGGGAGCTTGCCGTTTGTGTTTGCTTTTTAATAAATCAAAAGTTAAGAGGTGTGATGGGGAGTAGCAGCCCTTGTTAGTGTGTTTGAATTTTACTCACAAAAGGTAAGTGATGGTTGCTGAAAAAAATATGATCTCCAAGGCTGCTATTTTCTAGGACTGTGCCATTACAACTTGTTAGGATCATTCTGAAAACAGATGAATGGTGAATTGTTTATTTTTTTGTTAGCATCTTTATGCAAACTGCTTAGTGTGATATGCTTGTCTGCCTGCTGTCTGTTGACTATACTGTGCTTAAAGTTATCTGCTACCCACTTTTACTGATCCTTAAATGTACAAACTTGCTTGCAAACCATAAGCTGCAAATCTAGTGTTGCTTCTGAGGGAGGTTATCAAGTTGTAAACATTTCAGTAGCAGTGACTCAGTTAGGTACCTGCTGCCCTTGTCCATTATTGATTTGCAAAATTAAGATTTGTTTTGGAAATAGTGTGAGTTGCGTAGGTATCAGATGCAGATACCGCCAAAGGATTTCCATGCTGTCTGCTCCCCACAGTGTTTTACATTCTTCCTTTGTGTTTTCCCCCATGTTTGTAAAGCTATGTTTAATTTTGCCACCATTCTGTGTATTGTTTTTGAAAAAATGCTGATTTATTTTTTCTGTATTGACCTCTAACTATAAGGGTTCAGTTTATATTCAAAGTGCATAGTTCAGCATTTGAGAAAGTACAGTTGTATTGTAGGTGTACACATAACAGGATCCCATTTAAATTGGAATAAGCCACAAGTGTGTATCAGTCTTCATGCATAGATCTTTCTTTTTCAACATCTGGATGTTGTTCTAGCCGTGCACTGTTTTTATAGGACAGTGAGACTATAAAGGAGAGCAATTCTCATGTCTGCAGTGGTTAAAACTGTTTTGAACTGCAACACCTGTTAAAAAATTGAAAATGTAATTATGCGAAAAATAGAAAACTTGCATATGTTTGGGTAGGAGCTGCATGAAGCAACACTAGTCAACTATCAATAGATTCTGAGGAGAAGGGACTGTAAACTTGAATATGGGGCAATATAAAGCTAGGGGCTACTTAAGTTAGCTGCACTGTATATATTATTGTAGAGTTTACCAGAACCAGTTTGCACAAATTAAGTGGGCAGGGGGCTGTCTTTCACTGATGATCTTGTCATTGGTATTGTGTACCTTTGCACTGTAGTATCACACAGCTGTGCCATGTATGCTATAAGAATCAAAGCTGCACGATTCATATGTGTCTGAAATGGAAGATTCCACAGGTAGTTCATAGTATTCCATAAAGAACTGCATTTGTCTGTTTCTGATCCTCCACTGCATCTAGATTGGTCATCAAGTTTGCAGTGTTTTGTAGATAATTGTGTATCCATATTGGAATTACTTTGAGAGTACTCTGCACTGGTCCCAGAGTCTGAAAATGGTGGCCGGAAATTCAGATTAAATTAGTATTGTGTGCACATTTGTGTGCTGCAGAGTAAACCAAGTTAAAAAGTCCAAGATATGCATTATATTGTAGAAGTGTTGTCTTGCACCTTATGCAGGTAGTAGCTCTCACGTTACACATGCTGTTATGCTGTCACTTACAAGTTACAAGTCATTCTTTTATATGTGAATATTACTCAGCCAGAACACCATGTTATAGTACGTATTTCCTTCAAAAAGATTAGCTGAGATGATTAAAATAAAATGTAATATGAACTCTTTACAATTCAGGCCGCATCCTTACTAGACAGTGTAAGTATATGTTACAATCTGCTTTTCTGAAGCAGCTCTTAATCACATTTAAACTACCTATCTAATTCTGGGATTTAAAAAGATTCTCATACTGCTCATGTAAATTGCCTACTTCAGGTAGGTAAAATTAAATGACAGTGAGAAAATATGCTTCAGAGAACAGTATGGCCACAATGAGAAAACCTCATTGCCATATATTTGAATCACCCTTGTTTAAAACTATCCCTGTCAGACCTGTGAAGGTGGGAGTGTTTATCCCTGGAGACTCGTGCATCAAGTTAGTAAAGGCACCCTCTACAATCACACTCAAAAAACTTCAGACACCCATGCACACACACACAGACACACCCACATGCACATATGCATGTGTACACACACACACACACAGGCACACACTTTAATCTGGCATCAGTCATGCCCCTACAGATATGCACACACACTTCCACACACACATACACAGCACACACCCCAATCCCCAGGACATCACTGAAATTGCCTGCAGCATGACTTCATCTATTGGAGTGAATGGGTTGCCAAATGACAAGTGCTGTGCTCATACCTCTCAACCTGGAAACATTAAAAATCTGGACAAAGACCCATGAAAAGTAGGTAAAACTGGCCAAAAATCTAGACACTAATTAATGTAAAATTTGCATACATAATTGTGTAACCCCGCCCACCGTAATAGGCTTGTGGGATGCCAACATTCAAACGCAAATTGAAGAACAGACAAACTAATAAACACAAAATATAACCAGAACAATAGTGACTACTGCTCTCATCGAATGAGCTTTTAAAGGATGCGGTGGTGGAAGTCCCTTTTAATTATAAACAAAAGTAATGAAATCTCTAAGCTATTTAGCTAATGTAACCTTAGAAACTGGGTTACCTAGTGAAAGTGAGGAAAAAGCAACAAACAACTGGTCTGATTTCCTGATATCTTTTGTTCTGTGAAAGTAGAAACGTAACTGTCTATGGACATCTAATGAGGGCAGGCAGTATTCTCACTTATTGGAGAAATTAAGAATAAAGACTGGCGGGTGTAAGGTTTCATTGGTGTTGGATTCCGAAACAACCTTTGGTAAAAAGGAAGGATTAGTCCTGAGGGAAACTCTGTCCTTGTGAAATATTAGATAGGGGTTTTTGCAGGACAAAGCTTTAATTTCTGCTACTCTTCTGGCTGAAGTGATCACTATTAAAAACACCGTTTTGCAGGTCAAAAATTTTAATTCACAGGTAGCCAATGTTTTCAAAAGGGGATAAAGTGAGGCACTGTAGGACCAAGGGTAAATCCCATGGGGTGCTGAGTTCTTTAACGAGTGGCTTTAGCATAAGTACTCCTTTTAAAAAGGCCTTACACAGTTTATGGGACATGAGAGTAGACCAATCAAAGCCAATATGAAAGTTGGATATCACAGCCAGGTGGACTCTAATGGTTAAAGCTGAAGAGCCAGACTGATAAAGGCCATTCAGAACTTTTAGAACCTTATCCACAGGAGCTGCATAAGGGTCAAAATTCTTGTTAGGAGCCCATCTGGTGAATTTTTCCTATTTGTTATGGTAGAATTTTCTAGCTGAAAGCTGTGATGAGCTAGAATGTTTTGGACTGGTGATGTAAGAGAGGAAAGCCTAGCAATCATGGGAATCAGAGAAGCCATGTAGTGAGCTTGAGATGGTGGAGATTCGGACATACCATTCCTTGTAGGTGAGATAGGATATCTGGAACTGGGACCAAAATCCAAGGTTTCCGAAGTAGATGAGGCCAAATGAAGGGAACCACACCTGCAGAGGCCAAAATGGGGCAGGAGGATTATTGAGTTCTTCAACCTCTTGGCTTTCTTTAGAAACTGACTTATTAGAGGAGTTGGAAGAAAGGCATACAGAAGACCGGGGGAGCAATCGTGGAGAAGAGCATCTCTGGGTGACTCCCCTTGAGGAGGATTACGGCATTGTTGTTTAGGGGGGACGTAAACAGGTTGCAGCAAGGCTGGCCCCAGTGACGGAAAATCTTTTCCACCACTATCTGATTGAGAGACCACTCGTGAGGCAACAACATAGTTCTGCTCAGGCTTGTGTACTATCACATTGGAGCTCCCCAGAATGTGTGTTGCTGTTAGAAAGCTGTTGAAAGAAATCGCCCATTACCAAACTCTGAGGGCTTCTCGACAATGCGGATAACGTGGTTCTCCCTTGTTTGCTGATATACCAGACTACTGACATGTTGTCCATCTGAATTGCCACCATTCCAAGGGGAGGGTATCTTGAGATGCTTGCAACGCTAGGATCACCGCCCTCATCTCTAGAACATTGATGTACATATTGAGCTCCATTTGGGACCACATCCATGGTCACTATGGGCTGGGGCTGTGGAAGGGGAAATGGGCAGCCTGAAAGGATCTCTTTGGACTGAATCCAAAGTAACACATCCTGTTTGCAACAGTTGGTGATCAAGATGTAATGGGACATGAGTTGATTCGTTAATGACCATTGGGAGGCTAGAAGCCACTGAAGAATCCGCATGTGATATCTAGCTAAGGGAACTAAGGTAATAGAGGCCACCATGGACCCTAGTGCTTGCAGAATGAGCTTTGTTGAAATACTTCTGTTTTGGATAATGTGGTTTAGCTGTGATCTGATTTTCTGGCGTCTTTCTAATGGGAGTGATGCTATTCCCATCATGGTGTTTAATCGGGCTCCAATAAATTCCAGCTCTTGAGTGAGTTCTAGATGTGACTTTTCATAATTTACTGTGATGTCTAAGATAGTACAAAGGTGAAGAGTGTAATCTCTTGCACTTAGGAATTGATGCCTGGTGGTAGCAGTGACAAGCCATTCATCGAGATAAGGAAAGACTCGAAACCCTAACTGTCTAAGATGAGCTGCTACCACTGCCATGCATTTGGTAAACACTCTGGGAGCTGTGGTGAGACCAAAGGGCAGTGCTCTGAACTGATAATGACTGGCTCCCAGCTGGAAGTGCAGGAATCTTCTAGAGCATTTGTCCATTTTTATGTGGTAATATGCATCCTAAAGATCTACTGAGCATATCCAGTCATCTTTTTCCAAGAACGGAAGTATTGACTCTACCGAGACCATCAGGAACTTAGTTTGTTGAACCGACTCACTGAACTGGCTGAGATCCAAGCTGGGTCTCCAGTACCCTGTCTTTCTGGGCACTAAAAAGAATCTTGAGTAAAATCCGGGATCCTTTCTGGTCTGGAGGGACTTCTTGGATGACTCTTTGTCGAGCAGTTTTTGGATTTCTAAGACTGCTACCTCCCTGTGACTGGGTGGAATGTCTGTGAGTCTTTAATGTGTTTTTGGATTGGTTATAAGTGGAATGACGTAACCTCTGGAAATGATTCCCTGCACCCATTTGTCCAAAGTCATTTGTAGCTAGGCAGGTTGGTGCAGAGATATTCACCCCCCCCCCCCGACTATCTCCAGAGGAAGGCAATTGAGCCTCTGTTCAGGAACGCTGGTAGGAGGTTCCTACAGTAGGGCCATTGAGGAATGGAGAAGCATACACCCATGGCAGAAAGAGTCTTTCCATCTTTCTCACATCTGGCTAGTGTCCCCTTCACTTTGAGTCCGAACAGGGATGATCTGTCAAACGGACTGTTGATGGACAAAGATTTAAATGGCTCTGCAAAGTCACACAAGTGCATCCAGGCATGTCTTCACTTGGCTACACCTGAACCAGCTGCTCTTGTCGTCCCTTCAACTGCGTGAGCAATAAGCCTCATGGACGAGTTGGTAATCGATTCAAGGGTGGTGAGCTGAGCGGTAACTTTGTCTCAAATCCCTTCAGCTACTGCTCCTCCGAGAGTATCTGAACGTTATTTGATTAGATCTCTTGGTAGCCTAGTGAAGTGCACCATGTAATTCAAAGACCTGAGAGCAAAGGTCGATAAAGCACAAATGCACTTCCCAAATCTATCCATAGTCCAAGACTCCTTTTTAGGAGGATGGATAGTAGGACTCTCTAACGCAAGTTCCTTTCTTCTGGCTGCCACTATCACCATGGTGTCAACTGGGATACCCTTGGCTCAGTGCTG
This sequence comes from Protopterus annectens, assembly GCF_019279795.1. NCBI lineage: Eukaryota > Metazoa > Chordata > Ceratodontiformes > Protopteridae > Protopterus > Protopterus annectens. The sequence goes on from NC_056728.1 coordinate 387,437,919, forward strand.
TTCATCCTTAGGAGCAGATAAAATGTTGTCAGGTCTCTTGGGGATCAGTTCAGTGTAACCCATAATCTACCAGGCCCGCTGAGCGATAAGTTTAATAATGTTGTCAGTGGGTGGACAGATCCAAGAAGTGGAGGGCTGGACACGAAAAGCCTACAAACCGATTCCTATGTGGAAGGGTGAAGGGAGGTCCAGCCACCCCTCTGTTTTAGGATTTCCCTGAAGGAAACATCATCAGGGGGTGACTTAGGGGAACTTTCCCCTTCATCTAAATCGGTGTCCTCTGTGAAAGACTCTTAAGAGGAGTCAAAGTGCTTCCTCTAGCACTTTTTCTTCGCAGGTACTTCCTCATTGGGATGGTCCGGGGAAGTATCTGAAGATGAAACCACCAAAGTGGGTCGTTCCTGAGTCTTTGGTACCCCCTCTCCCAGGGATGAGAGTGGAGGGGGCTGTGTGTCCACAATGGATAAAGCCTTCTCCAGTGGGGTTGGGAGGGTGCCGTAATGGTTAAGGTGTTTGCCTTACAAACACAAGGTGTAGGGTTCAAGTCTCACAAGGGATAATTGGCTAGGCTTAAAATGGCTCGCAAGGGCAGTTAGCTTAGTGCTAATCTATGAACCTATGAACCATGATCCGTAAGGCTTGGCCGCCCCCCCCCCCCATAGAAGGATGGTAGCCCGGAACCAAAATAGACTCCTTTGGGAGCCATGGTCCCACCCTGCACAGAGTAAGCCAGCAGCGAAGCAGAAGCCTGGGCCAAGCTTACGAATACCAAGGCAACAAGAGGCATGGACAGCACCAAAATAATCAAATCTGAACCCAGCCCCTTGGAACCAGCAATGAAGCCTCAACTCCAGGAGGTCTCCAGTTCGGATAAATTGGAAGAACTCAAGGTGGTCCTTGGTTCCAGAGAAGAAATTATAGCCGGTACCAAGCAGTCGGAGCTGGGTAGGTCAATGCCAGGGGCTCCAAAGGCTCAGTAGGAGTTGGAGGACGAAACTATGTTGATGTCAGTGAAGGAGCGGTTCTGGTGCCAAGTTGGCTTGAAACTAAAGGTGGATGCAATCCCCTCACTGTCGGGAGCTGATCAACCAGTCTCATAATGTCCAATTTTGAAAGACTCTTAGAGGATCGAAGGGATGAAACAGATTGAGATCTGGGAGGCTTTGGTTCCAAGAATGGACTTGGTGGCCTGTCAGTGAAAGGATCCACTGAGGATGAAGAAGTGGTCCTTGGTAAGCTTTGAAGGGAAGATTGCTTCAGTACTGATACCACTACTGGTACCAAAGCTTCAGATGTTTGTACCAATATTTTTGATGTAGTTGAATCATCTGTGCCTGTCGTTGCCGAAGAAATTGTTGGCAGCAAAGGCTGTTTTGTCAATGTTTTGCCCGGTTTTGAGGAGCTGCTCGGAAACGAATGTTCTCTTTTTTGGTTTGTAAGAGTAAGAAGACAACTAAGACGAGCTGGCTTCAGTTTTGGAAGCAGAAATTACCTCTTCAGTTCTCCTTTCAGAAGTCTTTTCAGTATTAATTTGTTTCTCCGCTCTGTTAAAGTACTGCCAGAGAAACCATGACAAATCATGCAGTCCTTCTGGAGGTTGACCGGACCAAGCCCGTACACACACTGAATTAGGCATTTTTCTGTCACATTTTTGGCACCTATTGAAAACAGAGGTGTCCTAAGAAGTTTTGTCAGCCATGCTAGAAGGAGAGCACACAAAAGGCACACTCACAGAGAAAGAAAGAAGAATTATTTTTTTTTAAGTAGAAGGGACAGAGAAGATAAATTACCAACAATGGTAATTCAGAAAATACCATGAATGGTAACTAAAAGCGAAAGAAACATGCCAACAATGATACTAGAAAGGACTACCAAATGAAAGAAAAGTGGAAAGGGAATGAAAGCTTACACGCACACTAAATGCTAGATAGAAATATAGATATAAATAAATACTGTATATAAAAAGGTGATAAATAATAGAAAAAAACAACTTACAAAATATAGCCAAAGCTCGAGAGATAGGATTGGCAAACAAGATCTGATGTAATTTACAGAGCAGCATTACAGGTAGTGCCTAGCTCAAGAGTTTTTGGAAGGCGCAAGCTGAAATAAACGGCCAAGTCTGAGCCCCACCGTCAAGGATTACGTGAAGATTGACAAGATCAGATCAAATCTTAATTCTACAAATGAATTATGGACAAGGGCAGCAGATACATAATCGAGTTATTACTACTGAAATGTTTACAACCTGATAACTTCCCTCATAAGCAACACCAGATTTGCAACTTAAGGTTTGCAAGCAAGTTTGCACATTTTAGAATTGGTAAAATGTGGGTAGCCGATAACTTTAAGCAGTAAAGTCAACAAACGGCAGGCAGACAAGCATATCACACTAAGCAGTTTGCATAAAGATGCTAGCAAAAAAAAACATTTCACCATGCATCTCTGTTTTCAGAAGGATACTAACAAGTTGTAATGGCACAGTCCTGGAAAATAGCAGCCTTGGAGATCATACTTTTTCAGCAACCATCACTGTACCTTTTGTGAGTAAAATTCATACGCACTAACGAGGGCTGCTACTCCCCATCCCACCTCTTAACTTTTGATTTATTAAAAAGCAAACATGCACGACAAGCTCCCTAAGAAAACAGAATTCAACCAGGAACTGAAAAATATATGACGTGAAGTTGTCTTCTCTCACATTCATTCTTACTGATGGGTTCAGAACCGATCCTCGGCTCCTGCTTGGCTGTTTTTCACAAGCTCAAGGTCTTCAGATAGCTCGAGGCTGATCCTGTATCCCATGATGCACTAGTGCCCAACTCAGATCTTGTTTACCGGGGAAACAGAGCAAGCATTTTCTTTGCTAGCTCAGGCTAAGTAAAAGTTTTTTCTTATTCAGATTTTAAAAAGTTATAACTTTCTTTCAAAAATAGTTTAGAAAATGTATGTATATAGCTAGTGCCTTCCTACTGTTTAGCTATTTAGAAAATAAGAATTCTCTTTTTTTCTCTAAAGGCCATTTGTTGTTGGGCCTTCCTATTCCCTGTCCTGCCCTGTAGTTTTGTTTTTTGAGTTGCAAACAGAATTATTGAAGCTTAATGCTTGCCTCTAGGTAGTTATTTCAATACATTTTTATAACGTGAAATCTAGTTTATTGAAGTGCTTATCTATAGTGTGTGGCTTTGATACCTTTAGGATAGTTTTTCCTATATATTTTATGGTGTGCTGTATTCTCCATAGTTCATTTGTCTTAGAGAGCTACTTGTTAACTGAAGGATTATATCGTGTATGTGTGTTTTTTCTCTTTTCCTTTGATAATTGTTAAGGTATTGGTTTCTTATTATACTATATGACCTTGTTTTAGCTCAAGAGGTTCCATTACTCTTGTGTGAGTTTAGAATATTTACTGGATTTACAATGTCAAAACAGTTAAAGGAGTCGAAACCTTCGGATTTCAAAAAGTGCCCAAAGTGTGGGCAAAAAATGTCATTAACTGATAGACACACAGAATGTGTGTACTGTTTGGGTGCAATACATTTGCAGGACTCTTGTGCTATGTCATTCATGAAACTTTTTCCTGTAAGCCCTTTCAGCGCTCCTGAAAGGAGGCCCATCTGTCCCACTCTGGAGGCAGTCTGGGAATGCTTATTGAGCACAATGGCAGCCTCTATCACAATAATTCCTCTCGCACGCATGCATATGAGGATCCTGCAGTGGCTTCTTTCTGCCCAGTGGTCAATGCAGACACTTATCCTGATGCAAACTTGCAAAAAAGATCTCTTTTGGTGGCTTAACTCATACCATGTGACGATAGGGAACCCTTTATTCCCCAGCTCCCCTATCTACAGTGACCACGGATGCTTCCCAGATAGGGTGGGGGGCATTATCTGGGGAAGACAGCCCAAGGCATGTGGCAAGAACACTGGGTTCACTTGCACATCAGTGTTCTAGAGATGAGAGCGGTGCTTTTAGCGATGCAGGCATTTCAAGACTCCCTACCTGTAGGAGCAATTGCATTTCAGACAGACAATATATCAGTGGTATGGTACATAAACAAACAAGGAGGAACCAAATCCTATTCCCTATGTCAAGAGGCCCTGTGAGTATGGCAATGGGCTATGTTCACGCAATGCTTTCTAGTAGCAACACACATCTCGGGGAAATCCAACATGATCGCTGACAAGCTCAACAGACAAATACAGATGCCACATGAGTGGTCCCTCAAACAAGAAGTAGCAGAGAGCATTTTCCGCAAATGGGGCCAGCCTTGCTGCGACCTTTTTGCCACATTCACAAACACAAAATGCAGCAACTACTTTGCCCTAATTCCCCCTCAGGGGAAGTCCCCGAGGAATGCACTGACACATGATTGGCCCCCGGGTCTCCTCTGTGCTTTTCCTCCATTCCCATTGATACCCAAAGTAATTCAGAAAGCCACTTTATTGGGAGGGACCTTTAATTCTGATTGCCCCTTACTGGCATCGTCACATTTGGTTCTCCTTCCTACAACCTCATCTTCTGGAGGAACCCAGGATCCTGGACCCAGTGCTGGATCTATTGATACATTCATCAAGAGTTCTTCACCCATCCTTGAAAACCCTCAAATTGACAGCTTGGCTGCTCCAATTCCAAACATAGCCAGGTTACAAAATGTTTCATCTGCCACGCAACATATTTTGATTTCTTCTCATAAGACAGCAATAAGAAAACTGTATCGTAGCAAATGGAAAAGGTTTTCTAATTGGGCTCTAGAAAGTAAAATTGATTCTTACTCTGCATCCCTTTTCTCGATCTTAGAATTCCTTACAAAACTTTTCGAAGAAGGTGCAGCAGCTGCTACCATAAGAGTACAATTAGCAGCAATCCCAAATTTCCATTTAAGTGAGAATGGACCAAACATTTTGTCACATAGATTGTGTAAAGCTTTTCTTAAGGGCACTTGTCTTTTAAGACCATCAATGAAGTCTCCACTGTCACCATGAACCTCAACTTCGTCCTGTCAGGAATAATTCTTCCACTGTTTGAACCTGCATCTTCATGTGACTTAAAATTCTTAACTTGGAAAAACTATCTTTTTGGTGGCCATCACCTCAGCGAAAAGAGTATCAGAACTGCAAGCTTTGTCAATCAAACCTCCATATTTCCTATTTCACAATGACAGGGTTTCACTGCGAACAAATCCAACTTTCCTACCTAAAGTGTGTTCAGAATCCGACTTGAATCAAACCATAGAGTTGCCAGTCTTCTTTCCCAAGTATGGCAGTAAGGCAGAATACATGCTACACCAACTTGATGTGCACAGACAGTTATGCTTCTATTTACACAAGATGAAAGATTTCAGAAAATCTGACCAACTTTTTGTCATTCTCTAAAATAAAAATAAATAAATAAGGGATTGCTTGAATCTCCTTGTGTTCTGACTGCGTCTCAACCATCTTGGAACTATGGAGTATATTTTACTGCATTTATTAAAACTGTATTTGCCTTAATATTGCTACAACTCAAGTGCTCTAAGTTGCACTGCATCTGAATTGTTTTAGTGTATTTTAGATGCTTTTCTGTATATATAGACTTTTCTGTATATGTAGACTAGCTACTTATTCTACTGTATTACTGCCTCTTAAATCGTTTTTCAGTTGTGCACTTGTCTTACTTCATTTAAAAAGTTTTAAATTGCTAATTTTGTAGAGTCTTAGTTTGCATTTACTGTTTAGGGCTACACACTCAAGTGTGTTAGCCTTTTCTGTTTTTATTTACTGTACTATTGCAATGTTTAGCCTGTGTTAACGAAAAAAAATCTTCTTTGCGCATTTCCTGCCTTTCCTAGCTAGTTTTATCTATTAAGCGAATATAGCAGTCACTGATTCACAGATTATAAGTAAACTGTTTTTATTACCTTTAAAGCAAACTGGTTTGCCTAAATGTACTCTCATAAAACTTCCACAATAAGGTGCTCCTTATCTGCCTGATATACTTTGGAGGCAAGCTCTCTGGAAGGTCTGATTGGCTCACCACAATCTACTGATTGGTTCTGCCCCGCTACGCTCCCCTACCCTACCCCCATATCCCAACCACCCCCAGTGTTCTTACACTTATACTTCCCTAACCACACCCCCTCCCTGAGCCATCCTATCCCCTGTAACTGCTAATTAATATAACTCCTTCTCGTCCCTCCTTAACTTCCTTATCTATTATCTCTCTCTTAATTACTATAACCCCACCCATCCCTCTTAATTTTACTCTATCATTTCCGTTTCTCCTAACATCTACCTTTCACTTATGCTCTTATCTACTCTACTCAGGAAAACTATTACCTATCCTATACTTTAACTTGTGTTTTACATACTAACCCTACCTCCTAGGACTTAAAACTCTGCTTAGCAATATGTCTCTCATATCTAAAACTATACTAACTAAACTAATATTCACATATATATGCTCTCTATGCTTAACCTTCAGCTATCTCCTTACCTCTTATGAAATAACTAATTATTTCCACTTTACTACCTGCTATAGACAAACAGCCTTCCAAAATCCTAGTTATACTTTTACTCATGCAAACATTATAAGCACCCCCAACTACTTACTACCCAAATACCATGGACATACACACATTAACTTCAACAATCCAAACATAAGGAGGCTAAAATACCTAACCAACTTTTCATGCAAACCATCACTAGAACTAAAAATACCAATCCTTAGTGATGGTGACATCCACCCTAACCCAGGACCAACTAATAACTCTACTGACATAACTTATAATATCTCACATTCTATCCCACCTGCACTAACCACTGTTCCTAATGCCTTACTCATTGGACATCTCAATATCCGAAGTATTAATAATAAGATTGCCCATCTCCATGCCCTCCTGGATACGCACTCCTTTGACATTCTCTGTCTTACTGAAACATGGCTGAAACCTGGTACTAAAGACAATGCAATACTTCCCCCTGGATATAACATTTTGAGAATTGACCGCTTAAAACGTAAGGGTGGAGGAGTAGCACTTCTGTTTAAAAATGAACTAAAAATCTCCTCACAACCTACCAACCCATTAAATGATGATAAACCTGAAATCCTCATTTCTAAACTACAACTAAACCCTAATAAATCAATATATATCATCTGTATCTCTACCTACCTCCTGGCAATAATTACACTAAAATTGAGAATATCCTTAGTTGTATATCTTCTTCTTACCCACAAGAAACTATCATTTTAGGTGACTTTAATTGTGATTGGCCCACTGTCAACACAAATAATCCTTCATCTCATATAAATCTTCATGGCTTTACTCAGACAATCAATAATCCCACAAGAATTAATAAACCCAATAACAAAGAAAGTATTTTAGACTGGATTCTTACTAACAAACTGCAACAAGCATATACAGTAGGAACTTTGCCTGATGATGTAAGTGATCATTCCTTAACTTACATCACAAGACAAAAAAGAGACATTAATTACACCCCTACCTACAGGGTCTCACGCAGCAATAAACACTTTAACCCATTACTATTCCAAAATGAACTAAAAGCCTGTAACTGGAATCTTCTAAAAACCCTAACCCTTGAAGATGCTATCAATTACTTCAGTACCAAATTCCTATCAATCCTTAACCAACATGCTCCAAAACGATCTGTCAGAGTTAAATCTAAACCTGCCCCCTGGCTGTCCAAAGAGACAAGACATAAAATACTACTTAGGAATAAATCTTGGGCTAAATGGAGAACTACAAAAACTATTTCAGACCATCAAACCTTTAGACAGTTAAGAAATAACACAAAAAAGCTGTTTTTATAGATAAAAAGAACTATTACTGTAAACTACAGCAAACTCATCATAACAACCCCAAAAGGTTCTGGTCAACCTTAAATTCGCTCCTACACCCAGGCCACTCTAGTACACCTTCCCCCTCAGGGGCCAAAATGAATACCTCTTACCAAACTGCCAATGCCTTTAATTCCTTTGTCACAGACACCATTAATTCATTAGCAAGTCAACTTACTATAGACAAATCTTACCCCCCCCCCCACATGTATACCTGCTAATCTCCCCATATTTCAACTACAACCTATCTCTACTTCCTATATCCTAAAACTCATCCAAAAACTCAAACCCTGTACCCCATCTGCAGATCAGTTACCATCTGAATACCTACAAAAAGCAGCAGAAGCAGTAGCTTATCCTATATCTCTCCTTATAAACAGAACCATCAATGAAGGAACCATCCCTGATACTGGAAAATTTCCCACATAATCCCATTACATAAAGGAGGTAGCTCAAATGAGTATTCTAAATACAGACCTATAGCACTCTTATCACCCTTAGCAAAAATTATGGAGAAATGTATTCATCATCAGCTAATGCACCACTTAACTCAATATAACTTACTAGCCAACTGCCAACATGGCTTTAGGCCATTTCATAGCACTACCACAGCTCTCCTATCCTTTACCGAGTGTATCAATAGAAACCGCAATAATAGTATCCTATCATCTGCACTCTTCATAGACCTGTCAAAAGCCTTTGACATGGTAAACCATCATATGCTCTTAAAAACCCTTGAATCTCTCTATCTAGATACTAAAGCTGTTCAATGGTTTACTTCCTACCTTAGTAACAGGCAACAGGCTGTTCTCTGGGAAAATACACTTTCATCCTTTCTGCCAGTCTCTCTTGGAGTACCACAAGGTTCCATCCTAGGTCCTCTCCTTTTCTCTTTATTCATAAATGACTTACATGTAGCAATACCTCAAGCTACATGTATTCAATATGCAGACAACTCAACACTCATATGCTCTGCAAATACCTCCTCTGAACTACAGACCCTAACACAGAACATATTTAGCACAGTTGAGGCATGGTTCTTGAAACGTTGCCTACTTTTGAATGCCAGTAAAACCAAACTCCTGCTTTTCAGACCTAATAGTAAGTCCCCCCTCTTAGACTTCACTATTACTTCCAATAATGGTACACAGATAGTCCCTGACTCTACCACAAAATTGTTAGGTATTATAATTGACAATAACCTCACTTTTGGTAACCACATTAATAATACTATTAAAACCGTAAATAGAAAACTTGGCTCCTTATATAGAATTAAAACCTTTCTAACTCCACAGGCCAAAATTACACTCGCTCACTCTCATCTTACTTCTTCTCTTCTTTATGCCTCACCCATATACACTAACTTAAAGAAAAATAACCTTACTAAACTAGCAAATGCATACAATAGCATTGCCAGATTTGCTACTGGAAACCCATTTAGAACTCACCACTGCCAGAATTTACTACAACTAAACTGGCTAGAACTGAAAAATACACTATTACTCTCCCAACTTACCTTTGTTCACAGGTTATTTCACCAACCAAAAAATACCCCTATACTTTCTGACCTTATTTGTCCCTATTCTAATCTAAATTCACTACGCTCCTCTAATAAACTTCTTGTGAAGCTAACTAAGTCCAATAACATTGCAGGTGATTCTCTATTCTCCAACACCATAGGTAAATACTGGAATCTACTACCTACCACTCTAACTATTACATCATCACCCTTCCTCTTTAAACAAAAGCTCAAACAACACCTAAAAACACTCTGGCTATGCCCATGCATCAATCCCGACTAATCTTATACACCCTCTCTTACCTCTGTTCACTCACGCCCTTCAGAAGACTATCTCTCTTACCTCTGTTCACTCACGCCCTTCAGAAGACTATCTCAAAAACACCTTTGTTAATTAGCCTCTGATACAAATTAATTTAGAACGTAGTATGGTTGTATGGTTTATAATTGCTTATGCAATTATACTCTTCATGAATGTTTTACTAAAGTATAACTCCCCTATTCTTTTACTGTAAATAAAAGTAAATGTCCTTCCTAGTATAAATTTCCTACTAGTATATTTTAGATTGAACCTTATTTCTGTTTGTATTCTTACTAACTACTTGCTTTTTTTATGTAATGACTTGTTTGCATTACCTTTAATGTGGAGCATTTCTCCCCGGGCCTCTGCTGAAAATGGAAATATATCCAGTCGGACAAGCCCGGTAAACAAATGTAAAATAAAATAAAATAAATAAATAAAAATAAATAATGTAGTCCAGATCCCAGGCTTTGCTGGTTTCAGGACTTTATTTTCTATGTTCAGAGCTATCCAGACCTTGCTGTGGTAGAGGGAAGTCCAACTGCTTACCAGTGGGAGTGGTGAGCATTGTACTGCCTATCTAACACTAAAGGGGTGGTTTCCAGCTCTGAAATTGTAGTTTTATTAGCCATTTTGGGCTGATTTCTATCACTTTCAACTTTCTGGCTTAAAAACATGTGTGCCTGCACATTTTTCGCATAGTGCAGCATTGTGGGGCTACTGTTATAATATTCCAGGTGCCAGAAAGTCTGCTCTTCAAATTTTCCCTATGAACTAGCTGGTTTTAGTAGCACTAAAATCTGAACCCCTGTGACTAGCACTTGCTCTAGAACCTGCTGGAAAGCACTAGGAAGCCTTAAACTGATACAAGCACTCAATTCTTCTTGTTAATAAGGAGAAATTAATCATAGGCACTAAACAGCCTATAATTGCAGAGTACCTTGCAAAGGTAAGCGAAAACAGCTCTTGTACTTTACAAAAAAAGCACCTAAACAGGTTTGTCCAAGGGGCAGCTTCCGATGATTTCTCCTGTCCATCTGGTGAATCTGGGCATACTGGGGCAATGCAGCAACTGCCTCATATACACAGACAACCCTCTCGTCCTACCACCCATCACTACAACCTGCGAGAGATGCACTTACATAGCCAAACTGGAAGCAAAGCTCTCTCTAGCCAAGATTGTGCTAAACAGTCAAGAGGAGAAGGTTAACACCTGCACTACACCTCAAGCAACACATAGCCCTTCAAAACCCACACCATCAACACCCACACATAACAACACTAAACCCACATATGTGGAGGCCCTTAACATTCATCTGCCCAAGCAACAAGGACCTCCGAAGCTGAAACGCAAACAAACACCAGTCACCACCAAAGTGACACATAGCTCACACCAGTGTGCCACCCAACAACAGCCCCTAAGGTAAGATAACGTACCCAACACTTTAATCAATGGTGACTTTATAGCCATGCACACTGATGTCCCACTCACCAGGCTGAACAAAAAGAAAATTACAGTCAGCTGCCTGTCAGGTGCCAGGATCTGCCACATAACGCATGCACTCAAGTCACTCCACAACAAGTACAAATATGACTCTGTTATTGACCATGTTGGAGTGAATGACCTGAGACGTACCTCCCTGGACTACGTGAAAAGAGAAAGCAGGTATGACTCTAGCACTGAGTAGCATTCTGCCTTCACCCAGAATGATACCACAGTATAAGGACAAAATGATTGACTTCAACAATTGTCTAAGCTTCTGGTGTCATTCAAAAGGGATCCAGTATTTGTCTGGGTGACATGATCGACAAACCACAATGCTTTGCCAGAGATGGTCTGCACCTGTCACCCCTGGGATTCAGGTTACTGGCTAAAGCTCTTGCCAGCCCTATAGTGCCTTTTTTAGGCAAGGTTCAAAGGACAAAACCACCACCGTAACAAATACAAGCATGCAAAATCTGAAGGTAATGCTACTCAATGCTAGAAGTCTAAACCTCAAAATCACTCTCTCGAGGCACTCCTAAAAATGGAGAACATTGATATCTGTGCAGTAACTGAGACCTGGTTCAAGGCTCCAGAGAGCACCCTTGCAATGCCAGGCTACAACTCTTACCACACTTTTCGGCCACCAAACCAAGACTGAAACACTAAAGGTGGAGGAGTGTCCATATTCACCAAGGATATTCACACCTCAAGGCTAGTTGCCCAACACAATGCATCTGAAATTCTCCAGGTGCAACTAACACTAGGGAAGACTGCAATAAAAATTGTAGTTTGCTACAGATCCCCCACCATGCCTCAAGGTTCTCACTACACCTTTCTAAATATACTGGAAAATATTAAGACACAACCAAACACCCTAATAATGGGTGATTTCAACAGCCCTGCCATTAACTGGTAAAACTACTCGAGTACCAACACCTTTTCCCAGCGGTTCTTGGAAGTCATAAATTCCAGCGCCCTGGATCAACTAATCAATTGTCCCGCCAGGGGCTCCAATATCCTAGACCTGGTCATTACCAACATGGGAGATAGATGCTCCACACCAGTGGTCACCCCCTCATTGGTCAGATCTAAACATAAGCAAATCACCCTTGAGATCCACATCCTACCCCCTACCCCCCCAGTAAGGAAACCTCCGTAAAAAAACTTCTCCAAAGCCAACTTCATGCTACTCAAGTCAGAAGTGGCAAACTTCATGACACCCATGGGATAAGGGATTAGCCTCGAGCTTGTGAAAAACGGCCGAATCAGAGCCAAGGATCGGGTCTGAACCCATCAATAAGAATGAATGGCGAGATGGACCTCACATGGAACGTTATGGTAAGAACATAGCTTCTTTTTACTGGGATTGCTTTACAAAAGGAAGCTGTTACTGAATTGGGAAGGTAACTGATACAACAACAGAGCCCATATGGTAAGCTGCAGCTACCTCATTTCTAGCCTTAGGAAATAAAGCGGCAATAAATCAACACCAAAGAGTAAATATTTTTGTATCACTTGATCTTATTACTTATCAGAAAAAAAACTGCCGCACATTTATTACAGCCATACTTTACAAAGTGAGAGAATGCAATCAGTGGAGGTGATCTGCAATCATCTGACCCTTTACCAGTATTACACCCCCCCCCCCTCCAAAATGAAAGTGATAACTGCTGGTCTGCAATTTCTCCTGGGGAATATGGAGTGTTAGCTGGGATGGCTATGAACTATATTCCCCCCCTTCACCGGGCATTCACAGTTCCATTCATCAATTTGTCCATGTGGTATTTGTTAGTGGATACCTACATGTTTAGCCAGTAGTCACATTCTTAATTCATTAATAAAATTATTTTGTGTTGCCTATTTTTTAAGTAATTTTATTTCAATCACAGAATTAAAAAAAAAACACTTCTTTTCTAATCATAGAAGCACTCAGACCCACCACCTGACCCATGAATGTATGAAAATGATGCAATCAATAACATATTTCCCCAGGAAAAGAGTAGAAGTAACCCAAGTCTACTTTTAAATATGAGATACCCTTTTCCAAATGAGGATACCGAAACTTGGAGATTATGCTGGCAAACTATAGGGCAGTACCTTCATAATACATTCGGTAAGAGTTCTAAAAGGACATAGCAACTACCACTGCTTGCAAAGGACCAGTATCTGACTGATGCATGCCAACGTTTGTTCACAAAACTGGTAAAAAATATTGAATGTTTTCTTAATTTATGTAAACTGTCTGTATTTAATAACTGATTAATATGAGCATGATACACCTCTGCAACCACTCCATGCAAAAAAAGTCTGGAATCAACAGATAAAAACCATATGCAAGCAGAACTGATTGCCTTACATCAAGCAATAATGCAAATTCAGTGGGGTCCACCCCATTCAATACAAGTCCAAGGTGCTTTGGATCCTGTCATATAAAAGCCCCATCAAAGCTAATTTTCGTGATGTGCTCCCCAAGTCTACCTCCAAAATGTAATTACAGTTTAATATATATCACAGCAAGGCAATGAAAAGACATCGATACAAATGAGATAAATGCTGCATTCCTGAGAACTGCAGAATTTCAAACAGACGGCTCATGGACGGGTTTATAAGTTCCATTAAAAGCATTAACATAAAGAACACCAGAAAGACCCACCCCAACCCCTCTCCCTTCCTCCCTCCTCTTTGTTGGAATGACATCTAAATCCTGACTGACCTGCAAATAAAGGCAAACACAGCAACTCTCCTCCGACCTGGCAGTAGCCCAGGAGCCACAGGGCAAACAGTGTCCATGCTCATCTCAATGAATGCGTTAGACTGTACCTGTAGATGACTCATTCCATCATAAGATCGTTTAACAGCAGTAATGAGCTGATCAATTGTAGGGATTAGGGAATCTTAAATTATCTTCCCAAACACCTACTTTCCATCGTAGCTATGTCCAATAAAGTGAGGGTTTCCCCGCAAGCTGCTGCCAGCAAGTCATCGGCGGGCTGCAGCTGTAAATAAGTTCAACTGAAGTTTTTCTTTTTTAATTTCCCACATCTCTTGAGAGTTTAATAGGGAGTCAGTCACTGCCTCACAATGCTGACGTCCTTACGCATGCCCCTGGATGCTGGCAATGACGTGATGATGTCAGCAGTTCTTTAAAATTGTAAATAAAAATAAAAAATAAATCGGGAATTAAAGGGGCCAATTGTAAATTCATGGCACCCCATTATTCTGCCCTCAAAACTGGTAATTTTCGAGGAATTCAGTACGGTTGAGAGGTATGGCTGTTAGGTAATTTATATACACTTAATTTCAGTATTTGATAGGGTCATACTCAAAACAGTGACCAATAAATTAGGACAACTAAGTATTTTTTGTACTCTTGATAAGATGGATAGCTACATTATTTCCAGATTGAATATGGCAAGTATCATACAGCGGATGGACAGGTGAAATTCTAGGTTATAGTCAGTGTGTCCACTGGGTTCTGTTCTAGGCCCATACTTGTTTAGGTTGTCTTCTTCATCTAAGATGTTCTGCAGTCTCCATGCAGATGATGTCAAAATGGGTAAACTAATTACATGTGTTGCAGATAGGGCATGTCTGCAAAGATTTGACTAAGTTGACCATTTAAGCACAGGAGAATAATATGCTGATAAACAGATCAAAAAGTAAGCATATGAGATTTGGGAGACATAGACTGAAAAGTGAATGTTTAATATAGCACACAGTGATTGAGACTATAGATTAATTTAATGACCTAAGTATATGGGTACATCCAACTTTGAGTTTTTCTTATAATATCAACCAGTTGGTGAATTATAGTCATACCTCTCAACTTCATAACATAAGAAATCTGGATAAAACCTTAAATAATGGGGGGACAATGAACCAAAAAGAGGGAAAGATTTAAAATATTGTTTTTGGAATAACAGGTTACTAGCAATTAATTTTAATTTAAAGAAAAATAAAATTGCTTTAGTTTCATACAATTTCAAAGTTTGATACACGGTCAAGTGTTAATATAAATAAAACACTATTGTTCTAGTTATATTTTGTGTTTAATATTTTGTTTGTTCTTCAATTTGCATTTGAATCCCACAATCTTATTAGGTTGGGTGGGGTTGCACAATTATGTATGCAAATTTTACATTAATCAGTGTCCAGATTTTTGGCTAGTTGTACCTACTTTTCATGGGCCTTCGTCCAGATTTTTGATGTTTCCAGGTTGAGAAGTATGGCAGTTGTCCACCAGGCAGGTTTGCTGTCCCTTGAGGAGCTGGTTTTGGTCCTGTCATGTTTGGTCAAGTCATTGCAGTTATACAGGTGTTTGAACTCGGCATAGTTGCCAGTTCCTTCTGAGAGGGGAAGTGCAATAAAGCTATTTATAACATCTCGTAAGAGGTTATAGTCTGCTTTGGAGAACGTTTTTAGTTTAGTTGCTGCTTTGGGGGGGGTCAGGTGTGATAGTTACTTCGAATGAGACTGATTTGTGGTCAGATTTCACTAGGGAAGACCTCACAGTGGGGGTGCTGCAGTGGTTCCCCCATATTGGTGAACCTATCAACAGGTAATTGCACCTGAAATATCAACGGGGAGTCATATTGTTTAACAAATCTGGAGGTGTATGTGTTTAATGAACATTATTACACCACCTCCTTTAGTTTTCATGCCTTCAGTTTGTGGTGTGAACATGTGGAAGGAGATGTAACCTGGTATGGCTGGGGTGCTGTCCATAGCCTTGAACCAGGTCTCCAGGACTACACAAATGTCTGTCTTTCAAGGTGAGGACTGCTTCCAGTGTGTGTAGTTTTGTGTTAAGGTTCCTAGTGTTTAGTAGCATACCCTTGAGGTTGTTTTTAGATGGAGATTTTACGTCAGGAATTCTGTCCTTGAGACACTGCCTTAAAAGGCATTGTGGGGTGGCTAGAGCCTTAGTTAGTAGCCGAAATCCCACGGGTAACAGATGAAGACCATCTCTGGCAATGCATCGAGGTCTGTCGATCATGCCATCCCAGGCAGACAGATACTGTATCCCCTTAGAATGACAGCAGAAACTAAGCCAATTATTGAAGTCAATCATTTTCTGTTTGTATTGAGGCATCATACTAGGTGAAAGTAGAATGCTGCTTAAGGCTAGGGGCATACCTGCCTGAGACACTTAGTCTCAGAGCTCAGTCATGCCTGTCTTCATATAGTCCAGAGAGGTATGTCTCAAGTCATTCACACCAACATGGACTGTGAGAGAGTCATAACAGTACCTGTTTTTGAGAAACTTGAGTGCATGTGTGATATGGTGGATTCTGGCACCTGACAGACAGCTGACCATGATCTTCTCCTTATGCAGCCTGGTCAGAGGGCAATCTGTGTGTCTCATGATGGAATCACATGTGACTGATATGTTAGGTTTTGTGGTTTGCCTTAAGAGTTTGACAGGTGAGACACTGGTGCGAGAGCTATTATATTTGTTGTGTTCTGCAGTGGGCGTCTTATGCATAGCGTGCTTTTGTTTGGGAGGTCTCTGGTGTTTAGTTATGTTTCTGGTGAGGACCTCTGCATATGTACTTGTGATACGGGTTTGGCTGGAGTAGGAGGTGAGGTGTGAATACTGACAACCTGCTCATTGTCATATGTACTGACTGGTGTGTGAGAGACCATGGATTCAAGGTTGTTAATATAGCTGCATCTCCCACATACTGAGTTTGTGTGGACTAGGGTAGAAAGTTGTCTGTGAACATGAGGGATTTGCTACACTGCCTCAGGATGCCCATGTCGACCAAGCTGGCTGGAGAAACTGTGGTAAATTGTCCATCCATAGTGTTAGGTAAATTTATATGGTCAGGAAAAGAGGTCACACTTAGGAATGGCTAGTGTGTGAGAGGTGTGTTGTTATCTCTGAGGGTGGGCTTAGTGTTCCACCTGACAGTAGAGCAGGCCTGTGAAAAACCACTGGGGGACTACAAGCAAACTGCTGAGGGAAATTTAAGAAGCAAAACGTTTGCATCTATAACAACCAACGGTAACCACCGCTACATGGCAGTGCACGATGGTGAGCTACACACAAACAAGCACAAATGCAGGGCTTAAATAAAAAAAGAAGTAACCCTTTTAACTCAAACTACACAGTAAGAAAGCTCTCTCTGAGCTCTAGTTCAGTCACCCTTGACTAAATGGGACCAACATAGCACTCTCTTCACACAAGGTGCAGAAGGGCCTTCTCCAACAAAGATGGCTTGAATTTAATGCTCAGAAGTTACAGAACAGATCCAGAAACAGCAAACCTGGAACTGGGCTATGCTACACCTGAACTAGTACATTATACAGTAAAATGTGGCAAAGAAACAGATCAGACAATTCAAACAGACAGTAGAAGGCAAATACAATTAAAAGTGCGTCATAAGTGCAAAAACAGGCAACTAAAGTCAGTTGGGATTAACGGATGCCTCAGATCTTTCAGTATGTCAGTGAAGAGCTGGTTTTAGTGCTCAAGTGACAGAAAACAGTCTAGATTCAGGAAGTCTGAATCCAGCCTGTGCTACCAAGTGCAGTTGCACCAGAAATCCAAAATGGATAAGATTGCAATCAAAACAGCAAAAAAACAGTTTAAATAAAGCAATTAATAAATGCAGTTGAACACTTTTAAGTACAAGCAGCAAAATAAAGTAAGCAGAGGCACAAATACAGTAGGAGCAGCTGAATAAAGTGTATTTTTTTTCTTTCATCGAAAATATCTTTCCATCTCTATTAAATTAAGGAAGTCTTCCGTAAAATAATTTTCTTCTAAACTGAGGGCACATTCTTTGCTCTCTCTTTCCTGCGGGCATTCTACAGAAAATTCCAAAATGTCTTCCTGTGACATATCCTCTTTAGGTGCATCCTGCATCATCCATTGCTCCATCGTATGGGAACTCATTGGCCTATCACTCCACAACATTGCTCGTATCAGAATTGCCACTACATCCTGCTCCTTTCCTTGTTATGCAACTCCAGCTGAACGTTTGTACTGGTTTCCTACTGGAGGCTCGAGAGCATCATCATGTGACAAGTAATCCGGTACTTCCCATTCCACCTGTTTATCCTTAATTTGTGGACTCATTATTCCATCATGTTGTGACGTTGGATGTTCACTTTGCAGGTGCCTTCAATTCCAGGTGCCTTTGTCTGGATTTCTCCCTAAATATCTTTGGTGCTGTTTTTTAGTATTGATAAGTTTTGGTTTTGCCTTTGCATAAGTATTACAATATCAAATCTACTTTTCTTTCCCATATCCATATTTATTCTACAGATGTCTCCCACTCCAGTTGTTTCTTCTTTATTTGTGTGCTCATTGCTCCATCATGCTGTGACATATTCTGTGTTAGACTTTCTGCACTAAATCATTCATTTTGAAGGTATTCCATAACTCCATTTTCTATTTAACTTCTACCTTTCTAATCTTCTTTTCTGTGTTTCCCCTTTGTGTTTTTTTTTTTAGCATGAAGTTTTCCATATGTGGGTGTCTTTGACTGTATTCCAGTACTAATATCTTTGGTGGTGCCTTTTTGTATTGATTAGTTTGGCTTTCTCCTTTGAATAGATGTTGCACCATATCAGATCTCTTTCTCTTTCCCATGTCCATATTTTTTATACCTTTCAAAAATCTCTGGGTTTTGCTCTTTATATTTTCACACTTCCTCTGCCGCTTTTCTTTCCAGGCAGCCCAAAGTGTCATTGTCTATGTAAAGTTTTTCATGGCTATGTTGTATTACCAAACATAAATTTGCATTTGAAGCTTTTGACAGTTTTTCTTGTACAAGTATTTTTCTTTTCTCTAATTTTTTTCTCAATCTTTTTGAGTGTTTTCTATCTGGAAGTTCTGGGCTTCTTGCGTATTAATAACGCATCATTTATTCCTTTTCCTCAGTAGTCAACTATATCATCTTTATGGCTCTATTTTGGCCTCTCAAGTTTTTTTCATTTTTGTGGACTTCTACTTCCTTCCAAAATGGGGGGGAGGGGAGTTCTATCCTGACCTGATAAATATTGCAGTATCTTTGCTAACACGTTTAGTGCCAACATCACCCCGAAACTTCTGATGTTAAGTTGTCAATCTCGCCTTCATTCTTGCTGGATGGGTTTTAGCTCGAGAACTCCTTTACCAGCTCGAGGCAACCCTATATCCCATGATGCAAGGCGGAACTACCTCAGATCTCGAAGAGGTCTCCTTCGCCAGCGGAGGTAAGTTTTTCTTGTTAGAGAAGAAAAAGTTAGTTAGGGGTTTAATTTCCCTTCAGTGTTAGGTTAGCCTGTATTTAGTACAGCCCACCCTATTCCTTCCTTTTTAAACTTTTAATATAGTTTTTCAGTGAAAGTTTTAGTCAGGCCTAGTTCCCCAAGTTATTCCCTTCCTGTGTGTCTGTGTAGGGATTGTTGTGTGTTTGTGGGGACTGTTTGTGTATATCCAAGTGTGACCAGTGCTGTCAGAAAATGTGTGTCATGCCTTTAGCCAGCGAGTCCTGCAGGAAAGGAGGAACAAACTGATCCTCCGAGGTTTGTTGAAACCTGAAGGTTCTCCTCCCAAGCAAGGGCAGGAAAACCTCTTAAGCCACCGCTCAGGCTACAGTGTCCAAGCCTCCTCCGGTGGCTCCGGCCCGTCCGGAGCCGATGTGCCTCGGCTGGGAGGATTGCTTCTCTGCCAGAGTAGTGGGTTCGGTGCCGGACGGCCGATGACTACTGAGAGATCCCGGTCCCCTTCTTCGATATTTAAGTATCCCACTCCCTCGGGTCTCTCTTTGTTGGAGCTGAGCCGATCTTCGAGATCTTCCAGGCTGTCTGACCACGATTTGGAGAGGGTGGTAAGCAGGCTGTTGAAGTCTCAGGCACTGGCCCAAATGCTCCATAGCCCGTCTCAACAGACTTGGTACAGCCCCAATTCTTGAGATTCCTCCTCCGACTCCACACCAGAGTTGAGCTTGGGATAGCGAATACATCCTTCGATCTCCTCCTTGAGACTTTCCTTGGAGGGATCCGAGCCGACCATTCCTGTTTCTTCAGCTGGCCTCTGAGCCTGGTCCCTCTAGCTCCTCCCTCATCAGTGCCTGCAGAAGCCTCTTGCCAGCCTCTTGCTCTCAGGCCCAGGGATCCATCGCCCCAGGTTTCTCTTCCGAGGTTTCTCCTGACCCTGCAGGTGAACCCCTCGAAGAGGACGCAAGAGGAAACACACAGACTCCCCTGAGTCTACTACATCTGATACCGACTTAGATGAGTCGGAGGGTTCCCCACCCTCTGAGGATGTCTCATTTTCAGACATCCTTGAGCTCCTCAAACAGAGGGGAATTGGCCTCCATTGACCCCTCCGAGGATGCCTCCACCTCCTCCCACTCATGCAGGTAGTGGCTCCAGATTCTGTGGAACCTCTCCCCAGGAGACCATCCAAATTCATCGACAAACAGTTCCTGTCCAAAGGTGTCTCTGTGGATGCGAACTGGCGGATCCTTCAGTACCTGTCCTTCCTCCTAATAAGGATTCTAGGACCATGGACAGGTATGTGAATTACCTTTGTCACTTCACCAGGCTTCAAAGATATTCTCAAGGAACTGGGGAAGTAGTCCAGGATCCTTCAGCTGCTGGGGCTCAGGAAAAGATTGCCTCTCAGCTAGCTATCCTGAATTCGATATCTAACTCCTCCATGCGGCTCATATCTTATGCAGCCGATGGAGACCTCAGGTGAAGGATACTTGACCAGATGTGAACAAGCAGTTTTCCACTCCTGCTAGACCATATCCCAAGGGTCAGAAGGGGAAGATGTGGTTCTGTAAAGCCCACCCTAGAGGCAGAGGGGTAACAATAATAGACGCCGCCCTAGAGGCAGGGGGGGTCCTCAGAACCAGGGCAACAGGGAGCCTCTTCCTGAGAAGCCCTTTCAGCATCCCTGAGGTGTTGCCCGACTGTCCACCCTTGGAGGCAGTCGGGGAAGATCGCTGTACCCAGTAGCCTGGCAATCCCTATCACAAGAGAAGTGGGTACAGTCGATTATATCCGAAAGGTTTCCGTACCTCTACAATCCCTTCCAGACATCTCATTTGGCAAAACAGGAAGTTTCAAAACTCCTGGAAAAGAGCCATCCAAACAGTGCCGCAGACCTTTGGTCCCCAAAGGACGGGAGATTGAGACCAATACTAGACCTAAGCAGACTAAACAAGTCTGTCAAAAGGCAAGATTCGGATGGTCACGCCAGAAGGTTTCTCCGCTTTGCTGGGAGCCAGTCATTACCAATTCAGAGCACTGCCCTTTGGCCTCACTTCAGCCCCAGAGTGTTCACCAAATGCATGGCGGTGGTCACAGCTCACCTGAGACGTCGAGGATTCCAAGTGTTTCCTTATTTTCTGCTGCCTTGCCAATCTATCACCTTTATAGGCAGAGTTAGATAAAATGTTAGCCAGACTAACAAATCAAAGGATTCTGGACATCCAGAAATTTGTTCAGCTTCTGTTACAAAGCAACAAGGTCAAAGCCAGGTTTGTCTTGAAGGTTCTGCCATTGTTCTTCTTCCACTAGCCCTGCAGTGGATGTTGTTCACGCAGTGGTCGTACCCACGATCTGCCCATGAGACACGAGATCTTAGTGACACAGTCTTGCAGGGCTCATCTACGATGGTGGGTATCTTCCCTCTTCTTCAGCAGGGCCGACCATTTGTTCCCCTCCTCCAGTTGCCACAGTCACCACGGATGCCTCTCTGATCGGGTGGGGGCATTATCTAGAATACCACCTGCACATAAATGTCCTGGAGATGAGAGCAGTGCCTTTCTTCCCACAGGGACTATTGCAGTACAGACGGACAACATGTCCGTGGTCTGGTACATCAACAAACAGGGCGGAACCAGGTCCAGCTCTCAGACTTTGGCAATTCTCTTCTCAGCGGTTTCTGATGCAGGTCCAACCTATTGGCGGACAGGCTAAGCAGATCTATTCTGATGCCTCACGAGTGGTCTCTCAATCAGTCTGTAGTGGATCAGATTTTTCTGAAGTAACAGCAAGTGCCCAGATTACTTCACACTATTTCTCTTCCAGGCCAACCCTTGAGAGACTCTCTAACCCAGGATTGGCCTCTTATGCTTTTCCTCCCTTTCCATTGATTCGCCAAATTGATCCTCATTGCTCTACATCATCACCTTCTGGTGCAGCCCTGGCATCTGGACCCAGTTCCGGATCTTTTGATCCACCAGTCGGGTCAGCAGCACCGAGCCATTCATTCTCTCAACCTCACAGCTTGGTTGCTCCACTTCCTTCCCTAGCCAGGCTACCAATGATTTCTGACTCAGTCAGAGACATTTTAGTGTCTTCTTTAAAGTCGTCCACTAGAACTGTTTATGCTAGCAAGTGGCGATCGCTTCGCCAGAAATATTGATCCTTCACCGCTCCTATACATTCTGTTTTGGATTCCTGGGAGGTTTTTTTCGGGATCATCATCATCTACAGTCAAAGTACAAATGGCTGCTATTTCCAAATTTCATGTTGGCTTGCAGGACAATAACATCATGTCTCATAAGTTATGCAAAGCCTTTTTTGAGAAGTTTTTCTCCTAAAACCGCCTGTGAAACATCCTCCTCCGCAATGGGATCTGAACTTAATGCTGGCATCCCTAATTCTACCCCTTTCGAACCGTCTCTACGTGTTCTTTAAAGTTGTTGACATGGGAAAACTATATTTTGCTGGCTGTTACCTCTGCAAGAAGAGTTTCTGACATTCAGGCCCTCTGTATTCGTTCACCTTATCTGGTGTTTCATAAGGATAGGGTTTCGCCAGAACTAACCCTTCCTTTCTTCCCAAGGTTGTATCTCAAGCCAATATTAACCAATCTATTGATTTACCAGTTTTCTTTTCTAACTATTCTGACAGCGCTGAACAGAAGCTACATTTTTTGGATGTTCAATAGGACTAAACAAGTTAGAAAATCAGACCAATTGTTTGTCTCCTATGCAGGAAACAGGTTGGGTCTACCAGTATCTAAAGTGACCTTATCTAGATGGTTGACTTCCACCATTTACTATGTGTACTCTCTAAGGCAAACAACTATCTTCTAAGCCGAGTCTATCCACTTCTGTAGCCTTTCAGGATAGACTTCCCATTGACACTATTTGTGCAGCAGCTACTTGGGCCACTGTCTCATTACAAGTTGGATTTGGCCTCCAGAGATAGGGCCAGTTTTGGTTCCACTGTTCTCAAGAGTCTGTTCCATTGAGCCACCGGGATACAGGTGCTAGGGACGCTGTCCATCCAGCAAGAATGGCATGTTAGTTGTCTTCTCTCGCCTTCTTTCTTCGTCCCCCTCCTTCCCCTGGCCTGGACAGATCTTGGAGAGTTCCTATTAGATTGCTTCCTCTGGAGCATTGTTATGAGGACTTCTTTTAGGAACCATGGTTCCTAATTATATTAGGATAAGTCTTTAGCAGGGTTAGTTAGCTACCAAACGAGATCTGAGGTAGTTCATCATGGGATATAGTTATGGTAGGTACATAACTTCTAATTTAAAGCCATGAAATATCTGAAACTCTCACTCCCCCAATTATCTCTATGGACTGTTTACTGAAAGTGTTAACCAAGACCAAAAATATTTCCTCCATGGGCTTGACAGTATACCTGGTTCATTAATAGTGTTAAGCTTGCATTTGCATACCTGCTCCTTAGACTGCATAACCTAAATTTAATTACTGGTTTCATACCTGATGTCTTGTCAAGTTACTGTGGTGATGACCTTTCATAATGGAGGCCTTACAACCAACCCGGAGACTTACAGACCTATCAGCCTTACAGTCTTCATCCACAATGCCATGGAATGTAAATGCTTTAAGGATCAACCCATCTGTGGTAGGATGCTTTCAAACTGGCTGAAAAACAGAATTCATGCAGTGCAAGTTGTATGTGCCTCATCAGAAAGTGTGAAATTAGCCAGTGTTATCACTCAGGGCTCAGTGCTGGGACCTTTACTTTTTGATGTTAACTTGTCAAATCTCCAAGCAGAGTACCAACACTTTCGACTAACAAAGTTTGCAGATGACTGCAAATTGGGGGTTGTTGTTAAGTCACCCTATGGCACCCCAAACCATCCCAAGTGAATTCTCTCTAGTAAACTCTAAATAGACTAAAATGGGCTCAAACTTAAAGTTAAAAAATGTGCTGCCATCACTTTTGGTAGATAACTCTTCCCCTCATCATACTGTATAGAGAGCAGACCAGTACAAAACAAAAATGAGATCAGGGACCTAGGCTTGGGCTGATAGCACCCTCACTTTTAATGATCTTGTGACAATGTTTGTCAGGAAATCCTTTTATTTAGTCCAGCTGATTGCCAAGAGAATATTATTAAGATCTAAAAAGGTAATTACTCCCTTATACTCTGCATCAATAGGCTAGTTATCGAGTACAGTACCAACTTGGGATGTATCTCAATAAATATATCAAACAGTTAGAAAGACCCCATAGGTTCCTAACCAAAAACATCATGGGATTAAAGTCCCTAAGCTACCAGGAGAGGCTGGAAGCACTGTCCCTTTATTCGATATCTTATAAATCTTTGAAGGGAGATCTCAATCTGGCTTATTGCCCCATTAGAGACCTGGTTGCCCTGATCCTCTTGATCTCTGCAAGTCTAATATTTCCACCAGTACTGAAGCACTGACCTAAACCTTCACAACAGGTAAATAAAACATAATGGAGGGACAGATTTATAACCCCGTGCATTGTTTGGCTGTACTTTAGAAACATAGAACTTAAAGTCAAGCCTGATAGCCATAAAAATTAATTTTTTTGCAAAATATCCCAAATAACATCTAACCTAAGGGATGCAAATCTCATACAGACAAAACCATTCAGTAAAAAACTGCAAGAAAGACCCAGCTAACCATACATTAAACCTCCTGTAATGGAGACCCTTGGGATATATGCAAATGATCCGTTAAGGATATACCTGTGTTTTAGCTACATGGCATTTGAATGCCCATTACTTTTATCTTTTAAGTATTTATGGGTACAGTCAGGCCAATAAAGCCAAATCCCACTAGCTGTAGACATGCCATGTTTTGCCCTTTTTTTGAAGTCCTCAGTACAGCATAAGTGGATTCCTAGATAACTAGATGGGTATCCACAAATTTATTCAGGGATTGACTGGTATAACCCTCCCAGAGAAAATATGTTTGGCTAGAGGAGATGGTACTGGCAAGGCAAGAATAGTCATAAGAATCAGTGGTCTTGGTGTATCCATAAATTCATAAAATCTATAAAAATCAACCTATGTAGGCATTCAGATACTGGGTGAAAGAGAATTGAGAAATGCATATCAAATTAATATCTCTCAGAAAAAAGGTAATACACACAACCTTTCAAAATTTTACAGTGTCTCTGGATTTATGTTATGATAACTTCTTGTATAATACACCAGGATTGATGGGGAACCTTAAAGATTTTGACAGGTCACTGTGAATGAAAGTAAAAAAAAATTATTAAAATGAGAAAGAATGAGAAAAAATAAATTTGTATGCAAAAGTAACACTGGAAAGTAATTTTAAATGTGGTGACCTTGGAAAAAGGAAAGAAATGACAACTACACATCATTCTCTCATACACTGGCATTCTTAATGTCTCTTCATGATCAAAAAAGATTGTTGCAGTTTATTGAAGATGCATCACAAGCATTAGTTTTACCTGTCATGTTTGCAAGAAAAAAATTGTTTTTGGTTTCACTACAACAATTAAGAGTTGCTGCAGCACCTCTTGTCTTTGAAGATATTTGAAAGCAGCACCTCTTGTCTTTGAAGATATTTGAAAGCAGCACCTCTTGTCTTTGAAGATATTTGAAAATCCACTGTTGTGATATAGATTATAAAATGTTGCTGCCTGTCATTTTCAGCAGCCACTACATCTTTGTAGCTTTCTTTTCTTTTAATAAATGGAGAATTGCCATGTCAGCCTTGAGCCTTCTACATGATATCAATTTAAAAATGAGTGTGTGTGTGTGTGTGTGTGTGTGTGTGTGTGTGTGTGTGTGTGTGTGTGTGTGTGTGTGTGTGTGTGTGTGTGTGTGTGTGTGTGTGTGTGTGTGTGTGTGTGTATATATATATAGGCAATTTATTTCTGTCTTCCCTTTTAAAACAGGGAATTTCCATGTAAAGCTACAGTGTTGCTTCGCCAAAAAAAAAAAAAACATTTGGATTGTTTCAGTTTTAATATGGGTTGCATACAACTAGGTAGTGTGTCCCACCATCTTTCATAAACAGGGCATAATGTGCCCATGCACTCTGTATGGGACTTCATTGACATGGATGCTCTTTTCCTGAGCTCTGATATCTTGATCAGCTTGCTTGTCTACAAGCATTTATAACTTTATCTCCAAACCAACAAATTGTGTCTTTACCACCTTATTTTTTTACTGCAAGGCCAAAGAAACATAATAATGATTGTTCAATGCTTCATTGACTTCATTATGTCTTTTAAATATTTTGGCTATGAAATCGTCCAGTTTACCATTAACTTTTTGAATTGCAGTCAGGACAGTCTTTGGCAAGCGATCTGTATTGTCATTGGAATGAAGTACACTCCTAGCTTACTTTGAGGTCATTTGCTTCTTTCCATCTAGCCTGTAGTCATCTAACAACTAAAGTGTTGGCAATCCTTGGATGCATTACTTGCATTTTTCTTCCCAATTTCATGCTTTTTTTTTTTTTTTAAATGGTTGGTCCCTTTAGATGGGGTAACTCTCAGCAAATGCCAATGCCTCCCTCCAGTCTTCTCTAGAGAGCAGCACAGTGTCAGAGCACACCCACATCCCCCACAACGATATGTTACCACATACCCCTTTGCCAGCTCTTCAGCTTCCCAAGCTGCTTCTCAGCCCCACTTTGCCAGTATTGCAGGAGAATGCACTGGCTTTTTACCAGTGGCTGGTCCGATTTCTTGCCTATTTTTGTCATGTACACCAAATGACTAATACTAATCAGAAAT
This sequence comes from Protopterus annectens, assembly GCF_019279795.1. Classification (NCBI taxonomy): domain Eukaryota; kingdom Metazoa; phylum Chordata; order Ceratodontiformes; family Protopteridae; genus Protopterus; species Protopterus annectens. The sequence continues at coordinate 387,465,027 of NC_056728.1, forward strand.
ATTAATGATTTTTGTGCCTGAAAAATTGATTTCCTGGGCAAGTTGTGATTCCATTTGCACTACTCTTTCTCTAGATGAGTTGTTTTGATAGCTGGTAATAAAATACATTCCTGTAATCTGACTGACTAACTAAAGACTGTCCCTTATAAGACTTCCATATCAAGGATTGCAGCAACAGACTTGGATATTCCTTTATAATAAATAGGGAGAGTGCCCTTTTCACGTCTATAGTACAACATCGAAGCTTTAGTTAATCGAATAGCTAAAGCTCGATCTTGTAATATCGACAGCTAAAATTGTCGAACAACCAATTCAACCAAGGGAAACACTTCTCTTGACCGAAAAAAAAAAAAAAAATTTACATCCAAAATCAAGTGGGGTGCTTTGCCCCCACTCCACACCTAAATATAACAACTCTGAGATCGCTCCAAATGGGAGAAACGGGCATACTCCACAGAACGACTCCACACCAAAGTACGCGCATGCCGGACAACGTGCACGGCTCCAAAACCAGATAAGCATTCAAAAAACAATGAGCCAGCGAACCAACTTTATACAACAAGATTCCTTAAATGAAGGAATCTTAATAAACAAGCAACATACGGTTTTATCAATGCGTTATGAAATAATCAACCTTATATACTCCATGTTTAAAGTACATATTCTATATAATAAACAAATGCATTGGAGCAAAACAGCACATATACACATCATACAAAGCTTCAACATAATAAACATATTAACAATGTTAAATATCATCAAAAAATAATAAAAAATAATAATAATATTACTGTAAAAGTAATATAAAAAATAATATAAAATAATAAAATGCAAAAATGTATAAATGTATATCTCCCATGGCCAAAATGTTTAGGGACCTAAAAGATGATCAGAACAACTTATCAGGACAATTCCTATATATAAACAACCTATATATGGTTGTTTATTCTCTATGGTCATAAACCTCAAAGTTTATAATAAACCTACATTCCCACTTATAACACAAAGTTGGTCAGACTATCCAAATCATATATGTTATATACCTAGGTCTATAAACCCATAAGCTCAAATCCTATTTCCTATGGAGATATGTATATATCCACCACATTCCTATTGAGATAGTTAATATGCCTAGGACCAAAATCAATGAATAATACATAAGTCATATTATATATATATACACAATATATATACACACACATGGCCTACAAAATTCTATTCTAGCATATTTAAACCAGGTCTAAATAGACCACCCAATTGAATTATCCACCTTTGTTCCATTTGATCAAGTTTTTGATACCATCCCCCTATGTAGGGTAATCCTATCTATAACAACAAACCGAAAAATGGCCGAAGAATGCTCCAAGGTATGTTTAAATAGGGCATTGGCAACACGTTTATTCTTAATTGCACTTAGATGTTCCCCTATTCTAAATTTGACAGGTCTGGACGTTTGTCCAACATAGAATGCAGAGCAACTACATGTAACCAGATATACCACCCAATCTGTGCTGCAATTGGCAAAAACCCTTATTTCAAAAATTCGTGATGTATTCTTACTAGAAAATTCTTTGGTTTGTTGCAAATGTTGACAAGCAGCACAATGCCCACAAGGATAACACCCCCTTAGTATGTCACCACTTAAAGTTCTTTGTTGTGGTATATTTGGAACATATCTTTTATAATGTGTGAAGTGAGAATTCATATTCCGTCCCCTCCGGTAAGCGAAAGAAAACATACATCACGAATTTTTGAAATAAGGGTTTTTGCCAATTGCAACACAGATTGGGTGGTATATCTGGTTACATGTAGTTGTATGTTGGACAACCTGTCAAATTTAGAATGAACATCTAAGTGCAATTAAGAATAAGCGTTAAACATACCTTGGAGCATTCCATTTTTGTTTGTTGTTATAGATAGGATTACCCTACATAGGGCGGATGGCATCAAAGGTGGATCAATTGGGTGGTCTATTTAGACCTGGTTTAAATATGCTAGAATAGAATTTTGTAGGCCATGTGTGTGTATATATATTGTGTATATATATAATATGACTTATGTATTATTCATTGATTTTGGTCCTAGGCATATTAACTATCTCAATAGGAATGTGGTGGATATATACATATCTCCATAGGAAATAGGATTTGAGCTTATGGGTTTATAGACCTAGGTATATAACATATATGATTTGGATAGTCTGACCAACTTTGTGGTATAAGTGGGAATGTAGGTTTATTATAAACTTTGAGGTTTATGACCATAGAGAATAAACAACCATATATAGGTTGTTTATATATAGGAATTGTCCTGATAAGTTGTTCTGATCATCTATTATTAATGTTGATTTTGTATTATGATGTGGTATATGTGCTGTTTTGCTCCAATTTCATAACTGCATTGATAAAGGCCATGATATTGCTTGTTTATTAAGATTCCTTCATTTAAGGAATCTTGTTGTTAATAAAGTTGGTTCGACTGAACCGTACGTGCTGGCTCATTGTTTTTTGAATACTCCACAGAACGACCAAGGGAAGTGTTTCCCTAGGTTAAATTTACAGTTTCGATATTACAAGTTCGAGCTTTACTTATTCGATTAAGTAAAGCTTTGATCTTATAAAATAGAACCCCCTTTTTGAGGTGTATGCCTCAGAAATATATATTCATTAATAATGGTGTTGCCTGTTTTTTTTGTTTTTTTTTTGACATTGGAGAATGTGAACTGTAACCAAGATGTGTGTTTGATTTCTTTTGTTGTATGGTACTCAAAATGCTACCGTATACTGTCAGTTAACCATCACTCATGGGGATTGCTAGAAGCAGAGTAACTGTAGTTTCTGGTTGCTTGAGAGTTACTATTAAAAATAGGCCTGACTAATACTATACCCTATACTATATGTTTGTTTTGACTTGTTCTCAGGTTGGGGAGAGAGGAAATTTATTCCTGTCTTCTTTTTTAAAACTCTAGAACTCTAACAACGTAAAAAGAAGTTATGTCTTGCCATAACGTTCCATCTGTGTTGTTTTATCTTCGTTTATTCATTATGTATGGGATCCAGTTCCGACCTCGGAACCGAGCCGGCCTTTTTTTAAGCTTGCGTCAGCCACAAACCTCTTGAGCTAAGATTTTACCCATCATGTCTTTCTCCCTGTTACCTCAGATCTAGTTTGCAAGTTGGAAAAGTGAAGCCGAGGCTACCTCTGGTCAGACATGACCTAACAACTGGAAAGAAGGACAAATGAAATCCACCAGAAACCTTCGGAAGGAGAAGGTGGGTGGGCCGTAATGAATAAACGAAGATAAAACAACACAGATGGAATGTTGTGGTAAGACATAACTTCTTTATCTGATGTTGTTGATCTTCGTTTATCCCTTACGTATAGGACAGAGTCCCCAGCTACCTCGTTCCCTGGGCGACATTATGGAAGGACATTCTGGAGCACCATAGAGCCAAAGGAAGCTCTGCCCCTGGAGGCCATGTCCAATTTGTAATGAGCAGTGAAGGTATGAGGCCTAGCCCAGGTTGCGGCTGCACAAATGTCATTCAAAGATATTCTAGCATGGAAGGCTGCCGAAGTTGACACTGATCTTGTGGAGTGGGCCTTTACTCTGCCCAGTAAAGGGATACCATTCTTGCCATAAATTAAGGTAATACAATTTCTCAACCAAGTGGCTAAAGTAACTTTAGAAACTGGGCAACCCAATCTGGAATCGGAAAAGGCTAAAAACAGCTGGCTAGATTTTCTGTTAGATTTAGTCCTGTCTAGGTAAAAAGAAATTTGTCTGTGTACATCCAAGGTATGCAGGCAATATTCCCCTCTGTTAGAATAATTAGGGAAGAACACTGGCAAATCAATAGTCTGACTGATAGATAACTCAGAAACTACTTTAGGCAAGAAGGTCGGATTGGTCCTTAATGAAACTCTGTCCTTGTGAAAGATGAGGTAGGGTGGCTTGATAGACAAGGCTTGTAATTCAGAAATATGTCTGGCAGAGTTAATAGCAACTAAGAATAACGTTTTCCATGATAAATACTTTAGGTCACAGGTAGATGCAGGCTCAAAAGGAGAATTTGTCAACTGTAGTTGTAGTTTCTATGTGGGTAAAACCGAGAGAACCCTTAGAAGAAGGATTTACGAGCATTTATATGAAATTTCTAAAAAGAAGGACACTAATGCTTTCTATAAACATCTTGGCACATGTCCCAACATGCAGTTGAGATTTATGGTTTTAGAGCAAGTTCTGCAGGACAGTAGAGGAGGGAACCAGGAGGCCCGGCTTGAGTATAAGGAGCTGTTGTGGCAACTCAAACTGAATGCCACAAAACCCCCAGGCCTGAATGACAGTGTCAGCATTGCTAGTGTCCTTAAATTAAGAAGGGCCAAATTATAAATTATAAAATTACAATTCACAAAACTACAGTTTTTATGGCTGAGTCTATTTTACACAACAGATAGTTTTATTTATTTATTATCTAACAAATTTCACCACTTTTTGTAGGCATTTTTTGCACAAAGTGTATTGAACACACACACTGTGATTTTATAGGTTCTATTTATTTATTTACCCATTTTAACATAGATTTTCTAAAAAGATTTCCAGGATTGATTAATGATGTATCAATGCTTTTTAATGTTTTTTAATGTTGATTAATGGTTCTTAATGCTTTTTAACATTTTACTGTTCCACAGAAGTGTTTTTATCATTGCATGGCTTACAATTTTTTAAAAGCATGGCTCAGTGGTTCTGTTTGCACTAGGTTACTAATTAACAATGCATTTGCCTATTAATTTATTTGCCTATCAATTAAGCTGTTAACACATTTGATCATGTGATATTATTACTTGTAGTATATAAACTTGTGTTTTTGTGAGTGCAAACTCATCTTGAAAAAGCCTGGTACTGATCCAGGCGAAAGCGCTTGATCTCATATGTTTTTCGTCTTTTATTTTGAATAAATTTGGCAGTGAGCTACAGTTGAACTGGTTCGCCTTTCTCCTTTGCTCTGGATTTTGATATTCATTAGAATTTGTCAACTCTTGAAGGACTAAGGCCAGGTCCCAAGATTAAACAGGTTCTCTGGAGATTTTAGTTGAGCTACGCCCTTCAGGAAGGTCTTACAAAGTCTGTGTGACATTAAGGAAGAGCCCTGGAAGCCATTATGAAAATTAGAAATTGCAGCCAAATGAACACGAACTGTGGAGGCTGCTACCCCCGATTTAAAAAGGTCTGAAAGATATTCTAGTACAATAGAAACAGGGGCTGAAAAAGGATCCATTTGTTTATCTTGCCGCCAGAGAGAAAACCTCTTCCATTTGCTGCGGTAGAGTAGTCTGGTGGATGATCTATGAGAGGCAATTAGAATGTTACGCACAGGGGAAGATGGGTCATGCTGTCTGACAATCATTGGAAGTGGAGAAACCAAGCTGTCAGTTTTGGGCTGCATAGGTTTGAATGAAACAGGTTCTGTGGGTGAGAGATCAACTCTGGAGCTGGGTTGAGAATCCATGGTCAATCTAACAAATGAGGTCACAGGAATGGAAACCAAACTTGTTGAGGCCAATATGGGGCAGTGAGGATCACTTTGCTCTTCAACTGACGTGCTTTCTTGAGGAACAGGGGAATGAGGGGTATTGGAGGATAAGCATATAGCAGACCCGAGAGCATCTCTCGGTAAGTGTCCCCGAGGGGGGATCAGGGCAAAGTAGTTACTGCACTTCTGACTGGAATGGGATGCAAATAGATCGCAGCAAGGCTGGTGCCAGAGGTTGAAAATCTTCGCCGCCACAAGGGGATTGAGAGACCACTCGTGAGGCTGTAGAATGCTTCTGCTCAATTTGTCTGCTGTCACGTTGGATTTCTCGGGAATGTGCATCACTATCAGAAAACGGTTGGAGACTATTCCCCATTGCCAAATTCTCATGGCTTCTCGACAGAGTGAGTATGATCTGGTTCCCCCTTGTTTGTTGATGTACCAGACTACTGCCATGTTGTCTGAGTGAATTGCAATAGTCCCTGACGGAAGGAACGACTGGAATGCTTGTGTCGCTACTAGCACCGCCCTCAGTTCTAGGACATTGATATGCAAATGGGCCTCCGTCTGTGACCAAGTGGCTTGGACTGTCCTTGCCTGAAACAGTCCCCCCCACCCCATCAGGGAGGCATTCTTGGTCACTGTGGCGTTGAGCTTATGAGGGTTGAAGTGGAGAGACCACTGGTGAGCATCGTTTGACATCCACCAGAGCAAGTCCTGTTTGCAAATGTTGGTTATTCAAATTGGAAAACATAAGGGATGCCGGGATGGGTACCACTGAATAAGAAGCAGCCATTGAAGAAGCCTCATGTGTAGCCTTGCTAGGGGAACTATGGTGATGGTGGCTGCCATCGATCCCAGCAGTTGAAGAACGGATTGAGCTGAGGCTAGATTTTGTGACAGTATTGCCTGAACCTGTTGCCTGATCCTCTAAATTCTGTGATCTGGTAGGGAGGCTGTGCAAGTCATTGTGTCCAGAATCACTCCAATGTAGTCTAATGACTGACTTGGAGTAAGGTGTGACTTCTTCCAGTTTACTGATATTCCGAGCTATTGAGCAGTACCAAGAGTGTAAGTCAAAGCCTGATCCAGTAGACGTCTTATTGGGGCAGTAATGAGCCAGTCATCTAGGTAAAGAAACACCTGGAACCCTTGAAGCTGCAGATGAGCTGTGACTACTGCCATGCACTTTGTGAACACTCTGTGGGCTGTAGAGAGTCTGAAGGGCAGTACTCGGAACTGGTAATGATTGGCTCCCGCCCGGAAGCAAAGTTATCTTCTTGAATGCCTTTCCACCTTTATGTGGTAGTACGCATCTTGAAGATCTGTGGAGCACATCCAATCGTCTTTTTCCAAAAGTGGAAGGATAGACTGAACCGTGACCATCCGGAATTTTTCTGTCTTTACGAATTTGTTTAGGGAGCTGAGATCCAGAATTGGTCTCCAGTCCCCGGTCTTTTTTGGCACCAAAAAGAATCTTGAGTAGAAGCTGGATCCTGTCTGGTCTGGGGGGACCGTTGAATGACTCTTTTTTTGAAGCAGCTTTGAAATCTCTATAGCTGCAGCCTTCCTTTGACTGGGTGGCACGTTGGGTAAGCTTTTGGGTAAGGTGGGAGTGGATAATAATGGAATATAGTATCCTCTGGGGATGATCCTTTGTACCCAAGTACCTGTGGTTATGGTTTTCCAGGCAGAAGGGTACAAGGAAAAATGACCCTGAAAGCTTCCAGAGGAAAGCAATCGGGCCACTTCCTAGTAGCGCTGATAGGGCTTCCCAGAGAAGGATTCTCTGGAGCCCCGTTTTCGCGAACCTTCCCTGCCCTGAAAGGGGCGTCTTCCGTTAGAGTTCCCCACCTCTGCCTCTGGGGGAAAACTTGGCCTGAGTGTCATGGAAAGGACCCAGGGACTTTTTGTGCCACATTTTCCCACTCTTCTGATTCCTAGAATAGAACCGCTGAGGAGAAGATAAACGGACACCCATGGCAGATAGGGCCTTACCGTCCTGTTCACATCTGGTCAATGTATCTTTTACCTTGGACGCAAACAAAGTAGTGGTCTCAATAGGGGTGTTAAGGAAGGAAGCCTTGAAGGGGTCCGCAAAATCACAAATGCGCATCCAGGCATGGCATCTCATGACTATGCCTGCACCCGCAGTTCTTGACGCTCCCTCAGTAGCATGGGATATCAAACGCATTGAGGAATTGGAAACGATTCTAGGGTCGCTAATTGAGAGGCCTCTTTGTCACGGGCCTCATCAGAAACTGCTCCTGCCAGGGTCTTAGAGAGTTCTGACACCAAGTCTCTCTGTAGGCTTGTGAAATGTGCCAGGTAGTTCAAGGACTTAACAGCAAAGGTCGATGACGCAAAGATTTGTTTCTCTAATCTATCCACTACCCGGGATTCCTTATTTGTTGGATGAACAGTTTGGCTCTCCTCTGCCAGTTCATTTTTTGTAGCTGCTGCCTCTACCACGGCATCTACAGGGAGACCTTTCGACCAACGGGGGCACTCTTCTAGGGGAGAAAGGATTTTGTCCGGCCTACGAGTTATGGCTTCCACAGAGTCCCGTGCCTTCCATGCACGCTGCATGATGAACTTGACAAGCTCATCGGCAGGTGGTATAACCCAGGAGATTGGGGACCAGGCGCGAAAAGCCTGCAGGAACACAGACTCCTCTGAGGAAGGGTTAGAGGATTTCCATTCACCTCTCTATTTTAAAATTTAGAGGATGTCACCAAAAGAAACCTCATCAGAAGATGAACGTGGGGACCCCTCCCCGTCATCATAGTCTGTGTCTTCGGTCAATGACTCCTCCGTGGAGTCCATGTGTTTCCTTTTACACATAGTCTTGTGGTGAGCTTCCTCAGTAGGAGACTCTAGGGAAGACTGTAAAGATGGAGTTTCCCTGGGGGGGGGGGGGGCTGAGAATCTTGCGCCTGATGTGCGGAGGTTGTGATTTGAAACAGCTGAGGCTCAGAGGAAGTAGTAGTCCTCGACAGAGGTGGCCAAGGAGCAATGGCCAATGTCCTTCCCAAGGACTGTAGGGTCGGCCCACCTGAGGAGGGATGCTTCGGCGTCTCCACAGAGGTCAAAGGAGAATAGGTAGGAGTCTGTGGAGAAGGGTGATCAACTCCAGAGGGGAGAGGCACTTTTGGAGGGGCAGGTATTCCTCTGGCCAAAAGCAGCTGGCCTGTAATACGTACCACATCATGTTCAGAAAGGCTTCTGGTAGACCTCTTTGAAAAGGCAATTCGGGCCTGTCCAAAAAAGGGCTAGCACGACCACTGACAAGGGATGTCAAAAAGGGAGTTGCCTGCACTGAAACCATCTGTGCCAAAAAAGCCTGCACCGAAGTAATTGTTGGTGCTGAAGGGGTCTGCACCGAGAAAACTGTTGGTGCTGAGGGGGTCTGCTCTGAGAAAACTGTCATTGCCGAGGGGGGCTGCACCGAGAAAACTGTCCGCGCCAAAGGCATCTGCACCGAGAAAACTGTAGGCACCAAAGGCATCTGCGCTGAGAATACTGTAGGCACCGAAGACGCCTGTGCCGAGACTTCTGTTGGTGCCAAAGATGACTGTGCCGATATATCCATCGGTGCCAAGGAAGTCTGCACCGAACTAGTCGGTACCAAGAAGGATGATGTCTGCACCGAAAGCAGTGGTGTGGAAGGATCAGCAGACATAATCGGAGGCAGAGTCAAGTGAGACGGAGCCTAAGCAACAGGCACCGATGACTCTGCCAATTTAGCCTTTTTATGTCTCACTTCCTTAGGGTCTCCAGAAGGAGACGATGGAAGGGACTTAGACCTTTTAAGTTGATTGGAAGTAGGAGAAAAAGCCTGTGACCCAGAAATAGCCTCGCAGAAAGTGGTCGTAAGGAAACCCTTTAGTATTAGTTTATTTTTACGTTCATTCAAGGTCCTGGCAAAAAAACCCTTTACAAATCTGACAGGGTGGCGTCAGTGTTTGATGAGGTACACCCAAACAGTAAATGCACAAGTCATGTGTGTCAGAGTGAGGCAGTTTGTGTCCACACTCAGAACACCTCTTAAAACCTGTAGTCCCCTTTTTCTCAGACTTTATATCTACACAAAAAAATAAAATTAAAAATAGATACTTTAGCTTCCTATACAGTAGTAGTAAGAAAAGACTACCAGCATTGGTAGTAAAGATACCAGAAAGGTACAAAAGGTAACAAAAGGTAGATAATAATAAAAAAAAACTACTTAATAAAGTCAAAAAAATTAGCAAATCTTTAAGAAAAATCTGAAAAATGATCTAAAAAATACACTTAGCTGGAGAGGAATGACTGGACACAGTTGAACAGCAACGCGGCAAACTAAATCTGAGGTAACAGGGAGAAGGGCATCATGGGTAAAATCTTAGCTCGAGAGGTTTGTGGCTGACGCGAGCTTGAAAAAAGGCCGGCTCGGTTCCAAGGTCGGCACTGGATCCCATACGTAAGGGATAAATGAAGATTAACAACATCAGATGGTATGTTTTTGCAGGGGAAAACAGAAAGTGTAACATATGCAAACTGTACTGTATTTCTTCAATATTTTTTTGCTGGTTGCTTGAGAGTGCCGGTTGCTTGAGTTCGAGTTAACTGAGAGTTTACTGTATTTTTTTTCTTCAGGTCAGCCAACAGATGTTATTGCATCAAACACTCCTCAGAAGCTTGCTGTCCCACCACCAAGTGGAAGACCTTCTCCAGCACCACCAGCTGCACAGCCTACATCTGCTATGCCTGTGTCATCCTTACCACAGCAGACCCCAGGCCAGCCTTCACCTGTCATTCAGTTACAGCAGAAACAGAATCGAATAACCCCTATTCAGAAACCTCAGGGGTTAGATCCTGTTGAAATACTCCAGGAACGGGAGTACAGGTAAATCCTGATGTCTATTTAAGTGTTTTCCTCATAGGCTTTGTATACTTGGAAGAGAACATCAGAAGGGAACATCCCTATTTAGCAGTTTTTGCTGAATTTTCCAAAATATTTTACTACCTACTATCTTTATAGATTCTCAGTTGTGCTTAGCGATATGTAAGTATGGGAATCATTAAATGAACCCAGAGTGCTTTGGGTCATGATGAACTAGTCAGTGTTGTGAAGTTTCTTCTTGTTTCCGTACACTCTTGTCTTCTAACTGCAGAAGACCATGAACAGCTTCTTACTGTGATCCTGAGAACATTTCATCAGAAAGAAAACTGTCATATTAGTTTTATTTCTGATCTTCCTACTGTTATGTTCATATTTACCTAGCTTAGCTAGATTGAGTGTGTGTGTTTGTGTGTGTGTGTGTGTGTGTACACACACACACACACACACACACACACACACACACACACACACACACACACACACACACACACACACACACACACACACATAATAGTATGCATGTTTATAGGAGTATATGTATGTCAAAGAGTCAAATACAAAATAATTGAATATTAGTGATTAGAACTTAACCTGCTGAAACTGGAGGAACAAGTGAATGAAAAATGAGATAAAACAGTTCCATTCAACTATTGGTCAAAAAATACTACTACTAACTCCAAACATAATTTGTATGAATATTGGTAGTGTTACCAAAGGGTTTTTTTAAGTTGAAGTGAAGAGTTAAGGTTAAGAGTAAGGTGACAGTAACCCTGCCACTAACCTTTATCTTAAAAAGACCCTTTCCATATAACCATGGAACAAGAATCTAGGACACACACCACATATACCAGCACACTTGCATGACAATAAATCTATCTCCTTACTTAGCCCTTATTCTAGCCCATGCCTAACACATAACACTAAACCTATCCCTTATTTAACCCTCACTAACCAACACACGGACATTAACATGCAGTTTCCACTCATAATGCTGAAACTTTCAGTATAAAAGTTTTGGCATTAACAATCAAAACCCACACTTACCTTACCAAACAAATTCAGTTGCACAACATCTCCTGAATTCGACAATACTCATTTTCATCTACTCCTGCAGCAACATTCAGCATTTGACCATCTACACATTTGACAAATTGAATATAACCCATGTATGTGTAGACATTAGACAGTGTGTAGAACAGATGTTTGACTGCATATTTGGGTGGGTGAGTATCAGGAATCACAAATAGTTTTAAATGTGGTTTTATTCAAACAGTAGGAGTTCAGATATTTTTCAGACAGGTAAATGGGTTTGGATTGGGAGTGTGTATGATTGATTGTTGATTAGAGTTAGGATAAGGGATAGGTAAGAGGGCAGGTAGTGTGATGTATGTATGCTAGTGTTTGTGAGCTAGGTTCAGAGTAAAGGTTAGCTAATTTATTTGTGTGTGTGTGTGTGTGTGTGTGTGTGTGTGTGTGTGTGTGTGTGTGTGTGTGTGTGTGTGTGTGTGTGTGTGTGTGAATGTTTTGAAGTCAGTTTTCTGGGAACTGTGAATTTAAAAGATGATTATCATCACATTCCAGTGATCAAACATTTAATCTGCTTTTATGTTTTTCTGTGTATGGTATACATTTTCAGTTTTCTGCTGTACCCTTTAGCTTGTCTGCAGCTCCATAGGTGTTTACAAAATGCCTGACTCTTGTTATAGTTCATTGCAGGCTGCAAGGTATTCACATTTTTCCAGACCGATACCTCTAGGAATGTTTGGGGTTATCAAAAAGTACTAGAGAATCATCAGACATCCTGTGTAGAAGATTCTGTAGGAACAAGAAGTGTACTAATTGGTTCTGTAACAGAGTAGCTGATGCTTGGAACAGACTACCAAATTACATTAAAGCAAGCACTAGTTTAGATATTTTTTAGGAACAGCCTGCACACTTATTATGGGAACAAGTGATGTAATGCGGTCCTATCTCGCCTACATTCATTACTGACGGGCTCGGAGCCGAGAATCGACTCCGACTCGGCCGATAGTTACTAGCACAAAGTCTCTAATTGGCTGGGCTAACCCGGTATCCCAAGATGCACCACGCCCAAACCCCAGATCTCGTTTGCTGCTCGTTGAGTTAGGACGTGGTCTCGAGCTTGGCTGTGGCTAAGTACCCTATTTAAACTATTTTCATAGTTTTCTTCTGTTTAACTTTCAGACCAAAAGCTATTTTCATAGCTACGTTGTGTATATCTTGTGTGTGATTGCTATATATTGTGGTTTAGCCTAGTTATAATTTTGTGGTATCCTTGTGTTTGGCGGGCTAGGCCCGTTTAAATTAGAGGGCCTTTCCCTCTCCTGTCTCTGTTACCTTTGTTCGTGTGTTGGGATGTTTAAGTTAGAGTTTTTTGGTCCCGCTTTTGCTTACAAAATGCCGTCGGAGACTCCGACTACACAATTAGCTAAAAAACGTAAGGAAAAGGACCGACACTCGCGGTCCGCGGTTTCGGCTGAAACCACGGTTAGGCCAACCGCGAGTGTCTCGGTTTCGGCTGAAACCGAGCCCTCGGTTCTTCCTTCGGCCGAAAGCATACCTCCGATAGCCGAGGCCTCACAGAGCATGGCTGAATCTGCTACTGAAATTACCCCTGCTGAAGCAGGCACCCAGGATTTATCAGATACTATTCCTTTAGACATTTCTACCCCTGCACGTGGAGCTGCTAGACCCCCTGCATCTATGTCTATCAAGGCTTTTTCCAGGGCTAAAGCAGCTAAATCTTCTAGGGCCTTACCTGTTAAAACTCCCTCTCACAGGCCTACCTCTAGTTCCCAAATGCTCAGCCTGGCTGAGGATCTCATTTCTTTGATCAGGGGATCCCAACCTCACCCAGACAGGGCCTCTCAACCTCCTCCAGATAAGAGACCTAGAACTGAGCCTCCGGAACCTGTTTCTACACACTATTCCTCGGATGACTCAGAAATTTCAGACCCTCAGGAAGACCCATATTCTCCTTATGAGGATTCTGATGCAGAAGACTCCATTCCTTCTGCTTCTCCTCCTGAAGAATTTTCCTTTGGGGAAACCTTACATGCTATGAGGGAACATTTTCAATGGCAGGGCCAGGATTTTTCAGATTCAAGGAAAAGGCTTAGGACCTTTTTACATTTACCACAGCATAGGCCTTTAGCCATTCCTCCAGTACTAACAGTTGTTGATGATGCATATAATGATGCCTGTACTGCCCCTGATTCTCTCCCTCCAGCCCCTGCCAAGCCTGACAGATATTACAGGGTCCCGGACACACACTACCATTTGTATAAGGCTCCTGTTGCAGATCCTGAAACCATTTCACAGGGCCCCAAAGCTGTAGCAGCTGCCTCTGTCAAAAACCCTCTCCCATCTGAAAGGGAATCTAGAGCATTAGAGAGATGGGGTAAAAAGGTTTATACTTCTGCTACTCTTTCGGCCAGGGCCTTAAACTGTCAATTTCACATGATTCAGTACCAGGAATTTTTGTTAGACCAGCTAAATAAAAAACTGTCCTCTCCTGAACCTATAGACCGTAAGTCCCTTCAGGATTTGGTACATAACTCTCAGCAGGTCAGTAACCATTTCTTAAAATGTGGCTATGATGCACTGGAGGTTTCCTTTAGATCAGCTATGACTGGAACAGTGATTAGAAGGCATGCTTGGTTAAAAGAACAATCCTTACCAGACCATGTTAAGTCAAAACTCCTAGATGCTCCTGTGGAGAAACAAAGTTTGTTTGGCTCCCCTGCACAGCAGGTTCTAAAGAAGGTAGAAGAAAAACCAAATCTGTCCAAACAGTCAAGGATTTCTTACAGGTCCAACCTCCGAGGTTTAGCAGAAATTGGCCTTCGAAGAATTGGTCCTTTCCAGACACCTCCAGAGCACAGAGAGGCAGAAATAGACGCCCAAGAGGCAGAGGTCAATCCAGGGGTGCCTACAGGGGACGTCAGTGGCAGCCTAACAACCAGAGAAGTACTGCCACAGATTCAGCCACCACCACTTCCACAGGACAGACACAATGACTTGGCTCTGATTCCGCCTACCAGGGAACAACTGGAAGCTCCCTTGGGTGGAAAACTAGCCTTATTTTCCGTAAACTGGCATTACATTACAGGAGACAAATGGACTTTACAAACAATAGACAAAGGCTACAGGTTTCACTTCCACACTCTACCAAAAAAGAGAGGAATGCCAAACCTACCACCAAGCCAAACAACAAACGCTCTAAGGCAAATCAACAACCTACTAAGGATGAGAGCTATAGAAAAGGTGCCGCCTATGGAACAAGGACAAGGATTTTACTCCAGACTTTTCCTTGTACCAAGAAAAGAAAATCAATGGAGGCCTATTCTCGACCTGTCCGCTCTGAACACATACCTCATTGTTCCAAAATTCAAAATGCTGACCCTACAGCAACTTCTTCCCATGCTGGGCAAGGAGTCTTGGCTGGTGACTCTAGATCTCAAGGAGGCATACCTGCACGTCCCTATACGACCAGATTGCAGAGGACACCTCAGATTTCTTGCAGGTTCAGAGCATTATCAATTCTCAGCATTGCCCTTTGGCTTATCTACTGCGTCCAGAGTATTCACGAAATGCCTGGCATCAGTAATTGCTCATTGCAGGCTTCAGGGAATTCAAATTTATCCATACCTGGACGACTGCCTAATACAAGCGGACAACAAAACAAAATTAACAAAAGATTTGGAAAAGGTTATACAACTGCTGCAAGCCTTGGGATACACAGTCAACATGCAAAAGTCAAGACTGCTACCATTCCAAAGGATAACATTCTTGGGTGCAGAACTGGACACATCAACTCAGATGGCCTTTCTCACAGAAGAAAAACAAAAGCAACTACCAGTCTATTTCATGGCATTAACAACACAGACTCAACTTACTGCAAGGAAAATCCTGCAAGCCCTGGGTTACATGGCATCCTGCATAATATTGATTCCGCATGCCAGACTGCATATGAGAAAGTTGCAATGGTACCTAAGGAATGTATGGTCTCAACACAAGCACAGTCTAGAAGCCCAGATTCCAATAATTCCATGCCTGAAGCAAGAATTTCTGTGGTGGGCTCAGGCCTGTCAGTTGAACAGAGGATTGCCTTTCCACAAACCTCATCCAAGCCAGACCATCACCACGGATGCCTCAGACCTAGGCTGGGGGGCGCACATGGTGGACAAGTGTATACAAGGCCTATGGACACAAGACCAGCTGAATCTACACATAAATCAAAAGGAGATGCTGGCAGTGAAACATGCAATCCAGGCATTCAGACCATTTCTTCAACAAGGACACCTGCTGATAAGGACGGACAACACCACAGTCATGTGGTACATCAACAAACAGGGAGGTACATACTCATATCCTCTATGCCGGGTGGCAATGGACCTGTGGAATGTGGCCCTGAACCTCAACATTCAACTCCAGGCCAGATTTGTACCAGGAAAAGAAAATTCACTAGCAGACACCATAAGCAGAACTACCACGGATGCTCACGAATGGATGCTGCATCCAGATATCTTCAAAACCATAACAAAGAAATGGGGGCTACCAGAGATAGACCTGTTCGCCTCCCCACACAACCACCAATTGAAGAAATTCTGCACAAGAGCATACCACCCACTTGCTTGGAGGGTGGACTCCCTTTCCTTCAGCTGGAAAAACCTGACAGCATATGCATTCCCACCTCTTCCTTTGATGTACAAAGTCTTACTGAAGATCAAAGAGGATCAGCCAAGGATAATCCTGATAGCTCCAGACTGGCCAAGGCAGCATTGGTACCCGCTACTGAGAAGCATGTCTCGGACATACGCATGGCCTCTACCTCTATGTCCTTTACTTCTAACACAGAACAACTACAAGATCCTACATCCAAACTTGAAAACACTACAGCTAGCTGCTTGGAATATTGCATAAAACAAAATAACCCAGATTTATCTCAGAGGGTTAAGGACATTATCCTGGAGGCTCGCAGACCCTCCACAAGGAAGACTTATTCAGCCAAATGGAAAAGATACCTCATTTGGAGTGCATCAAAAGGGGAAAATGTATCATTGGCAAACATAGCAAACATCCTGGAATACTTAGCAGAACTGTTCCACAATGGCCTGTCCTACTCCTCCATTAAGATTCATGCATCAGCAATTTCAGCAGAATACAACATGGATCCACCAGTCTTCTCTCATCCTCTACTCAGACAGTTCCTGAGAGGAATCAAAAATGTAAAGCCTCCAAGGAAACCACCTTTGCCTACATGGGACCTTAACTTTGTGCTGGAAAAGTTAACACTTCCCCCTTTTGAACCAGCAGCAACAGCAGACTTGCAGTTCTTATCTTGGAAAACTGTTTTCCTGCTTGCAATCACTTCAGCAAGAAGGGTATCTGAGTTACAGGCATTAATGGCAGTACAGCCCTTCCTTATCTTCCATCAGGATAGAGTGTCTCTGAGAACTAACCCTACTTTTATGCCAAAAGTGGTCTCCAGAGTATCATTGAACCAAGCAATTCATTTACCTACATTCTTCCCCAACCCACAGAACAGGGGGGAAAGACTACTACATACCTTGGATGTACACAGACAATTACGCTACTATCTGGACAGAACTAAGACCAACAGAAAAACTGACCAGCTTCTGGTAGCATATGCAACAGGAATGCAAGGAAAAGCAATTTCAAAACAGACAATCTCAAAATGGATAGGAAATTGCATTAGATTTTGCTACTCTTTTCATGGAAAGACAACTCCAGAAAATATCAGGCCTCACTCCACAAGAGCTACAGCCACCACTACAGCTTTCCTACGAGGAGTGGCTACCAAAGACATTTTAGAAGCTGCTACTTGGAGCTCCGTGCATACATTTGCCAAGCATTATAATCTTCCTTTATACTCCAGATCCCGAGCAGGTTTTGCAACTGCTGTTTTGCAAGGGATCCTAACTACACCATCTTTATCTTAGTACCTCCTCCCCCAGTTTGGCTATGGTATTCTACCCATATGTTAGGACTGTAGATGCATCCTTGAAGGACATAGTACAGTTTTGTACCTACCATAAATGTAGATGTCCGATAGGTATGCATCTGCAGTAAGGATTACCCACCCTCCTTCCCCTCTGTGGTATTCCTAGGGTATTTACCCCTCTTTTAGCTAGCTGGGGAATCAGTTATGGTGTATTTGTTTGTATATATGTATATATGTATATATATTCTTATATGATGTGCTCTCTACTGTTTGGCATTATTTGCATTTATCCAAATTTAGCCTTCCTAGAGGGCACCTGGCATCTGGGGCAAGAAACTGAGGAAAATGGCGTAGGCTGATGCCTTTATACCCAATACACAGCAGCTATGACGTCGGGTGAAGTGCGACATCAGCCGAGGCCAGACCCAGACTTTGGAATCCGGCCGACCGAGGGGCTGCCTGAGGCAGGACAACCCATATGTTAGGACTGCAGATGCATACCTATCAGACATCTACATTTATGGTAGGTACAAAACTGTACTTTTCCGTGGTACTGGAGCCGACATCGGTTCCGATTCTCCTGGAGTCGATTCGGAGCCGTTCCCCTAGTCTTATGCTGGATCCTTTGGAAAAGATTTCTCAACCCCCTTCTGTGTCCTCCAAGTCTTCCAGGTTGTCTGATTCGGATGTGGATAGGGTGGTACAGAGGCTCATCCAGTCACCGGTGTTGAGTAAATTATTTTTGGCTCCGACCTTGTCGGCTCCGGAGCCTGCCCTCTTGTCGGTTCCGATTATTCCTCCTCTGAGCACCTCTGTGTCATCGGAGCCGGAGTGCGCTGCCTCGAGTGAGGTCCTTGGGTCGGCCCTGATACCCCCGTTGGGCCTTTCGGTTCCGGCCTCGGCTCCAACCTTCTCGGTTCCATCTTCTGGTTTTGGTACTCAGGTTTCCTTGGTCGGACCCGAGGGGAATACATCTGGACTCCAAACCTCGGCTCCGAGTCTCTCTCTTGGTGCATCAGCTAGGGGAACCCCGACTCCGATTATGGTTTTGGAGACGGGTCGGTCCGCGGATTCTGGTGGACCTGCCTTCGAGGCCATGAAGAGCGCACTGGCCAGGTCCTCAGTGACATCACTCGAGTCAGCCACTCCTTCCCAGGACACCCCGGCTAGAGCCTCTGATGCCACCCTATCAGTGGACAGCGGGGCTCCAAGGCTTGAGGATACCCCCATGTGTGGTCCCCAGCTTTCTGAGGGCCCTTCAGAGTCCTTGCCTGAGGAGTCTCCCAGAAAGAAATTGTGCAAGAAGAAGCACATAGTCTCCCCGGACGAGTCGGTCTCCTCAGATACTGACCTCGATGACGCAGAGGGGTCCCCTAAATCGTCCTCCGATGATGTCTCATTCTCTGACATCCTGGAAATTTTGAGGCAGAGAGACAATTGGCCTTCCAAAACCCCCTCTGAGGAGGAGTCGGTCTTCCTCAAGGCCTTCGGAGCCCGATCTTCCATCTCCTGGGTGTCCCCGCCCTTCGACGAATTATTGGACCTTATTTGTCGAAGGGTGTGGGAACACCCTGACTCCATGGAACCGGTACCCAGCCGCCCAAACAAGTTTCTGTCTGCACCCCCAGGAAAAGAGTTCTTAACTAAAGGAGTTCCTGTAGATGCCATGGTGGTGGCGTCTTCCACTCAGCAAGAAGTTGCAGAGGCTTCTGCTTCCATTCATCCTCCTAACAAGGAGTCCAGGAGTATGGATCGGTATGGGAAGCATACCATGTCTTCAGCGACTTTTACCCTGCGGTCGTTGAACTACCTTTGTCACTTTACTCTGCTCCAAAGGGATCTCCTCAAAGAATTGGAAGATACCCTATCGGGTAACTTGCCTGAGGCAGTGAATCAGACTGTCAACGCCCAGTTGTCTACCCTTTCCTCTATTGTTAACTCGTCCATGAGGCTCATATCCTATGCCACCGAGGGGGTGGGTAGGGCAGCTAGCTCAGGCGTAGCCCTCAGGAGGCTGGATGCGCCTGTGTCACTTTGTGGAGGCCTTCAAGTCTTCTTTCACGGATGCTCCCTTCGATGGGTCCTCACTCTTTGGACCCAAAGTGAAAGACACTCTCACCAGATGTGAGCAGGAGGGTAAGACTTTGGCGTAGGGGCCCGTTTTTTGCTTCCCTCTAGACCTTATCCCAAGGCACAGAGGGGAGGGAAGATGTGGTTCAGGAAGTCTCAGAAGTCTTTCCCTGCCAGTCATGGTGACCCCCCTCCAGGGGCAGAGGAGGTGGGAATTACTCTGGAAGGCATCGCCCTAGGGGAGGGGGAGGCCCCTGCAACTCATGAGGCCGCGAATCCTTTCATGGATCATCCTACCAACGTCCCTGAGGGACTGCCCGACTGTGTTACCGGTCGGGGGCCGTTTTCCGAGGCACCCTCAAGCCTGGGAAAGCATTACTCAGGATCGATGGGTGCTCCGAATAATTACCGGAGGTTACACCATTCCCTTTATAAAGTTCCCTCCCTCATCCAAGAAAATCCCAGATGTTCCACCCAGTCAAAGGGATCAAGCAGCGTAGAGGTCTCAAAGCTGCTGGAAAAAGGAGTCATCCAACCAGTCCCCTCAGACCAGATTGGATCAGGAACTTACTCAAGGTTATTTTTGGTGCCGAAAAGAACAGGGGACCTGAGACCCATCCTGGATCTCAGCCATTTAAACCGCTTTGTCCTGAAGTCCAAGTTCCGAATGGTCACTCTTCAGTCCATTTTTCCCTTATTGGAAAAAGGAGTATGGATGTGCTCCATCGAACTCAAGGACGCTTACTACCACATCAAGATAAACAAGGCATCCAGGAGTCACCTACGCTTCCGGCTGGGAGCCAGTCTTTTCCAGTTTCATGCCCTGCCCTTTGGTCTCACCACAGCCCTCAGGGTGTTTACCAAATGTTTAGCAGTGGTGACAGCTCACATGAGACATCAGGGATTGCAGGTGTTTCCATATCTGGACGACTGACTTCTCACCGCTCCCACCAGGCATCTACTCGTTCGAGCAACGAAGGCTACCATCACATTGGGCCAATACCTAGGGATTACCTTCAACTGGGCAAAATCTGTCTTGCGGCCATCACAGCGTGTTGCATTTATTGGCGCAGAGCTAGACTCCGTCCAAATGAGGGCTTTTCTTCCAACAGAAAGAATAAAAGTGCTACAGGCTCAAGTTTTGGCCTTACTACCCCTCAAGAAAGTCCAGGCCAGACTTGTTCTTCAACTACTAGGATCAATGGTGGCTACCATCATGCTAGTACCGCTAGCCAGGCTACATATGCGGATCCTCCAGTGGCTTCTGTCGGTCCAGTGGTCCTTTCAGGAATTCCCTCTGTCTCATCCGATTCTTATCATGGAACAATGCCGACAGGACCTATGTTGGTGGCTTCATTCACCCAATCTGGACAAAGGGAGCCCCCTGGCCCCCCCTGTTTCCTACCACCACAGTGACCACGGACGCTTCCCAGATAGGGTGGGTGGGCATTATCTGGGCAGAATGGTCCAAGGCACATGGCAGGACCACGAGATACACTTGCACATCAATGTCCTAGAGATGAAGGCAGTGCTTCTAGCATTGCAAGCACTTCAGAGCTCTCTTCCCAAGGGAACGATTGCTATTCTTTCCGACAGCATGTCAGTCGTGTGGTACCTGAACAAGCAGGGAGGAACCAAGTCCTATCCCCTCTGCAGAGAGGCCATGAGAGTGTGGAACTGGGCGGTGTCTTCCCAACGTTTTCTAGTGACAAAGCACATTCCGGGGAAGTCCAATGTGATAGCAGACAGGCTAAGCAGAGCTATTTGGATGCCTCACGAGTGGTCCCTGAACGACCGAGTTGCAACTCAGATCTTCTCCAGGTGGGGTCAACCTTGCTGCGATCTGTTTGCCAGTCCCCTCAATGCCAAGTGCAGCAGGTACATCACTCTGATCCCCCCTCAGGGGGAGTCGCCCTGGGACTCTCTAGTCCACGATTGCCCCCCCCCCCCCCCCCCTGGTCTGCTTTATGCCTTTCCTCAGTTTCCTCTATTGTCAAGAGTGATTCAGAAGGCAACTTCTTTGGGAAGCAAGATGATTCTAATCACACTACACTGGCCCCATCAAGTTTGGTTTCCTTTTCTTCGGAAGTACACAGTATACGGCCCTTGGACTCTGGACCCAGCTCCAGACCTATTGACTCATCTGTCGGGGCAGTTCCATCCATCACTACGAACCCTTAGGTTGACAGCTTGGCTTCTCCACTTCCATCCTTAGTCAGACTACACTCTTTTTCGCCTGAGGTGGTACATATCCTGTCTTCCTCCCACAAGTCATCCACTAGAAAGATATACTTTAGCAAATGGAGGAGATTTGCTATTTGGGCTCAAGCACATAATCTAGACCCCTTAACAGCCCCCTTTTCTGCGATCTTAGACTTTTTGGCTATGCTCTTCAGACAGGGTTCCGCTTCCTCTACCGTTAAGGTACAGCTGGCGGCCATTTCTAATTTACACGTTTCATATGAGCCTTCCCTTATGAGCCATAAACTTTGTAAAGCCTTCCTGAAAGGAGCCTGGTTACTTTGTCCCCCAGTAGCACAATCAGTCTTGCCATGGGATTTAAACTTGGTGCTTCGAACCATAACGTCTGCTCCCTTTGAGCCGGCTGCCACTTTGTCTTGGAAGACAGCTTTTCTGGTCGCCATTACTTCGGCCAGGAGGGTATCGGAGCTTCAAGCCCTTTCCATTAAAAGCCCCTTTTTGATCTTCCATAAGGATAGGGTTTCCTTGAGACTCAACCCTTCCTTCCTAAGGTATCTTCCACCTTTTGTCTTCATTAATCCATTGAGTTGCCAGTTTTCTTTCCAAAATTTTCAAACAAAGCGGAATTCAAATTTCACCAGCTGGATGTACATAGACAGCTAAGGTTTTATTTGCATAGGACGAAACTCCACAGGAAATCGGATCAATTGTTTGTGTCCTTTTCAGAGAACAAGAAGGGTAGCCCTGTGACTAAGAGTACTATTGCTAGGTGGATTACGGACTGTATTTCTTTTATTTACGAATCAGCAGGCAGAGTTTTACCTTTCCCGGTTAAGGCTCATTCTACCAGGGCTATGGCTGCCTCAGTAGCTTATCGTGCTAGGCTCTCTTTGGATGACATCTGTGCTGCGGCCACCTGGACCTCTCCGCACACCTTTATTTCTCATTACAAGCTGGACGTGGTGTCTAGAGACCGGGCTTCCTTTGGTTCCATGGTGCTCAGGAGTATTTTTCCGTGAGCCTCCCAGGATATAGGTGCTAGGGACGCTGTCCCGTCAGTAATGAATGTAGGCGAGATAGGACCACATTACATCAATTAGTTATGTACTTACCATAACGATAGATGTATGTGGTCCATATCGCCTTCATTCTTACGTACCCACCCACCTTCCCCCTTCCTGGTGGACTTGGAGGAAATTACGTTCTTAGACCCTTCTGAGGGTGTTATTTTTTCTCTCTTCTTGCTTGTGTTATTTTCTGTGAGGTTGTGTATGTAACACTGTTATATGGTTGGCAAACAAGATCTGGGGTTTGGGGGTGGAGCATCTTGGGACACCGGGTTAGCCAGGCCAATTAGAGACTTTGTGCTAGTAACTATCGGCCGAGTCGGAGCCGATTCTCAGCTCCGAGCCCGTCAGTAATTAATGTAGGCGAGATAGACCACATACATCTATCATTATGGTAAGTACTTAACTAATTGTTTTGGTATATTGGAAAGCTGGAAAGGCAAGGTATTTTTTGGCGTTATAATTTGCACATTCCTCACATCTGTGTTGAAACTGTCCATCCCCCCCCCCTCCCAGTTCTTGGTTGTAGTTTAAATTTGGTGGCTTTTGCAGTGCCTGCCCCACTGTAGATTTGATCTAAGACAGTCCCCCAGGCCCATCTCTTTACCGCATTCTACCTAATTAACCCTTTCTGCACTTGCTTTTAGTCCTTTTTAATTTAATTACATTTTTTCAAACTGTGTGTGGACTAATATTGCTACATATTCAAGTGTGCCAGCTTGCACTGCATGAGAATTGTATTTACTACTGCTTTTGCTACCTTTCTGAAAAAAAAAAAAAGAAAAATTAATCTGCTTTTACTGTACTTGTGTTTCTTCCTACTTTATTTTGCTTTTGCGTCATCTTAAAAGTACCCAATTGTATTTATTACTGCTTGGTGTAACTCATTCTAAGCCTTTTAGTTTCAACACTTGGGCTTCAGACCAGTTGTTTTACATTGAGAGGGTTTGTGGTCTGCAATGTAGTGGCAGAACAGGTAGCTTACTTCCTTCTAAGTTGGGAACTGTTGATTGAGGGCTCAGTGTCTGTTATTTTAAAAGTGTATTAATTCTGGTTTAAGCATTTGGGCTTTCAGGCCAGTTATTTTACATTAAGAGGGTTTGTGGTCTGCACTCTTGTGGGAGGAGAGGCTGGACTCTGCCCTTCTGAGCTGGGAATTTCTGGTTAAAGGCTTATAGTGCATGCATATCTGAACTGCTTCTTACTGAAATTGGTACACCTTGTTTGCTGTAGCATAGACTAGATCCAGGCCTGCTGAATCTAGCTTTGTTTGTATAACTTGAGCACTAATCCAGGCATTCTTTAAAGTATTCAATTGTATTTATTACTGCTTGGTAGTAACTTGATTAGCTATCATTCTAAGTCTTTTGGATTAAGCACTTGGGCTTCAGACCAGTTGTTTTACATTAGGAAGGTTTGTGGCATGCACTGTGGTGGCAAGACAGGTAGCTTTCATCCTTCTAAGTTGGGAACTGCTGATCGAGAGCTCAGTGTCTGTTATTCCTAAAGTGTATTAGTTCTGGTTTATGCACTTGGGCTTCAGGCCAGTTATTTTACATTAAGAAGGTTCGTGGTCTGCACTCTTGTGGGAGGAGAGGCTGGACTCTGCCCTTCTGAGCTGGGAATTTCTGGTTAAAGGTTTATAGTGCCTGCATATTTGAACTGTTTCTTACTGAAATTGGTACACCTTGTTTGCTGTAGCATAGACTAGATCCAGGCCTGCTGAATCTAGCTTTGTTTGTATGCTTGTTGTTTGTTTGCTTGTTATTTCCCTGGACGCTAATTACACCTAAAACCACGGCTTCTCAGCTTCTGTGGATCCCTAGTGATATCTGCATTGCTTACTGTACTTATTTCCTTGTTTCACTTGAAAGAAAGTTACTGTTTGTCGTTTTTGCATTTAAGTTACCTGTAACACATTGCACTTAAGTTACCTGGCACTTGCTCACTAAAGCAATTATATAAGTCAGCACTAAAAATTAAAAGCACTACACCCTCACTCCCCTTTGGCCCTTGTTTTCAATTATAAAGGAATTCCCAATATTATTCTAGCATGTCCAAAGGTCAGTTGTCAATCTCCTCTCCGGTCCAGCTGGTGAATCTGGGAATCTTGAGGCAATGTTACAACTGCCTCATGTACACAGACAACCCTCTCCTCCTCCCAACAAATTCCAACACATGTGAGAGATGCAACAATATAGCCAAACTGGAGGCTAAGCTCTCTCAACTCAGTACTGGCATAACCAGTCAGGAGGAGAAGGAAACCACACTCACTACAATACCAGTCTCACATTGACCTACCACGACAGCAAACCAAACACATAATCACACAAAAACATACTCGGAGGCTCTAAATAAAGATCTGCCTAAGCAGCAGAGACCTCCAAAGCAGACACCCAAGCAACCGCTACCCCAAAACAAAACACGTGCAACACATATCTCACAAAGCCAGTGTGCCGAACAGTCACAGCCCTTAAGGCTAAACAACACACCTGATACACTTGTAATAGGTGACTCTATCGTCAGATGTCCCACTCACCAGGCTGAACAAGGAGAAGGTCACGATGAGCAGCCTGTCGGGCGCTAGGATCCGCCACATAACACAAGCACTCAGATCACTCCAAGGCAAGTACAAATATGACTCAGTCATTGTCCATGCTGGTGTGAATGACCTGAGATGTACCTCCCTGGACTATATGAAAAGAGACATAGAGGAGCTCTCTGAGCATGTAGCCCAGGCCGGTATGACCCTGACCTTGAGTAGCATCTTACCCTCACCAAGAATGATGCCACAGTATGAAGACAAGATGATCAATTTCAACAACTGGCTTAAGTACTGGTGTCATTCAAAGGGGATCCAGTGCCTGTCAGCCTGGGATGATATGCTTGACAAGCCACGATGCTTCGCTAGGGACGGCTTGCACCTGTCACCCTTGGGCTTTCGGATATTGGCAAAGGCTCTTGCTGCCTCCATAGTGCCTTTTTTAGGCAAGGCTCAAAAGACAAACCCACCTCCATAGGTATCACAAGGGATAAGAAACTAAGAGTAATGCTACTCAACGCCAGAAGTCTAAACCTCAAGATGCACGCACTTGAAACTCTCCTTAGCATGGAGAACATCAATATCTGTGCAATAACAGAAACCTGGTTCAGGGCTCCAGAGACGACCCCAGCACTACCAGGTTATACCTCATACCATGCTTTTCGGCCCCAAAACTTGGACCGAACCACAAAAGGAGGGGGAGTATCGATATTCATCAAAGATACCCACACCTCCAGGTTGGTGGCAAAGCACGAAGCATCAGAGACTATCCATGTGCAACTAACAGTGGGTAAAACTGCCTTCCAGTTTATAGCCTGCTACAGACCACCCTCCCAAACCCAGGAACCCCACTCGGCCTTCCTGAGAACACTGGAAAATATGAAGGTCTCTCCAAACACCATTATATTGGGCGACTTCAACTACCCAAACATAGACTGGGAGCATTACTCTAGCTCCAACACCCTAGCCCAAAGATTCCTAGAATTCATAAACTCAAATGCTATGAAACAACTTGTTACCACTCCCACAAGAGGGGAAAACATACTGGACCTGATCATCACCAACATGGGGACTCTATGCTCCAGACCAGAAGTGTATCCCTGACTGGTAAGATCAGACCATAAACTGATCTCACTGGATATTCACATCCCGACCCCACCCCCTGCCCAGAAAACCACAGTGAAAAACTTCTCTAAAGCAAATTTCACACTCCTCAAAACCGAGGTGGAATACTTCAAAGCCCCCGGGCCTATGGAAAATAAGGCCCAGACCGCAGAATCCTTTATAAATGCATTCTATGAACACCTTCAGGAATGCATGGATCATGCAATCCCAAATAAAACCAAGACCCAATCCTCCAAAGGCAGACGTCCTGTCTGGTGGACCCCAGCCATAAACAAACTTTACAATAGAAGGAGGAAGCTACTACATGATAGAGCAAAATCCCAAAAAGGGAAGGCATCTCTGATCAGTATTAGCAAAAAACTAAGGGCACTCATAAAATCGTCTAAGGCCAGCTTCGAGAGAAAAATGGCACAGGGCACTAAGTATAATCACAAGGCTTTCTTTAGTTATGTTAGGAACCTGGGTGGGAATTCCCAGATATGCTCAGAATTAGTCCAAAATGACAAAAAATACACCGAACCCACAGACATTGCCAACATCCTAGCTGACAGGTTCAGCGCAAACTCCCCCCCCCCCCGCACCAAAAGGGCAAATATCTATCCCAGCAGAGTGTTGCCCCCCTGACATCTCAGATGCTCAGGTAATTGCCGCCCTCTCCAAAGCAAAACACACAGCATCAATGGGACCAGACGGTGTCCCGGCTGTGTCTTTCATGAACTACAAGAAGAGCTAAACCCAAACATAAAACTACTGTTCAATCTCAGCCTTACTACAGGATATGTACCCCTCCACAAAGGTGGTGCCTCAACGGACCCTGGAAGCTATCGCCCCATAAGCCTGACTAGCTTGGTCTGCAAAGCTATGGAAAGGATCATCATGGACCTCATAAATAGATATTGGGGATCTACAGACAGTGGATCCTACCGAGTTCGGTTTGGTTAAGGGCAGATCCTGCCTCTTAAACCTGGTTGACTTCTTTGAAACAGTCATGAAGGTCATTGACGAAGGGAAGGTGGTCCACACAGCCTACCTGGACCTCGGAAAAGCCTTCGATACAATACCCCACTCAGGCATTATAGATAAGCTCACCAGCTTAAATATAAACCCCTATGTCACTAGATGGGTTGCAAACTGGCTCAAGGACAGAACCCACATGGTTAGAATTGCTGAAGCCATGTCAGACTCCAAACCAGTTACAAGTGGCGTCCCACAAGGCTCAGTCCTGGGACCTCTCTTGTTCGGTATATATTTCTCGAGGTACAGGCCAACACAGAAGGACTGTGGCTGACCAAGTTCGCAGATGACTGCAAACTGGGCACCATAATCGACTCTCCAGCCGACACAAGCATCCTCCAAAAGGGCCTTATAGAAACAGACAACTGATGCCAGAGAAATGGCCTCAAGCTAAACGCCAAAAATCACCCCCTTTGGCAAAAACAAAGTGCTCATAAATTACCACATAGGTGGTAATCCATTAAGTACAGAAGAAGTAATTAGGGACCTGGGGACCCAAGTTGATAGCAATCTCTCATTTGACAACCACGTGGCCAAAGTGGTTAGAAAAACATTTTATATAGCCCATACAATCATGAAGGGATTCACATCTAGATTACGGGAGGTCATCGTGCCTCTTTATACATCCCTCATCAGGCCCACAATCGAGTACAATGCCCCTTTTGGGATGTACCTTACCAAACACCTGCAGCAACTGGAAAGACCCCAAAAGTACCTCACCAAGAGGATCAAAGGGCTCAAACAGATGCCATATGCTGCCCGGTTAAAGAAACTCCAGCTCTACTCAGTGGCATACCGCCTGCTCAGAGGCGACCTGTGCCTGACGTATAAAGCCATGTCCAACCCGGAATTAAGGGACATGCACCTCAAAAAATCCAAATCCCATCGAGCTACACGCTCGAGAGACTTGAACCTCAGCACTGAAATAAATAGGACATGCTGGAGGGACAGATTCATAACCCAGAGGCTCCCTTCACTCTGGAATAAAATCCCAGTCCAGGTTAGGCAGAGTTCCTCATTGACTCTCTTCAAGAGGAATCTTGATGAGTGGATGGGAGATCTTAGGTTTACCCCGGGTATCACTTCTGTGTCACTGTTAGACAGAGGCACAGTACACTAACCTCGAAAAAGGGCATAGCAGAATTAATTTAAAATGGCTAGGCTTATAAATGCCCTAGGGCAGATAGCCTAGTATGAACCTATGAACCTATTGATGTCCATGTTTGAAATATTTGTATGTATGTATATTTAGATGCCCACCTTATCTTTGCAGATTATTTTATTACAAGTTGTCAAGAGTCTCTGGATTGGGTAAAGAATCTTTTTCTGAGTCTGGGATTTCAGGTGAACATAGAGAAATCTCTCCTTCCTTCTCACAGGATATTGTTTTCGGGATATCTCCTGGATGCATCCCTGTTGATGGCTTTTCTTTCTTAGGACAGAGTAAAGTTTTACAAGAAGCAATTTCTGATATTCTTAACCAGTCTCTGACAACTGACGGGATATGTCGGGATTCTGATTTTCATAGCTTTTATAGTTTTCTTGATTCCTTTGGCCAGAGTTCACCTGTGGAAAATGCAGTGGTTTCACAAATCTGTTTGGAACCAACAGCAGCACATCCCTTATCTCAGATCCCAGTGCTGGGGTTTGTGAAGAGGGAATTACTCTGGTGGGGTGGACCAGCTATTTCTCAACCCAGGGCTTCCCTTTTCCCTTCTATCCCCTACTCGGTCTGTAACCACAGATGCCTCAGGCTTTGCTTTGGGAGCAGTTTCCAAGCAATGAAAGTTCAAAGTCTGTGGAACAAACAGGAGAGACTTAAACATATAAATGTCAAAGAAATGATGCCTCTAATAAATGCTCTCAAATGTATAAATCATCTTTGGGTTCCAGGCCCTCTATTAGTAATCACAGTAAACACCAGATCCTACCCCCTTTGCAGACTAACTGTGGAAGCATGTGAACTAGCAACTCAGCTCATTCTATCCGTACAAACTACTTGCATTCTGTAAGGGCAAAATATTGTTGCAGGTAAGTTGAACAGATCCAGGTGAGAACCCTATGAATGGAAGTTGAACCTGGGGGACTTCCAGGAATTGATCCAGCTATGGGGAACTCCTCAGTTAGATCTGTTTGCCTTCATTCGCAACAGATAGTTAAAGAACTTCTGCTCCAGAAGTCCTTGTACAAAGCTTTGGAAGATAGATACATTTTCATTCTCATGGACAGAAATGTTTTTGTATGCCTTTTCTGTGTTAACCGGGGTTGTATATTTTCATCCGATTCAAAACATGAGATCTGAAGTAGTTAACTTCATTTGTGCATCAACCTATGGGGGTCTTCAGATCCATATCGGATCTGAGCCAGCAGTTTCCAACAGCATAGATCCGAGCTCCTCCCCCTACCCATAATCCCCTGTCAACCCTACCTGACCTCAGATCTAGTTTGCCGCGGTTTCATCCAGCAGCTCGATCACTGAGTTCCAGGCTTAGCGTCTTTTTGTGAGAAAATTTTATCCTTTTTCTCTCTCTTTTTTTTTTTGTGTAAATTTAGTGTGCGTTTGTTGTGTACAGGTCCCTTTCCCCTTTACCTGTTAATCTTCTTCATAGTTTTCCTTCCCCACCCTCGTTAGTGCGTTAGGGAGTGTGCTGTGTGTTGGGGCCTAGTGTGTGTGTTTTCCCCTTCAGTATGTCGGAGGCCCCAAAAGCTGTTTTTTTCCAAGTGTACCGAGTGTGGCCATAAGCTATCCC
This sequence comes from Protopterus annectens, assembly GCF_019279795.1. Taxonomy (NCBI): domain Eukaryota; kingdom Metazoa; phylum Chordata; order Ceratodontiformes; family Protopteridae; genus Protopterus; species Protopterus annectens. The sequence goes on from NC_056728.1 coordinate 387,495,201, forward strand.
CGGCGGATGGCCACACTCGGTGCGTGTTGTGCCTTGGGGTTGGACAGCTGTCATCAGGTTGCTCCATATGTGTAGCGTTCAACCCCAGGGCACTTAAGGACCAGAGGACTAAGCTGGTTCTGGTGGGACTGCTGCCCCCGGACTCGGCTTCGGCCTCCGGTCCCACAGTGGCTCCTGCCGCGGCTGAGGCTACTGCCACTCCTGCCTCCCTTCCACTGGCCAGGACTCATCCTCCTGTTTCAGGCCAGGAGGATAGGGAGTCCATGAAAGAGAAGCGGAAGGAGAAGCACCACAAGCGGCGGGCCGAGGCCTCTTCATCGGCTCCACCGGCTAAGCGTTCTTCTCCCTCCAGGACTTCCGAGCCTTCTACCCCTTGGCTCCGGTCTCCTTCTTTTTCACTGGGACCGGAGGAGGAGGAGGCCCGGCCCCCATCGAGGTCATTGAGGCGGCACTCCCGTCCTGCCTCAGTGGCCTCATCCAGATCCACCTGAAGCCTGATGGACGCAGACTTGGACTGATGATGAGAAGATTTCTCCAGGCCCAGCTGTAGATGGGAGTGCTCCTGCCCCCCCGGGGATTAAGCTCGACACCTTTTTTTGCCCCAATTGCTCCTTCTCCTACACGCTTCCCGGGTTCGGAGTTTTCGGAGCCGGGTAGCGTTCCGGGGGGTGTCGGTGCCAACAGTATCTCGTACTTCGGCTTCGACAATGCCCTCGAGTCTGTCGGGTCCCTTTTCTTCGGATCCGAACTCTCGGAGCCGAGAGCTGAGCTTCGGATCCGTAGGTCTCAGTGCGCCTTCGGCTTCGCCCAGGTCAGAGCATACTGGACCTTCGGATCCGACCGCGTCGGCTCCGGCCCCGATCCGCCCATCGGATCCGAGGGAGGGTCTGCTCTCGGATCCGAGAGAGAGCGGCTCTCCTTCGGCATTCGACACAGTGGAGAGGGTTCTGTCGAGGGATTCCAGACCCCCGGCCTTGGCTACGGCTCCACCCTGCACCCCATCTCAGATGGGTCCGACTTCCATCAGCCAGTCCCAGGGACAGCCTGCTCCGACGGCCCAGGTCGTTCCGTTGGAACATGACGTTGCTGGTGAGGTCTCCTCGGACAGCTCCCCCGAGGAGATTCCTCACAAGCGCAAGTGCAAGAGGAGGCACTTGGACTCCCCTGAGTCCTTGACCGAGGACACAGATTTGGAGGAAGGGGAAAGTTCCCCAAAATCACCTCCCAAGGATGTCTAATTTGGAGACATCATGGAGATGCTCAGGATTGGGGGGGGTGGTGGTCTGCCCCAAAGCCTACCTCTGATGAATCTGTGTTCCTGGAGGCGTTTGAAGCAGGCCTGACTACCTCTTGGGTGTCCCCTCCAGCTGACCCCCTGGTAGAGCTGATCACTACCAGGGCGTGGAAGGAGCTGGACACTGTGGAGCCAGTCCCAAAAAGACCTGACAAAATACTTAGCCCACCCTTCGACAGATCCCAATGGAGTAAGGGAACCCCTGTAGATGCCATGTTGGTGGTGGCGACCACTAAAAGGAATTAGCCCAGGAGAGTCCCTCGGTCCATCCTCCAGACAAGGAGTCTCGGTCGATGGATTGATTAGGGAACCGGGTTTTTAGTTCAGCTACCTTCTCAGTGAGGTCACTGAACTACATGGCACATGTCATACGACTGCAGTGAGACCTTATCAAAGAGTACGCCGTGTCGCCCCCAGAGTTCATGTTGGCGGAGGACAAACAGTTGTACTCTTCCCGAATGGCAACTCTTAGGTCTATCTCGAACACTCTATGCGGCTACTGTCCTAAGCCACGGAAGGGGCCGCTAGAGCTAGCGGAGCAGGCATCGTTATGAGGCGACAGGCCTGGCTCCGCCACTGTGATTTTGCGGAACCCTTTAAGGCGTCTTTCGCTAATGCCCCTTTCGGTAGTTCTGCCCTTTTTGGCTAAACCATACGCGATACCTTGGTCCAGAGCGAGAAGGACGGGAAGACATCTGCCGTTGGAGTCCGCTTCTCTGCTCCCCAGAGGTCCTTTTCCAAGAACCAAAAGGGACAGAAGAAAATGTGGTTCCGGAAGTCGCAACAGCCCCGTTTCGCTCAGGACTCCCAGTCCTTCCGCGGCAGAGGAGGACAGGGTGGACGCCGCCCTAGAGGCAGAGGGGGCCCGAGGAACTTTGGTTCCAGAGAACGGTTCTCTGACCGGCCCACGCAACAGCCCTGAAGGGTTACTCGACTGCTCCAATCTGGAGGCAGTCGGGGGGTGCTTCTCGAAGCACCTAGCAGCTTGGGAGTCCATCATGACTGACCGCTGGATGCTTCGCATCATATCCAGAGGTTACCAGATCCCTTTCTCCCATTTTCCTCACAATCCCAAACACCTCCCCGACGTCCCACCTGAGCAGAGGGAGGCCGCAGCTGCGGAAATCCAGCGGCTGCTAGAAAAAAGAGCCATCGAGCAAGTCCCCCCAGACCAGTACGGATCAGGCATTTACTCCAGGTTCTTCTTGGTGCCAAAAAAGATGGGGGACTTCAGACTGATCCTCGACCTTTCCCTCTTGAACCTGTCAGTAACCAAGGAAAAGTTCCGGATGGTCACTCTCCAATCCATTCTCCCCCTCCTGCGGGAGAACGACTGGATGTGCTCTATAAACCTCAAGGATGCGTACTACCACATTCTGATGGACAGACTACCCAGGAGGTTTCTCCGCTTCCGGGTAGGAACCAGCCATTACCAATTCAGGGCCCTTCCCTTTGGTCTCTCACCACAGCCCCCAGGGTTTTCACCAAAGTTCTGTTGGTGATAGCGGGCCCACCTGCGACTGCAGGGCATTCAGGTTTTCCCATACCTAGACGACTGTCTCCTGACCGCCCCGACAAGGCATCTACTCTGCGCAGCCAGAAACTCCTTTCTTCACCTAGCGGCCCGGCTGGGGATTACTATCATCATAGAGAAAACTTAACTTTCTCCAACTCAAACCATAGATTTCATCGGAGCAAGGTTGGACACAAACAGGCGTCTAGTCCTCTTAACTCCAGACAGAGTGCGGACCTTAAGACTCCATGTGCGGGCCATCCTCCTACCCCAGGCACCCTCGGCGGAATTGGTCCTGAGGGCTTTGGGTTCGATGGTGGCCACCATCAACCTATTGCCGATGCCGCGTCTGAACATGAGAGTCCTGCAATGGACTCTCCAAGTTCAATGGTCTTTTCTGCAATTCCCTCTGTACCACCCTATTCCCCTCAGCAGGGTTTGCAAGGAGGCCCTCTTATGGTGGCTCCAATCCCCGGACCTCCAGAAGGGGCGCCCCTCTTCTATGTCCCCTCCCCTAACCACGGTGACCACGGACGCCTCTCACCTCGGGTGGGGGGGCATTGTGCGGGCAGGACAGTCCAAGGCACGTGGAACGGCACGGAGACCTCTCTGCATATAAATGTCCCAGAGGTGAGTGCGGTGCTTTTGGCATTGCAAGTACTACAGAGCCTTCTTCCCATAGGAACGATTGCAATCCAGACGGACAACATGGCAGTAGTCTGGTACATCAACAAACAGGGAGGAACCAGGTCTTATCCCCTTTGTCGAGAGGCCATGAGAGTGTGGGAATGGGCGATTTCCACCAACCGCTTTCTCATAGCGACGCACATTCCGGGATGGTCCAACATTTTAGCAGACAAGTTGAGTCGCACCATCCTCTCGCCGTACAATTGGTCTCTGAACCCAGAAGTAGCGAAGCAGATATTTTCCACTTGGGGTCAACCTTGTTGCGATCTTTTCGCCTCTCCTTCAAATGCGAAATGCAATGACTACTTTGCTCTAATTCCCCCACCCGGGGAATCCCCACGAGACGCTCTGGTGCATGCTTGGCCTCCCAGTCTGTTTTATGCTTATCCTCCTCTTCCGCTGATGTTGAAGTTTTTTCAGAAAGCCAGTCGGTTACAGAACAAGATAATCCTCATTGCCCCATTCTAGCCTCGCCAGGCTTGGTTCTCGTATCTTTGGTCTCACCTAGTGAATCCTTCCTGGATTCTGGATCCCATTCCGGATCTCATAACCCATCCATTGGATCTTCTGACCCCAAATCTGGACAGCCTCAAGCTCACGGCTTGGTTGATCCAGTTCCAAGGTTAGCTAGGACTCCCGGTATCTCTTCCCAGGTCAAAGCTATTCTGGTGGCGGCGCATAAGCCATCCACCAGAAAGGTCTATGATAGCAAATGAAAATGTTTTTCTGTTTGGGCGGAGCACAGAGATCTCGATCCTTTCACAGCTCCGTTGCCTGCGGTGTTAGATTTTCTATCAGGACTCTTCGATCAAGGTACCAGCTCCTCTACAGTCAAGGTTCAGTTGGCGGCTATCTCTCACTATCACGTAGGAAGCGACCTTGGACCGTTGATCTCCTCCAAGTTATGCAAGGCCTTTCTGAAGGGTACCTTCTTACTCAGACCCCCGATGAAGGAAGCAGTCCCTCCTTGGGACTTAACTTTGGTATTGCAGGCACTTACAGACCCTCCCTTTGAACCTGCAGCTTCAGTAGACCTAAAATTCTTATCATGGAAAACTGCCTTTCTTGTAGCTATCACCTCAACTCGAAGGGTTTCCGAAATTCAAGCCCTTTATGCAAGACCACCTTATTTGTCCTTCCACAAAGACAGAGTCTACCTCAGGACCAATCCCTCTTTTCTTCCAAAAATTGCATCCGAATCGAATATTAATCAGTCTGTTAACCTACCAGTTTTTTTTCCCAACTACCAAAACAAAGGGGAACATAAGTTGCATCTGTTGGATCTGCACAGACAACTGCGCTTTTATTTACACAGAACAGCTGGTCATAGGCAATCCGATCAGCTGTTCATTTCCTTTGCCAAATTTAACTTAGGAAAGGCTGTTTCCAAAGTCACACTGTCCAGATGGATTTCTCAGTGTATTCTGTTGGCATATGAAAGTACTGGTCGGCCCAGACCTCTAGGAGTTCATGCCCACTCTACCCGGTCTGTCTCTACCTCGGCGGCCTTTCGTTCTAGACTCTCATTGGATGATATCTGCTCAGCAGCAACATGGGCTTCGTCTCATACCTTCATTAATCACTACAAGCTGGATATTGACTCCAGAGGAGAGCATCCTTTGGCTCTGCAGGTCCTTCCTTGAGGACCGCCCAAGATTTAGGTAGCTGGGGACTCTGTCCCATAGGTTGATGCACGAATGAAGTTAACTACTTCAGATTAAGAAGTTATGTACTCACCATAACGTTCCATCTGAGTAGGTAAACTTCATTTGTCAGCAACCGACCCCCCCCCCCCTCCGTCCCCCTGACCTTCGGATGTTCGAGCTGTTACCTTCCTTATGGCAAGGGTATGTAGCTAGTTTTGCAGGTGATTTTTTTGTATGCTTATCTAACTGTGGGCAAACTCGATCTGAGGTCAGGTAGGGTTGGCAGGGGATTATGGGTAGGGGGAGGAGCTTGGAGCTCAGATCTATGCTGTTGGAAACTGCCGGCTCGGATCCGATATGGATCTGAAGACCCCATAGGTTGCTGACAAATTAAGTTTACCTACTCAGATGGAACGTTATGGTGAGTACATAACTTTTTATTGTCAGGTCTGACCGGATCTGGCCTCTGCACCAACTTTGAAGCTTCTTTGGTTCCAGGGCTCTGACTTGTCCCCTACCCCTAATTCCTTGTACTCCGCTCTAATACCTCAGATCTTGTTTACCGCCAAAGACTTAGGACATATTCTCAAGGGCTGTTATGGCAGCATGCATCCTTTCAGGATTCTAGTTTTCGTCCTTCCCTATCGAAAGTTTTATACTCTCCATTTTTCTTGCTAAGTGCTTGTTGTCCATGTGTCTCCCTTTTTTGATGAGGATTATTTTTTTTTTTCTGTTAGGCTTGAGATAGATATTTGTACTGTTAATAATTAGTGTTAGATCTTAGCAATTTTAGCTAAGTAGTTAGTACTAGATAAATTTAAATCTATTGTTATTATTGTGCTAAATTGTTTTTTTGGTGTGGTATGGTAGTACTTAGTTTTTTTTCGGGAACTTAGGTGCTGCACCTTCAGCTTGTCTAATTCATAGGTGTTTAAGAAGTGCATTCAGTGTGGGCACAAGTTGCCTCCTCAAGACCCCTATTTGCTCTGTGTTTATTGTTTGGGCACTGCTCATCTCGATTCAGATTGCCAGTTTTGTACTTCTTTTAGATCTAGAGCTCTTCAGACCAGAAGAGAAAAGCTTATTGTGAAAGGCTTACTTCCTCCACATAAAGGGGTTTCGACTTCAGCAGGTTCTTCTCCTCTACTGTTTCTCCAGCCAAGAGAGTGGGCAAGTCTAAGGAGACACCTAAGGACAAGGTTAAAGATAAAGAAAAGGAAAATAAGTCTGAGAGAAGTGAGAAATGTAGGTCGGAATTCTCCAAGAAATGTTATCTGGATCTGATGGTACTGGTTGGACTGGATCTGAAATCAACTCAGAGGTTGGAACCAACAGCTACTCAGCTCTACTAATCTTCTCCTTGGCCCCAGTTTTCACCGGAACTGTTAAGCCCAAGGTTCCACTCTTATCCTTCAGGAAAAGAGATACTCCAGACCATGTTTGGTGGCCTCTTCCTTGTCATTTCGAAGCCTCACTGGCAGGATGTCTACAGGATAATTAGAAAGTTTCTCAATACACAGATCCAGGTTAAGGTTCCCTCTGTACCATCCACTGGGAATGTGCCAAGTATTGGTCGAACCTATCCTCCTCTTGTTTCTCCTTTACTGGTCCACCCTATACTGCAAGTGGGCCCATATTGTACTGAGGTGCCTTTGAGGTGTTTGACAGTCTGTGCTATTTTGATTCTGACAGCATCCTTATCTCTGTTGACACTGCAACTTTCTGATGAAGGAGAGACTTGGAGCCGAAGTATATGTACTGAGGTTTGAGGGGAGGGATTGACACAGAGGCTGTTGGAGCCGTTTCTACATCCTGGAGCCTCGGCCCTCAACAGCTCAGATCTGAGGTCAGCTTCAGGGTCAAGGCTCTTCAGCACTGAGAGATATCTGTTGTTCTTGGACAAGGATAAGTCTTTGGAGCTGATTTGCAGCTTTGACCTTTGAGGCTTTTCACTGGGTCCTAGCTATGTTTAAGGAGAAGGCCCCTCCCATCCAGTTTGGCTCCATCCAAATCTCAGCAAGATTCTGCCTCTTCTGCTTCCCTTCATCCTGCCAGATGGGAACAGTCGGAACCATGAGCTTCCAAGATTCCATGCTGTGTTAGCTCCCAGTCTGATGTTGAACCTTCTGATCCCCCAGAAATGGTCCACAAGAAACAGACATGCAAGTGGAAGCACATAGACTCATCTCCTGAGTCCTTCACTGAAGGCATGATTTGGATGAAGTGAATGGTTTCCCCACTCCACCTCTGAAGACATTACCTTTAGTGAAGTTCTTGAATTGATAAAGCAGAGCTGGGGGGTAGCCTACCCAAGATTCCTAACCTGATGAGTCAGTATTCTTGGAGGCTTTTGGTTCTTGCCCAACATTGTCTTGGGTGATACCACCCATTGACACCCTCATTGATCTTATGACTGAACGGGTGTGGAAGGACCCTAATGTGATGCAGCCTATACCCAAGAAAGCAGACGGAATTTTAACAGTTCTGAAAGACAGGAAACATTGGAGCAAAGGCCCCCAGTAGATGGTATAGTGGTAGCAGTGGCCATGAAAAAGGAATTATCTGAGGAAAGTTCCTCCATTCATCCCCTTAACAGGTGTCTAGGGTGATGAACAGGTTTGGGAAATTGACTTGCGCTTCAGTGATTTTTGCTTTCAGATTGCTGAATTATTTGGCTCATGTTGCTAGATACCAGAGGGATTTGACTAAGGAACTTTCCAAATCTCTTTTGGGTTTCTGCCCTGCAGGTGTTCAGAAAATTTTGGACTCCCAGCTAACTACCCTGCAGTCAATCTCCAATGTAGCTATGCAACTGATCTCTAATGCAGCTGATAGCACATCCAGGGCACCTGCCACCTGCATCACCATGTGCCATCACACCTGGATGTGTCTTTGTGACTTCACTGAAGGCATTAAGACATCCTTTATAAATGCCCCTATGATGGGCCACACTTTTTGGACCCAAAATTAAAGACACAATTACCAAGAGGCAGCAGGATAAAACGATTCTCTGCAGTGAGAATCTATTGTTTCACTCCTTCTCTAGGAATCAGAGGACAGGGAAGAAGATGTGGCTCTGAAAATCACAGAGTTCTTAACTTTTTACTATGATTATCCTGGGGATAGGCCTTCTTGTGCCCGAAGTGGAGTAGTAATGCAGTTGGATTTCAACCTAGGGGCAGAGGCATACTGCACAAGCAAGGTTTCTGCAGTCCTTTTTCAGTAAAGCCCTGTCAGTGCCCCTGAATGGTTGCCTGACCAGTGCACTGTGGATGCAGACAGGGAGCATTTGTCTTTGTTCCCAGAAGCTTGGCAAAACATAACCACAGATTTTTGGGTGCTAAAGATAATTTCCTGAGGCTGTTCAATTCTTTTTTCTCTTCCTCCTCTTCAGAAGAAGAGTAACGTCCTCAGTGTTCCACCCAGTCAGTGTGGGAACCATTAGCAACAGAAGTTTCAAAACTGCTAAAAAAAAGAGTCATCCAACTGGTCCCCAAAGACCAGTTAGAATCAGGAGTCTAATCAAGGATGTTCATCGTGTTACACTGCTGCAGTCATTACACTTGGGTTATCCTGCCGTCAGGCGGTCCTGCAGTCGGCCAGAGTTCCAAAGTCTTGGTCCAGCGTCAGTTGCTGTCGCTTCTTCCCTGACGTCAGTGCGCCAGGGGTATTTAAGATGCATCTGACACCATTTTCTTCAGTCTTTCTTGCCGTGCGGTGCCCGAAGAAAAAGCAGTTCCCAAGTGCAGGTCGGCCGACTCCTGAGATTTTCAAAGTCAAATTTCAGATCCGAAGTCTTCAATAAAACTAAGTACCCCGTTGGGGAAATTTTTCTATTGCCTCAGACCGATGTCAGAAAAAGTTAATAATTGTATTTCTTGTGGGAAGAAAATACCTCATAAGGACTTCCACTCTTACTGTATTCCATGCCTAGGCCCTGATCACAATGTCATTAGTTGTCGGTTTTGTGCTAGATTTAACAAGCGCACTATAAAACAACGTTTTGATTTTGCTTTACACTACTTTGGCCGAAGGTTCAATTATACAATGCCGTCAGAACAGCCGACGACCGCAATTCTTAAAAAACACAAAGACAAGGATAAAGACAGGCATCCGAGGTCCAAAACCGATGAAGAAGCCTCTTCTAGGCCAGTCGCCGGTTTGCCGGTTCTCAGTGAGGTGCTTTCGAAGCCCCTGACACCTGCTACCTCAGAGCGACAGGCAGTTGACGACTCCCACGTGAAGACAACTAGGCCTCTGGAAACTGAAGGTATTGGGCCTATGGAAACGAATTCCTCAGATGGGTCCGGAGCCGCTGAGAAGGCATTGGCTTCTGAGGGTGTTTTCAGACCTTCACAACTTACCATTAAAGCAACAGCCAAGACAAAAACACCGTTAATGACAACGAAGTAAGTACAGCATTCTCCTGGACAGTCCTCCATGCCTAAGAAACAGATGCTTAAAATTGGCGAAGACCTGATTACTCTAATCAGGGGTTCCCATCCCCTTCCTGAGAAAAGGCCTAGGCGGGATACAGACTATGATTCCTCTGACAAGGTTTCCATTTCCTCTGATTCCTCTTCAGACCAGGGATACTCTCTACCCCCCTATGAGGACTCTGATGCTGAAGAATCTATCCCTTCAGCCTCTCCTCCTGAGGATTACTCTTTTGGGGAAACTTTACATACCATGAGGGAGCATTTCCATTAGGAAAGTCAGGATTATTCAGAATCCAAGAAAAGGCTCAGGGACTTCCTTTTATTGCCTCAGCACAGGCTCCTTGCTATTCCGCCTGTGTTAGATATTGTGGATGATGTGTTCTCTGAATCCAGCTTATCTCCTGATTCTTTGCCCCCTGCACCAGCCAAGCCAAATAGGTATTATAGAGTCCCTGACTCTCACAAGTTTCTTTATAAAAACCCTTCTGTTGACCCAAAAAACATTTCCCAGGGTCCCAAAGGGGTTAAGGCTTCCACTGCATAAAATCCAGTCCCCTCTGACAGAGATTCTAGAGCATTGGATAGATGGGGGAAGAAAGTTTACACTTCTGCAACTTTAGCAGTAAGGGCTTTGAATTGCCAGTTTCACATGCTTAAGTACCAACAATATTTAATGGCTCAGTTAAAACAGAAAATGCTTGCAAGCTCAGAAGCTCCTGACTATAAAGAAATGCAGGATTTATTGCATGCAATTGAGTTGAACAGGTGGGAAAACATACTCTGCAATGTGGTTTTGATTCTTTAGAGACCTCTTGTAGAGCTGCAGTTACAGGTTCTGTGATTCGAAGACATGCTTGGTTAAAAGAACAGAGTTTACTTGATCATGTTAAGGCAAAATTATTGGATGCTCCTTTACAGCATGATACCTTGTTTGGTGTTAAGGAGAATGGATGATAAAGCTAAATCTATGCAAACAGTCAAAGATTTCTTATAGGTACAGCCACCTCGATTTAGCAGAAATTGGCCTACAAAGAATTGGTCCTTTCCAGTGTCAGACAGGCCACAGAGAGGCAGATACAGACGCCCAAGAGGCAGATCTCAACCCCAAGGCTCTAACAGACAACGACAGTGGGGTACCTCAACCCCAAAAGGAGGTGAGGACAGGTCTCAACCTTACAGGAAACAGTCCCAATGACTTCTCCCTTCGTATGCCAAGCACTTCCCTTTTGGCAGCTCCCTTAGGGGGAAAACTAGCACTTTTTTCACAAAATTGGCAAACAATCACCCAAGACAAATGGGTTCTGAATATTGTGTCTCAAGGTTACAGGTTCCATTTTCACACTTTACCAAGGCTAAAAGGAATGCCAAACCTGCCACAAAATCAATCGGCAGAGGCTCAAAAACAAATTTCAGCCCTCATGAACATGAGAGCTATTCAAAAAGTACCACAGCAGGAACAAGGACAAGGATTTTACTCAAGACTCTTCCTGGTCCCCAGAAAGGACAAAGCCTGGAGACCCATACTAGACCTTTCAACTCTAAATACTTACCTGGATGTTCTGAAATTCAAAATGTTGACACTACAGCAGCTTCTTCCCATGCTGGGCAAGAAGGCTTGGCTTGTTACTTTGGACCTCAAAGAGGCATACCTGCATGTCCCTATCAGACAAGATTGCAGAAGATACCTCAGATTCAAAGCTGGTACAATGCACTACCAATTCTCTGCACTGCCCTTTGGCTTATCTACTGTGCCCAGGGTCTTTACAAAGTGCCTGGCACCAGTAATTGCATTTTGCAGACAAAAAGGAATTCAAATATATCCATACATGGACGACTGCCTCATTCAAGCAGAAAGGACATTCTTCTAAAACATCTGGTGTTTGTAAAAAAGTTGCTAATTTCTCTAGGGTACACAGTAAACGAAAAGAAGTCAAAACTAGTGCCCTCACAACAGATAATATTCCTGGGTGCCAGCTTAAATGCAACAGCCCAGATGGCTTATCTGATGCCAGACAAACAAGGACAACTGACTCAATATTTTCAATTACTGGCAAAAAAGTCCCATCTCCATGTAAGAAAAATTCTGCAAGCCTTGGGATTCATTGCATCCTGCATACTACTAATACCATATGCCAGACTGCATATGAGGAAATTACAATGGTACCTAAAAAGTGTTTGGACACACTCTCACAGTTTAGAAGCAGTAATACCAATAATTCCCTGCCTACAACAGGAGTTTCGATGGTGGGCACAGGCATGTCACCTCAACAAGGGTCAGCCTTTCACTCTACTCACAGCCAGACAGTTTCTAATAACAGATGCTTTGGATTATGCCTGGGGAGCACACATGGCAGGAAAATGTATTCAGGGCAAGTGGACCACAGACCAAATGCATCTTCACATCAATCAAAAAGAGATGTTGGCTGTTCAAAATGCCCTAACAGCTTTCAAGGACCTTCTGCATCCAGGACAATTATTAAAGACAGACAACACCACAGTAATGTGGTACATAAACAAGCAAGGGGGCACTCATTCTTATCCCCTATGCAGGCAAGCCATGACCTTGTTGAACACAGCTCTAACTTATCAAGTTCATCTGCAAGCACAATTCCTGCCAGGAAAGAAAAATACTCTGGCAGATGATCTAAGCAGAAATATCATGGACCCTCACGAATGGAAATTGAATCCGCAAATCTTCAACATGGTAATGCAAAAATGGGGATGCCCAGACATAGATCTTTTTGCCTCCCCACTGAATTGCCAACTACAAAAATTCTGCACAAGGACTTACCACACACAAGCATGGAAAGTGGATGCTCTTTCGTTCAGCTGGAAAAGCCTAAAAGTTAATGCCTTCCCACCACTGCCTCTCCTTTCAAAGGTACTCCTAAAAGCCAGACAAGAAAAACCACAGATGATCCTGATTGCTCCAGACTGGCCACACCAGCACTGGTACCCAATCTTAAAGAACTTAGCTCAAGGCCCACCATGGATTTTGCCTCAAATTTCACACCTTCTGACGCAACAAAACAATCAGATCCTGCACGGTCAGCTCAAAACCCTAAACCTGACTGCATGGCGGATTCATTAGTCAAACAGGCAACACCTCTCTCTAAAGCTGTTATGGATGTCATTTTGGAGGCCAGGAGGCCTAGCACCAGGAAAACATACTCAGAAAAATGGAAGAGATTCTGTGCCTGGAACCTGGCTTAAAGCCTTGACCCTCTTGTCCGAAACATTCCTCAGATTTTACAATACTTAACTGAGATGCTGGACAAAGGCCTATCCTTCTCATCAATTAAGATCCACGCCTCTGCCATTTCAGCACATTACAACACGGACCCGCCTTTATTCTCTCATCCCCTGCTAAAGCAGTACCTCAGAGGGGCTAAAAACATAAGACCGCCCCGTAGAGCACCAACACCAACCTGGGACCTCAATTTTGTTTTGGAAAAACTGACCCTGCCACCTTTTGAGCCAGCCAATACAGCCGATCTAAAATTTTTATCATGGAAAACAGCTCTGCTCCTGGCAGTAACTTCAGCACGAAGAGTCTCAGAGCTACAGGCATTAATGGCAGTGGAACCTTTTATAATTTTTCATTAGGACAGGGTTTTTTTTAAGAACAAACCCTACCTTTATGCCAAAGGTGGTATCTAGGGTGGCTCTTAACCAAACCATCCATTTGCCAATGTTTTATCCAAACCCCCAGAATAAAGGGGAGAAACTTCTGCAGTCTTTGGACATACGCAGGCAGCTACGCTTCTACTTGGACAAAACAAAAGCTTTCATGAAAACTGAGCAACTGTTTGTAGCATATGCTGCAGGATCACAGGGCAAGGCTATCTCAAAGCACACTATTTTCAAATGGATAGGACACTGTATTCGTTACTGCTACACACAGCATGGAAAATCAGTCCCTAATAACATTAGGCCACATTCTACCAGAGCAACAGCCACAACAGCCTTCCTCAGAGGAGTACCAACCAAGGCAATTTTGGAGGCTGCAACTTGGAGTTCAGTGCACACCTTTACCAAGCATTTCCACTTGCCTCTTTACTCTAAATCCAGAGCAGAATTTGCCATTGCAGTTCTGTGGGGCCTCATAGCCAATCCTAACTATTTATAGACCAGCCACCCAACCTTAGCTTTGGGATTCTACCCAAGTGTAATGACTGCAGCAGTGTAACACGATGAACATAGTACAGTTTTGTACCTACCATAAATGTAGATGTTCGAGTGTTCACACTGCTGCAGTCCTGGTTACCCACCCTCCATCCCCTCTGTCCTAGCTGGACTTATCTATACCTTTCTATCCTATACAACCTTTGTGGTGTATTTGCTTGTAACTGAAGATATTGTTTTTATTTTTTATATATGTTTTATTAGCAATATGTATTGCCTACCTTCTTGGGGGCACCTAACATCTGGGGCAAGAAAAACTGAAGACAATGGCATTGGATGCATCTTATATACCCCTGGCGCACTGACGTCAGGGAAGAAGCGACAGCAACCGATGCCGGACCAAGACTTTGGAACTCTGGCCAACTGCGGGACCGTCTGATGGCAGGATAACCCAAGTGTAATGACTGCAGCAGTGTGAACACTCGAACATCTACATTTATGGTAGGTACAAAACTGTACTTTCTTTAAGTGTCAAAGAAAATGGAGGACTTTAGGCATATTTTTGATATCAGTCATCTAAATCAGTTCATGAAACAGATGAAATTGCGTATGGTCATGATTCAGTCCATATTGCCTCTGTTTAGTAGGGATGATTGTATGTGCTGAGTAGATCTCCAGGATGCTTTGCCTCTGTTTAGTAGGGATGATTGTATGTGCTCAGTAGATCTCCATGATGCTTGCTTTTCATGTGAAGACAGAGAGGCATTCCATGAAATTCCACCATTTCCATTTGGGAGCCAATCACTACCAGTTCAGAGCTCTGCCTTTTGATCTCTTTACAGTTCCCAGGGTGTTCACTAAGATAATGACAGTGCACTTGTAACTGCTAGGAATCCAAGTTGTCCCCTACCTTGACGATTTGCTCCTAACTGATACATATGAGCAATCTACTGCTACACCTTCCGGATCTTGTGCTCCAGTTGATACAGAATTTAGGAATAACAGTAAATTTTCCAAAATGTCATCTGACTCCAACCCAGCAAATAAAATTCATAAGATGTCATCTCAGTGCCACACTACTGATAACCAGCCTTCCCTTTACCAGGGTATTATCTTTATGTCTAATAGCCATGTGGGTGCTTCATCATCCTTCGCCTCCTGGCGAGATTGATCTTACATCTTTTAGGCCTCATGGCATGCATCTACGATACTGATGGTTCCACTAGCCAGGTAATACATGAGAGTATTCCAATGGACCCCGGCTTACAGTGGTCTCAGAACATTCACCTGATACATGCAAAGATTCAGCTGACACAGATCTGCAGACATCACATTGCCTGGAAGATTACTTGCTATTTCATGATCGAGGAATGCCCATTTCACACGGACTCGATGGTAGCAGTAGTAACCATGGATGCCTCCCTTCTAGGGTGGGGGCGTTTTGAAGGGAGCATGGTCCAAAAACATGGTCATGCTAAGAAACCAGTCTTCACATCAGTATCTTGGAGATAAGGCCAGTCCTTCTAGTGTTGCAGGCATTCTAGCACCTTCTTCCAACGGGTGTGATTTCCATACAAATGGACAGTATAACAGTGGTATGGTACATCAACAAACAAGGAGGAAACCTTTCCTGCCCACTGTGTTGAGACATCTTGAGAGTTTAGCAATGGCCAGTGTCTTCACACTACTTTCTGACAATGGCGCACATCACTGGGTCATCAAGTGTTTTAGTAGACAGATTAAGCAGGATTCTCCTAACACCTCATGAGTGATCCCTCAGTCCAAAAGTGACAACTTTGATTTTCTGTCACTGGGGCCAACTGGGCTGCAGCTTACTTGATTCATATCCAAACCACAAATGTAGCATTTACTTTGCCTGGATTTCCTCCACAGGCTCGATGACTGAGGGATGCTCAGGTCCACATTTGCCCCCTTGGTCTCCTGCATGCTTTACCCCCTCTTACCTCTAATAAACAAGTTAATTCAGAAAGCCAGGCAGTGCAAGGCCAAGGTGATCCTCTTTGCCCCCTTTTGACCCCAAGAAACATGGTTCCCCTTTCTGTGGTCTCTACCAGTACATCTACCTTGGATGTTAGATCAGTATCCAGATCTTCTAACTCACCCTTCCAGATTGCCTCCTGTTGAATAGAAGTATATGAAACTAACTGCATGGCTTCTCCAGTTCTGACTACAGCCAGAGACAGCAGACTTCCCATTACAGTTTTCAAGATTATATCTGTGTCTCAGAAGCCAGCCACAAAAAAGTACCATAGCAAATGGAAGAGGTTTTCCATTTGGGCAGTTTCCAAATGATTACATCCTTTCTCAGCACTCATCCCATCCATCTTTTTGACAAAGGCTCCAATTATTCCACCATCAAAGTTCAAATGGCAGTTATAT
Organism: Protopterus annectens; assembly: GCF_019279795.1. Lineage (NCBI taxonomy): Eukaryota > Metazoa > Chordata > Ceratodontiformes > Protopteridae > Protopterus > Protopterus annectens. Next base: position 387,511,305 of record NC_056728.1, read on the forward strand.
CAAACTTCCACATTAGTGATAATGACACTTCTATAGATTCCCTAAGGATTTCTAAAGCTCTTTTGAGAGAAACTTTATTTTATGTTCTCCCATCAGAGACCCATTTCCCCCTGGGATATAACCATTATGCTTTAGGCTCTAACTCAACCCCCTGTTAAAGCTGCAGCCACAGTAGATCTAAACTTCCTGACCTGGATAGTAATTTTTTTTTGGTGGCAATCACGTCAGCCAGACTGTTATTGGAATTATATTCACTTCCGTACAAATTTCCCTATCTGATGTTCCACAAGGACAGAGTTTCACTTAGAACTAATGTGTCTTTTCTTCCTAAGGTGGCATTTGAAGCAAACTTAAATCAGTCAATAGAACTGTCAGTATTTTTCCCAGGTGCTCAAACAAAGGTGAACATATTCTACATATGTTAAATGCTTATCAAGTCTGATTGTATCTTCATAGAATGAAACAATTCAGGAAATCTGATCAGTTGCTCATTACCTTTTCAAAGCCAGAATTAGGTAAAGCTGTTAAGATAGTTGTCAGACTGCATTTCCTTTGTCTTTAACAAAAATAATTTGTCTCTACTCTGTAAGCCTAAAGCTCATTCCATTAGAGCAATATCTTCTTCAACAGCATTTTATAGGCTTCCCATTTATGACATTTTGTGCTGCAGCGACTTGGTCCACAGTCCATACTTTTGTGTCTGATTATAAACTGGATGTACAATCTAGATTACATTTTTATGTTGGTTCCACCATCCTCAGGAACATCCATCCTTGATACCACCTAGATAAACCATTTGGGACTCTCTTCCATGTGTTGAATTGGATGAAAATAGACAACGTTGGATATGAAAGTTGTGTACTTACCATAACAGTAGATGTTCATCGTGTTTCACTGTTGCAGTCATCACATTTGAGTTATCTGCTTGCAGTAGCCATCAGTCGGCCTGATTAACAAAGTCTTGGGTTCTGCATCGGTTGCTGTCCCATCTTCCATGACGTCAGGTAGTCAGGGGTATAAAGCATGCAGCCGACGCCATTACATCAGTCTTTCTTGCCATGTGGTGCCTAAAGCAGAAGCAGTTCGCAAGTGCCAGTCGGCAGACTCCTGAAATTTTCGATCTGAAGTAGTTACTTCATTTGATCTGCAACCTGTGGGATTCGGATCTGACCTCGGATCCGACCGGCAGCTTTCCAAGCTTCAAGATCCAAGCTCCTAGCTCCTCCCCCTACCCATAATCCCTTGCTACCAACCACATTACCTCAGATCGTTTTTTGCCGCGGCTAAAGACAGTTGCTTCTCAGTGAAGAGCTCCTGGCCTGGTGAGATTGTTCCTTTTCTAAAAGCTAGTTTCTAGTTTAAATTTGTGTGTGTGTTGTTTTTAGCGTTTATCTACCTTACCCACGTTAAAAAAAAAAAAAAAAAAAACTTTTCTCCTTAGTTTAAATTTTGTCTCTCCCCTCCCCCCCTTAGTGTTTGGGTGTGTGTGTGTGAGAGAATTATGGCTGAATCTAAAGCTATATTTTCTAAGTGTTCTGAGTGTGGCCATAAGCTTTCCCCAGCTGATGGCCACACTCAGTGTGTTTTGTGTCTGGGGGCAGCACATTTGTCAGAGGCCTGCCAGATTTGTGCGGCCTTTAATCCTTGGGCACTTAGGGACAGGAGGAACAAGCTGATCCTGGCGGGAAAACTCCCTCAGGAGTCAGCTTCTTCTTCCTCTCCTTCCTCTCCTAGCCGGATCCAGGCTACTCTGGTAGCTTCAGCGCCGGCTACTCCCTCAGCTGTACCCGGGACTCAACCTCCCTTATCGGGTACTAGCTCTGTGGAGTCTGGTTCTTCTTCCCACAGGGAGAATAAGAAATACAGAGAGAGAGAGAGGGTCATACTTCTAAGAGGCGAGCCGAGTCTCATCCCTCGGCTCCGCCTGAAAAGATTTTGAAATCTCCTGAGAGGGTCTCCGGATCCTTGCCCTCTCAGCTCCGTTCGCCTTCCTTTTCTCCGGAGCCGGAGGAGGAGGATAGGTCTCCCTCGAGGTCTTAGAGGCGGCCTTCCCGGCCTGCTTCGACTACCTCTTCGCGGTCCACCAGAAGCATCTCCGAAGCAGACATGGATCGGATGATGCGAAGATTTTTGCTGACCCAGATGCAGATGGGGATGCTCTTGCCTCCCCCCCCCCTTTGGGAGGGAGTGATGCCCCCATTTTTGCCCCGATAGCTCCTTCTCCGACCCATTTTCGGGTCTTGGAGTTTTCGGATCCAGGCCCTTTCGGATCCGTGGATATGTCGGCGCCGACAGGGATAGTGTCTTCGACGCCGACTATACCTTTGAGCTTGTCGGATCCAAGCTCTCGGGGCCGAGGGTTGAGCATCGGATCCGAGGGAGTGGTTGTGTCTTCGGCGCCGATGGGGCCGGAGCGCACCGCTACCTCAGATCCAATTGCTTCGGCTCCGACCCCGATCCTTTCCTCGGAGCCGAGGAGGTTACTTTCTCAGGCTGGTGATGGTGAATCTCCCTCGGCTTTCGAGGTAGTGGAGAGGGTACTGTCGAGGTCATCCAGGTCCCCGACCGGGCCTTCGGATCCACCCGTGCCCCCACTGTATCAGGGTCTGTCTTCGCTCATCCGTCCATCGGGACAGCCTGCCCAAAGACTCCAGTTAGTTCCCAGGGAGGAACACCAACCGGTGGACGAGCCCTCTTCGGACAGCCCCGCCGAAGAGGTGCCTTGGAAGCACCAGTGCAAAAGGAGGCACCTGGACTCCCCCGAGTCCATTACCACGGATACGGATTTGGAGGATATGGAGGGTTCCCCAAGGTCACCCCCTGAAGATGTCTCATTTGGAGACATCATGGAGATGTTGCATATAAGAGGGGGGTGGTCGGCCCAAAAGCCCTCCTTGGACGAGTCCGTATTTCTGGAGGCCTTTGAGGCAGGCCCATCTACCTCCTGGGTGTCCCCCTCAGCCGACCCCTTGGTGGACCTAATTACCACCAGGGCTTGGAAGGAGCCCGACACCGTGGAGCCTATCCCTAGACGCCCGGATAAGGTCCTCAGTCCTCCCTCTGATAGACCTTCTTGGTCCAAAGGTGCACCAGTGGATGCTATGTTGGTGGCGGCTGCCACTAAGAAAGAACTTGCCCAAGAAAGTTCTTCGGTCCATCCGCCGGACAAGGAGTCCCGGGCTTTGGACCGTATTGGGAAGCGGATGTTTGCTACAGGCTACAGCATGACTTAATTAAGGAATACGCTGCAGCCCCTCCGGAGTCCATCTCGGTCTCAGACAAAAAGGTTTTTGAGACCCGAATGGCCACTCTAAAGTCCATATCAAACACATCTATGCGGCTTCTTTCTCATGCCACGGAAGGAGCCGCTAGAGCTAGCGGAGCGGGAGTAGTTTTGCGACGGCACTCCTGGCTCCGCCTTTGCGATTTTACGGATCCCTTCAATGCGTCCTTCGCGAACGCCCCTTACGATGGTTCGGCCTTATTTGGCTCATCGGTTCGCGACACGCTAGTCCAAAGCGAGAAGGATGGGAAGACGCTGTCGGCCGTCGGAGTCTGCTTCTCGAACCCCCAAAGATCCTTCTCCAGGAATCAGAGGGGGCAAAAGAAGCTGTGGTTCCGGAAATCTCAGCAATCCCGTCCTGCTGCGGACAACTCGTCCTCTAGAGGCAGAGGAGGACAAGGTGGACGCCGGCCCAGAGGCAGAGGGGGCCCGCGTAACTTCGGGTCTAGAGAACCCTTCTCGGAGGGACCCGCGCAACAGCCCTGAGGGCTTGCCCGACTGTCCCTCTCTGGAGGCAGTCGGGGGGCGACTATCGGAGCACCTATCAAGCTGGGAGTCAATTACAAACGATCGATGGGTGCTCCGGATAATATCCAGAGGTTACACAATACCGTTCTTGCAACCCCCCCCCCCAAGCCCAAACATCTCCCCTGATGTTCCACCCCATCAAAGGGAGTCCGCAACTCAAGAAATTTCAGAGTTGCTAAGAAAAAGAGCCATCCAGCCCATCCACCCAGATCAGTCCGGATCGGGTTATTACTCCAGGTGGTTCTTGGTGCCAAAGAAAACGGGGGACCTCAGATCCATTCTAGACCTTTCGTCCTGAACCTGTTCATACCCAAGGAAAAGTTCCGGATGGTCACTCTCCAATCTGTTCTCCCCCTTCTACAGGAGAACGACTGGATGTGCTCGTTGGATCTCAAGGACGTGTACTACCATATACTAATGGACAGACGGTCCAGGAGATTTCTCCGCTTCCGGCTAGGAGCCAGTCATTATCAGTTCAGGGTTCTTCAATTTGGCCTAACCTCAGCCCCCAGAGTGTTTACCAAAGTCATGTCAGTGGTAGCAGCCCACCTGAGACTCCAGGGCATTCAGGTGTTCCCTTACCTGGACGATTGGCTCCTCACCGCCCCCAACAAGCATCTTCTGGTTACAGCGAGAAACTATGCCCTATCTCTGTTTGCTCAATTGGGCATCTCAGTCAATTTGAAGAAGTCCTGCCTGTGCCCATCTCAAGCCCTAGATTTTATAGGGGCCAGGTTGGATACTCGAATCTCCAGAGTGGTCCTCACACCAACCAGAATAAACAGTTTGTACCGCCAAGTCTTGGATATTCTTCAGATCCCAACCCCCCCAGCAGAATTAGTGCTGAGGGCGTTAGGATCTATGTCGGCGGCAATTGGCCTTTCTCTCCATGCCCGTCTGCGATGCGTGTATTACATTGGACTCTCCAGGTCCAATGGTCTCTGTTGACCCATCCTTTGGACATGCTGATTCCTCTGAGCAGGGCATGCAGGGACTCCCTACTTTGGTGGCTGCAGGCAGAAGATCTCAAAGAAGGGAGACCCTTTGTGATTCCCCTAGTCGAAGCCACATTGACCACGGACGCTTCCTGCCTCGGGTGGGGCGGGCATTATGCAGGGAAGTCACTCCAAGGAACGTGGACTCCTCTAGAGACTGCATTGCATATCAATGTCCTAGAGATGAGGGCAGTGCTATTGGCATTGCAAGCTCTCCATCACCTTCTACCTCTAGGGACTATTGCAATCCACACGGACAACATGTCCGTGGTCTGGTACATAAACAAACAGGGAGGGACCAGGTCTTACCCCCTGTGTCGAGAAGCCATGAGAGTGTGGGAATGGGCGATTTCCACCAACCGCTTTCTGATAGCAAAGCACATTCCGGGACTGTCCAACATATTAGCAGACAGCCTAAGTCGGGTGTTTCTCAGCCCTTACGAGTGGTCTCTGAATCCCTTGGTCGCGAAACAGATATTCCACAAATGGGGTCAACCCCACTGCGACCTTTTTGCTTCTCCCCTAAACGCAAAATGCAGCGAGTACTTCGCGATAGTTCCCCCCAAAGGGGAATCTCCCAGGGACGCCTTGGTTCATGCTTGGCCGCCCGGTCTTCTTTATGCATATCCTCCTCTTCCTCTGATGATGAAATTCATCCAGAAAGCCTGTCGGTTGGGGAGCAAAGTGATTCTCATTGCCCCATTCTGGCCTCGACAAGCCTGGTTCCCCTTTCTGCAGTCTCACAGTGTGGCCCCCCCCTTGGATTCTGGATCCCAAACCAGACCTAATCTCGCATCCGACGAGATGCCACACTCCAAACCTGGTCAGCCTCCGGCTCACAGCCTGGCTGATCCCGTTCCATTAATGGCAAGGACTCCTGGTATCTCTTCCCCAGTCAAGGCTATTCTCGTGGCAGCTCATAAGCCATCCACCAGAAAACTCTACAACAGTAAATGGAAACGTTTTTCCATCTGGGCAAAGGGTAAGGGATTAGATCCTTTTACGGTTCCTATTCCCAACATTCTGGACTTTCTATCACTCCTTTTTGAGCAGGGAGCTAGCGCGTCCACCATTAAAGTTCAACTTGCTGCCATCTCCCATTATCATGTGGGAGATGGCATAAGTTCTTTGGCTTCAGTTAAAATATGCAAAGCCTTCTTAAAAGGCGTGTTCCCCTTAAAGCCTCCCATTAAACCGGCTATGCCTCCATGGGATCTTACCCTGGTATTACAAGCATTAACAGGACCACCTTTCGAACCTGCGGCCTCTGCGCCATTAAAGTTCTTATCTTGGAAGACAGCCTTCTTGGTAGCAATTACCTCCGCCAAGCGGGTGTCAGAGCTACAAGCCTTGTGCATTAAGTATCCATACCTTATTTTTCACAAAGATAGGGTTGCCCTCAGGACTAATCCTTCCTTTCTTCCTAAGGTAGCCACAGAATCTAACATTAATCAATCTATTAACCTCCCTGTTTTCTTTCCTAGCTTCCAAAACAAAGGTGAATACACATTGCACAAATTGGATGTACACAGGCAACTGCGTTTTTACTTGCACAGGACTAAAGATTTCCGCAAGTCAGACCAGTTGTTTGTTTCTTATGCTAAATCAGCCATGGGCAAACAAATTTCTAAGGTGACAGTAGCGAATTGGATTTCTCAATGTATCAGACAGGCATACATTTCAATTGGGAGACCAGCTCCGGTTGCCATCCGGGCACACTCTACCAGGTCTGTGGCTACCTCAACAGCGTTTTGGTCTAGAGTTCCAGTTGACGATATTTGTTCAGCAGCTACCTGGTCCTCTTCCCATACGTTCATTTCTCATTACAAACTGGACATGATCTCCAGAAGTAGGGCTTCCTTTGGCTCTGCGGTGCTTCGGAATATCCTTCCGTAGGGACCACCCAGGGCCTTTAGGTAAGCTGGGGACTCTGTCCCACAGGTTGCAGATCAAATGAAGTAACTACTTCAGATATAGAAGTTATGTACTCACCATAACGTTCCATCTGAGTAAATACTTCATTTGTCTGCAACCGACCCCCCCCCCCCTGCCATCCCCCGAACCTCGGTAAAATATTGTCCTGTGAAAAATTCTCTCCGTCTTTAGCTTATAGGGCAAAATAACCGATCTGAGGTAATGTGGTTGGTAGCAAGGGATTATGGGTAGGGGGAGGAGCTAGGAGCTCAGATCTTGAAGCTTGGAAAGCTGCCGGTCGGATCCTAATCCCACAGGTTGCAGACAAATGAAGTATCTACTCAGATGGAACGTTATGGTGAGTACATAACTTCTATTTTTTGAGTTTCAGAACCGAAGTCTTCAACTAAGCTAAGTACCCCGTTGGGGAAAATATTCCTTGCTCTAAACCGATGTCAGTAAAAGTCAGTAATTGTATTTCTTGTGGAAAGCAAATACCTCATAAAGATTTTCATTCATACTGCATTCCTTGCCTAGGCCAGGGCCATGACATACCTCGCTGTCGGTTTTGTGCCGTATTTAAACAAACTGTTCGTTGTCGGTATATTTACGCTTCTAAATTTTTTGGTACTCTGTTCAATTATCCAGATATGGCTTTGGTAAGCCACACGACTACCGACATTCCAAAAAAAATGCAAAGATAAAGACAGAGACAGACCGCATAGGTCCAAAGCTGCTGACGATGCTTCTCCTAAGCTAGTCACCAGTTCACCGGTACTCAGTGAGATGCTTTCGCAGCCCCTGGTATCCGCTACTTCAGATTAGCAGGCCTCTACTGAGACCCATTCGGAGTCCGGTATGCCGTGAGATGCTTCAACTGTGGAACCTCCGGATGTCTCTACTTTGGATGGGTCCGGAGCCGCTGTGCAAGCACCGGCTTCTGAGGGTGTATTCAGGCCTACTGACTTGCATATTAAACTGACGCCATCTTCTTCTTCAAGGCCTAAAGCTTGATCAGTGCCTAGAAAAGCGACGCTCAGACCACATGGTCAGGCCTCTATGCCTAAAAAACAAATGATAAGAATGGCCGAAGACCTTATTACTTTAATCAGGGGAAGACAACCTTCACCCTCTAAGAGACCTAGGACTGAGTTTGCTTATGATTCTTCTGATCAGGATTCTGAAATTTCTGTTTCCTCTGAAGACCAGGATTTACTCTTATCTACCTATGAGGATTCTGATGCAGAGGTCTCTATTCCCTCTGCTTCCCCTCCAGAGGATTTCTCTTTTGGTGAAACCTTGCATACTCTTAGGGAGCATTTTCACTGGGAAAGCCAGGATTACTCTGACTCTAAAAAGAGGCTTAGGGATTTCTTACTCCTGCCCCAACACAGGCCTTTAGCTATCCCTCCTGTACTGGACATTGTTGATGATGCCTTTTCGGAATCTAGCTTGGCCCCTGACTCTCTACCTCCTGCTCCCAGAAAAACTGATAGATATTACAGGGTTCCTGACTCTCACAAGTTCCTTTTTAAAAATCCTACTGCTGATCTTAAGACCATTTCACAGGGACCCAAGGGCATTAAGGCTACTACTGCCAAAAATTCTACCCCCTCTGATAGAGATTCCAGGGCACTGGATAGATGGGGTAAGAAGGTATACACTTCTGCAACCTTGGCCATTAGGGCCTTAAACTGCCAGTTTCATATGTTAAAGTATCAGCAGCATATTATTGGATTGCTTAAACAGAAATTAATGTTGATTCCTGACTGTGCTGAAAATAAAGATTTACAGGATTTAATGCATTCTGCTGAACAAGTTGGAAAACATACTTTGCAATGTGGTTTTGATTCACTAGAGCCATCTTGCAGGGCTGCTGTCACTGGGTCTGTACGTAGAAGGCATGCTTGTCTTAAGGAGCAATCTTTGCCAGATCATGTTAAAGCTAAATTGCTGGATGCTCCCTTAAACCAAGACCGCCTGTTTGGCAACAGAGCAGAAGAAGTACTTAAAAAGATAGAGGAAAAAGTTAAATCTATGCAAACTGTTAAAGATTTCCAGCAAGTACAGCCTCCCAGATCTAGTAGGCATTGGCCCTTTAAAAATTGGTCCTTTCCTGCCTCTTCCAGGCCTTCTCAGTCCAAACCCAGAACCAGCAGAACACCCAGGCTTTAGTCACAAGGTACTCACAGGGCTAAGCAGTGGGAGGCTCCCACTTCCAAAGCAGGGAGTTGTAAGACGCCCCCCTATGGTAAACTGTCTCAATGACTTAACTTTAAATCTTCCAAGCCCTGCACAACTGACTGTTCCCTTAGGAGGAAAGATTGCCCGGCAGGCAAAAAATTGGGAACTCATTACCCAGGACAAATGGGTTTTAAATATAGTTTCCCAAGAATACAGATTCCACTTTCACTCCTTACCCCAACCCCAAGCAGTTGGCCAGACCTATCCCCAAATCAGTGGGTGGAGGCTCAAAAGCAAATTCTCACTCTCTTAAGCATCAGGGCTATTCAGCCTGTTCCAGAAGAAGAACGGGGACACGGTTTCTACTCAAGACTTTTCCTGGTACCCAGAAAAGACAACTCTTGGCGTCATATCCTGGACCTCTCTATCCTAAACACATTTTTGGTGATTCCAAAATTCAAGATGCTTCACCAACTGCTTCCTATGCTAGGCAAAGATGACTGGTTGGCAGCACTGGATTTAAAGGAAGCTTACCTGCACATCCCATTAAGGGAATCCTGCAGAAGATAACTACGCTTCATAGCAGGAAACATGCATTATCAGTTCTCTGCACTGCCCTTTGGCTTATCTACTGTGCCCAGAGTATTCACAAAGTGCCTAGCTCCAGTCATTGCATTTTGCAGGCAAAGAAATATCCAAATATATCCTTACTTGGACGATTGTCTAATTCAGGCAGAAAACCAGAACATACTATTGAATCATATGGCGTTTGTACAGAAATTGCTAACTTCCCTGGGATACACTATAAACAAAAATAAATCACATCTTGTACCCTGCCAACAAATTGTAGTCCTGGGAGCAAGCTTGAACACAACTTCCCAGATGGCTTTTCTCACGCCAGAAAAACAAGTTCATTTGACAGCCTACTTCAAACTGCTGGCCACAAAGACACAGCTATCTGCAAGGAAAATACTGTAAGCCCTGGGGTTCATGGCCTCATGCATTCTACTAATTCCATATGCAAGACTGCATATGAGGAAACTACAATGGTATCTAAAAAGCCTATGGTGTCAGCATTCTCAGGATCTAGAAGCAATGCTTCCTATCATTCCTTGTCTACAGATAGAGTTCCGTTGGTGAGCAGACACCTGTCACCAAAACAAGGGACTGCCATTCACTCTACCACCTGCCACCCAAACCCTAACAGACGCATCAGACTATGCATGGGGGGGTGGGGCTCACTTGACGGGGAAGTGCATTCAGGTCAAATGGAACCCAAGTCAAATGCACCTGCACATCATTCAAAAAGAAATGTTAGCTGTACAGAATGCTCTGACAGCCGTCAAGGACCACATATCCTTCCAGGACAATTAATGGTAAAGACGGACAACACCACTGTTATGTGGTACATAAACAAGCAGGGGGGAACCCACTCATACCCTCTCTGCAGACTAGCCATGGCTCTATGGAACACAGCCTTGAGCTACCAAGTGCACCTACAGGCTCAATTCCTGCCAGGAAAGCTTAACATACTGGCAGACGATCTAAGCAGAAATCTCATGGACCCACACGAGTGGAAACTGGAACCAAAGATATTCAGCATGTTGAGAAACAAAAGGGGAGCCCAGATATAGACCTCTTTGCCTCCCCCAGAACTACCAATTGAAAAAATTCTGCACAAGGACTCCCCACAGTCAAGCTTGGAAAGTGGATGCCCTGTCCTTCACCTGGAAAAACCTATCAGTTTATGTCTTTCCCTCTCTGCCTCTTCTCTCCAAGTTACTACTAAAGATAAAACAGGACAAACCAAGGATGATACTGATTGCACCAGACTGGCCACGCCAACACTGGTACCCCCTTTTGCGCAGTGTGTCACTGCTAGCACTGTGGCACCTGCTTCAGACCCCTGTCCTGCTGTCACAGCAGGAGGGCCAGATTCTGCACCCACAGCTTCAAACCCTGAACCTGGCAGCCCGGCTAATTACCTGATCTCTCCGTTACCATCCCTCAGTAAGCAAGTGTTGGATGTCATTCTGGAGGCAAGGAGGCCTAGTACTAGAAAATCCTATGCTGAAAAATGGAAAATATTCTGTTCTTGGTACCAAACTCAAGGGATGGGCACAGCAGCACCCAATTTACCTCAGATTCTTCAATACTTTACTGAGATGCTGCACAAGGGCCTTTCCTTTTCCTCCATCAAAATTCATGCCTCAGCCATTTCAGCTCATTACAACACAGAACCACCCCTCTTCTCTCATCCACTGCTGAAGCAGTTCCTCTGAGGGGCCAAAAATGTAAGACCACCCAGGAGAGCCCCCACTCCAGCCTTGGGACCTTAACTTTGTATTGGAAAAGCTCACTCTACCTCATTTTGAGCCAGCTGCAAATGCAGAGTTGAAATTCTTATCTTGGAAAACAGCCTTCCATTTAGCCATCACTTCAGCTAGATGGGTGTCTAAATTACAGGCCCTCATGGCAGTGGAGCCTGTCATCATTTTTCATGCGTTTAGGGTGTCCCTCAGGACCAATCCTCTTTCATGCCCAAGGTGGTATCCAGTGTGGCCCTTAATCAGTCCATTCATTTGCCAACCTTTTTTTCTAATCCACAGAACAAAGGGGAGATAATTCTGCACTCCTTAGATGTGCACAGACAACTTAGATTTTATTTGGACAGGACTAAACCTCTCAGGAAATCTGAACAACTGCTGACTGCATTTGCTGCAGGGGCAGAGGAGAAGGCCATTTCAAAGCAAACCATTTCTAAATGGATAGGCCATTGTATTAATTTCTGCTATAAGCACCATGGAAAGCCTACCCCACAGGGGATAAGACCACATTCAACCAGGGCTGCATCTACCTCTACAGCCTTTCTCAGAGGTGTCCCTACCAGGAACATCCTAGAAGCTGCTACCTGGAGTTCTGTACATACCTTCACCAAGCATTACCATTTGCCAAATTTCTCTAAATCCAGAGCTGGCTTTGACACTGCAGTCTTGCAGCGCATTATAGCTGTTCCTAATACTATCTAATTTCCTCCACCCATCCTTAGCTTTGGGAATCTACGCAAATGTGATGACTGCAACAGTGAAACACGAAGAACATAGTACAGTTGTGTACACTTACCATAAATGTAGATGTTGGAGTGTATTCACTGTTGCAGTTCTGGTTACCCTCCCTCCAGCGCCCTGACTTCTATTGGCTATACCTCTGTTCTTGCTTCCTATGTTTAAAGCTTTTTGGTTTATTTGCTTTTTTGTTGGAGGTTTAACCTTATACATATATAATTGCTTCCCATTATGGGGGCACCTGACACCTGGGGCAAGAAAAACTGATGCAATGGTGTCGGCTGCATGCTTTATACCCCTGACTACCTAACATCATGGAAGATGGGACAGCAACCGATGCAGGACCCAAGACTTTGTTAATCAGGCCGACTGAGGGCTACTGCAAGCAGATAACCCAAATGTGATGACTGCAACAGTGAATACACTTGAACATCTACATTTATGGTAAGTGTACACAACTGAACTATCTATGTTGTCTAATGTTCATCCAGTTCAACCTCCCTCACTCCGTCCCCCTTCCTGAATTGATACACATGATTTTGGGGTGACCTGGTGGTTGCTGCTCGACTCCTTATCTGGGAACAGTCCTGTTTTGACCATTGCCTTTTGTCCTTATATTTTATCTTAGTTGCTACTATTACCATATTTGCAATGTTTTAAATCATTTTTATAAGGCGGGGGCAAACTTGAGCTGAGGTATAAAGCTGGAGAACAGTGAATTATGGGTAGGGGAGGAGTCAGAGCCCAGGAACAGAAGAAGTTTCAGAATTGGTGCTGAGGTCAGATCCAGTCAAGTCTGGCAACCCATTTGTTGAACTGGATGAAAATCAAACAACGTAGACATATCACTATGGTAAGTATATAACTTTCACTTCCTCAAAAGATTGGGAAGTATTCTTCCAGGATAATTCTGGTAATCCCTTTTTTGAGCAAAGTAACAATGGATGATGATCATCATGTTGACCACTGCTGTGGTTGTCTTAGCTGTATGGGTAATGATTTGGGTGCATAGTCCTTCAGAACTTTCCTGACGGTGAAGAGAGTGCCCCTGTGTGGGTTTTTAAGGATCGACGGTCAGCCTTTGCCATTCCTTTGCTTGGCAGATAAGTTCCTCTGTAGAAAAACCTTTCACATTAAAAATGGGTCTATATTAGCAAATCGAAACTTCACTTACCCAAACACCTAATGATCAACACATAATCATCAAGCTACAAAAAGTATGAACATCCATATCAGCAAATTTTTTGCCATGGGAAAAAATCGCTTGGCCAACCAAAACCCAAACACACTGTCTACCCTACGAGAGTAGAGGACCTCTCCCCCCCCCCCCCCACTAGATTTATCAACTTCGACATCCCTCTACAGTGGAGAAAAGGGCAAGTTCCCAACTACGGCCAAGTGATTTTTTTCCCCTGGGAAAAAATTTGCTTACATAGATTTTCGTAGTTTTTGTAGTTCGATGATTACGTGTCGATCATTAGGTTTTCGGGTAAGTGACATTTTGATTTGCTAATATAGACCCTTAAAAATGTACTGTCATACTTTCCTGCTTAGGAATGTTATTTTTAAGATAGGAGCTTGAATATTATTGGACTGTCACAAGACTTAACTCTACTTTTAAATGGGAGCACACTTTTTTTCTTGTCAGTTTAAAAGGCTAGTCTTATGTTCATTTTCATCTGATTCAGCAAATGGGGCTAAGATTTATCCTCGGCACCTCCAAACACATGGATCCAGGGCTCTGAGTCCTCCCCTACCTATAATTTCCCTCTTGCTGCCCCTGAATACCTCTGATTTCATTTGTCACCTGAATGAAACGGTTGTGCAATTCTAGTGCTTCTCATCTCCAGTTCTACTTTGTCGATAAGTCAACAAAATGTTTTCACTTTTATTCAGCTGTTAGCTTAAGCTTAACTTTCTTTACCCCACTCTTCTTATGCATACATACACACACACACACATATATATATATTTATATTTTATATATATATATATATATATATATGTGTGTGTGTGTGTGTGTGTGTGTGTATACATACAAACATATGTAGATATAGGTAAGATATATCGATAGATAGATATAGGTAGATAGATAGATATATATTTATATAAAATTCTTATTGTCTTACTTAGTGGATAGGCCCTTTAGGGTCTAATCCGTTAGGCATTGTCTTTTGGTATGTGGTGTTAATTTTTGTAGCAGTAAGTTCTTTGTCTGAGAAAAGCTCATAGTGTTGTCTACTCTGAGGAGTCGTTTTGTTTTTCAGTCATGTCTGACGGGGAGTGCAGGGTGGCTTGCCCCCCTGCAAAAATGGGCACTTCTTTGTTGTGCAGTACATATGTACTGCTGAAAACTACAGCATCCACTGCTGTTCTGAAAGGTACAGGGGAAGGCATATGTCGGATCACTAACATTCTCCTTAAAACCAGTACCCACCATTTAAATATTTAGACTACTATCTAAATTCAAACCATGCTCCCTCTCTGTTGATAACTTCCTCTCTGAATACTTGAAACTCAGCGCAGAGGCAATAGTTTACCCCATTAGCATTCTAATTAGCTGATCCATCTCTGAAGCCATAGTCCGTCAAATTTGGAAGAAATCCATAATAACCCCATTTCATAAAGATGATAACACCAGTTATTTAACTATTTATCAGCCAGTCTCCGTTCTTTCACCTTTATCTAAGGGACTAGAAAAGTTTGTACAAACAGAACTTCTCAGACACCTTACTGATAATAATCTACTCGCCCTGACTCAACATGGCTTTTGCCCTGCAAATAGTACAACTAATGCCTTACTGTCTTTTACTGACACTGTGAACAAAGCTGTGGATGCTGGTCTCTTAACAGCAACTGTCTTACTAGACCTATCCAAAGCTTTCGACACAGTGTCCCATGCTAAACTAATGCAACGACTATCAACATTAGGATGCTCCAAACATACCCCTACATGGTTTAACAGTTACCTAGACAATAGACAACAATCTTTGAGATGGCAAAACAATCTATCCGGCTACCTGGTCAACAAAACAGGGGTTCCCCAAGGATCCATTCTTGGACCTTTGCTTTTTAATGTGTTTATAAATAATCTCCACAGTGTTTCCCTTCAGAGCTCACTCATCCAGTATGCTGATGATTCTACCGTCATATCCTCATCTAGCAATTTCCCAAATCTTCTTAAAACAAAACGCATTCTCATCAATAGAATCATGGCTAAATGAGGCACAATTACTTTTAAATCCAAAAAAACTCCAAGTTATTAGTCTTCTCATCCAAGCCAACTCCAAAAGATTTTAAAATCTTCTCCAAAACAAGTCTGAAGTAGAAGTAGTGAATCCTGCAAAACTACTAGGCATCACCATAGATAATAAACTTTCCTTTGAACAGCGTATACTTAATGTAATAAAAAAAAATCACTTTAAATTAGGCAAACTTTTTAGGCATAAGTGCTGTATAGATAACCCCACGAGAACAAAACTAGCAAGTACTTTCCTAGTCCCCTCCCTTCTTTATGGCTCCCCCATTTTTAAAAGCTTTCACACATCCTTAAGTAACAAATGACGGTCATGCTATTATAAAATTGCTAAATTTGCCTGCGGCTTACCATACTGTACACACCATTCCCAAGCCATCAAGACATTGAATTGGCTCGAGTTCCTCCATTATCTTCTGTACACCCAACTCACTATTGCTCATAAACTAATGTATTACCCAGAAAGCTGCACAACACTTTCAGATATCATAAAAACCTACACCCCTCCTCCAGAAATTTAAGGTCTTCTAATAAACAACTTCTGCGCATTTCCAAATCCATCAAGAGATCAGGACAAGTTTATATTCCTACGTCATAGCAAAATTATGGAATGACCTACTCCCCTCTATTACACTATTTGTTTCTATAAAAAACTTCAAACATACTCTAAAAAATCACTTTCTTGAAAACCAAACCTGCTGTTTCAACTTGCTTTTCTTTCCAAACTGACTACAACCAGTCATGTTATCGTTCATTAATATTTCTGCATACTATCTGCATCTCCTTTACTCTCTCTTCTATCAGAATGTGTAAAGAATGAATTGATATAAACTGTTGTATTTACAGCACACAATATGCTATTGAATTATGCTATATCCAAGAGCAACATTTAACCCAATTGTATAAAATGCCTTAGTTTGCTTATTACTAATTCAAAATTGTATAATTCATAAATAATTTTTATGTCTTTATTACTGTAAATAGTAACACTTTGTGTAATCCTTACCATAATTTGGAGTTTTTTTCCCCGGGCCTCCACTGAAAATGGGTTTCTGACTCAGTGGACTTTCCTGGACAACAAATATTAATCAGTCAGTAAATAAATAAATAAAGTGCTCCGAGTGTGGCTAAAAAGTATCCCGCAGGACCCCCACAACCTTTGTGTATATTGTTTGGGAGAAGCCCACATGGATATTAACTGCGAGACCTGAGCTTCCTTTGGATATACGGCTGTCCAAAGTCGCAAAAACATATTAATATTTAAAAGTTTGCTGCCCTTTCAACAGGGAACATCTAATTTTTCTGCATCCCCTTCTAAAGTGGTTGACAAGTAAAGTCAAAAAGAGATAGATAAAAAGAGGCAAAACTCTCAGGGAAACAAGACTGAGAAGACTGCTACAAAAACAAGAAAATGGTCTCCTGACCCAAATGTTCTCCCAGGTCTGACATCAAAAATTGCAAGGCCATCAGATCTAAAGTCAGCTTGGATCTGATCTCCTACACTTCCATTACCTTTCTCACTGGAGTCGGTCAGTCTTTGGTTGCATTCTCCCATCTTGCAGGAAAAATAACCATTGAGAGCTTCTTCTGTAGCCTTTTCATTGAGATCTGCCTGTTCTTTGAGGAATCTTATAAAAGTCGATGTTGATGAGATGATGCAGAGATTTCTTCAACTGCAGATTCAGTTGGGGTAATTCTGGCATCATCTCCACAGATCAACCTGAAAACATCCCACGACTCCTCCACTCAAAAATTTGATGTCAGTCTAATGCACGGATTTGCAGCCCATGGATATGAACATCCCCGGAGCATCTGCATCGGTGCAGGTAAACCTCACTTCTTCAACTGCTACCTTGTTGTGTTGGGAAGAGAATTAGAGCTGGCCCCAGAGGACAGGCTGACTTTGAAATTTTTGGATCCGTTTCTGCCTCTTGGGGCATCTGCTCTTGACAGCTTAGCTCCGATGTCAGCTTTGGATCTGGGATGGTTTAGTGTTGGTGAAGTTCTCTTGGTCCTGGGACCTCAAGAGTCCTCCTCGTTTCTGATTTCTGGGTCTGCATTCAAAGCCTTTGAGTGGGTTTTCAGTACCAGAGAAAGGGTTCCTCCTTCATGCTTGGATCAATTCTGACTCCTTTCTTTTTCTGCTTTGACCTCAGCACCGGTATTGACAGACGGCTTCCAAAAGTCTTGGACATGAGTGATCTGAACTGTCATTTTGATTCTGATCCATCGTTTGAGGCTCCCCAACATCACATCCATAAGAAGCCGTCTCATAAAAGGAAACCTATAAATCAGTTGCCCAAATCTGTTATGGAAGAGACACATTTGAATAAAGGCAAAGGTTCCTCTAGGTACCCCTTTGGAGATGTCACTTTTGGCAAAATCCTGGAATTGATGAAGCAGAATATGAGTTGGTCCCTTGATGCACCTTCCTCAGAAGAATCTGCATTCCTGGAGGCTTTTGGAGCTGGCTTTTGTACTGCCTGTATGCTTCCTCCTCCTGATGCCCTCATTGATTCTGTGGCTCAGAGAGGTTGGACAGCACTTGATACAGTGGAGCTGATGTTAAAGAAACCCAACAAAATATTTGCAGCTTTCTAAAGATGGGGCACATTGGAGTAAAGGTCCTCCAGTAGATCCTATAGTCGTAGCGACGGCCACCAAAAAAGAACTCTCCGAAGAAGTACATCTGTTCATCCCCCTAACAGGGAATCTAGGGCACTGGACAAATTTGGAAAACAGACTTTTATACTTCAGCAACCTTTTTCCTTAGATCACTGAACTACCTTGCTCGGGTCACATGCTTTAGAGAGAATTGACCAAGGAGCTTATCAGTTCTGTCTGAGGTAATGTGCCAGTGAATATATCGAAAAGTGTGGAATTCCGACTTTCTAGCCTTAACTCTGATTCCAAAGTGTCCATGAATCTGCTGTCAAACGCAGCTGTTGGAAAGGCCAGTGCGGCAGGTACCAGCATAGCCATACACCATCATGCTGGATACAGTTGTGTGATTTTGTGGAAGGTTTTAAGATGTCCTTCCTTAATGCCTTTTTGATGGTTCCACACTCTTTGGACCAGAGGTTAAGGACACACTGACCATGAGTGAGCAGGATGGCAAGACCCTGTCTGTCATAGGAGTCCGCTTCTCCATTCCTCAAAGAACCTTTTCTAGGAAATCAATGAGGAGGAAAGAATATGTGGTTCAGAAAATCTTAGGGTTTTAACCAAGCTGCTTCCTCAGATAAATCCACCAGTAGTAGGGGTGGTTTCAGTGGATGTTGACCTAGGGGCATATCAGGTCTGCAAAATCAAGGATTTTGTGGACCCTTTTTTGAGAAATCATTCCAGTGCTCCTTAAGGGGTGGACAACTGCCACACTCTGGGGTGCTTATCCCTGCATCAACAACCTGGCAGACCATGACCTCATACTCATGGGTGCCACTGATAATCACCAGAGGATGCACAGTTCCCTTTGTTTATTCTCCCCAACCAAGAAAAAGGATTCCGGTAGTACCACTCTGCCAGATGGAATCCACCACAGCAGAAGTCAAAAAGCTGTTAGAAAAACAAGCCATCCAGCAGGTCCCACTACACCACGTGGGATTTACTCCAGGCTCTTTTTAATTCCCAGGAAGAGAGGGGACCTATGGCCAGTTTTGGACCTCAGTCATTTAAACCAGTTTGTGAAGCAGGCAAAATTCTGGATGGTCATGGTTCAGTCCTTTCTACTTCTATTTAGGAAGGACAACTGGATGTGCTCTGTACACCTCTAGTATGCTTATTGTTAAGTAAAGATAAAAAAGCATTAAAGGAGATTCCTCAGTTTCAGACTGTGAGCCTGTCATTACCAGTTCAGAGCTGTGCCCATTGGTCTCACCCCAGTCCCATGGGTGTTCACCAAGTGCATGGCAGTAGTCACAGCTTATCTCAGGCTGCAAGGATTCCAGCTTTTCCCATACTGGGGCTATTGACTCCTCAACTGCTCTGATCAAGAATCTACTTACCCAAAGCAGGGACACTTTACTCCAGTTACTTCACAACTTGGTGTAACAGTCATCATCCTCAAGAGTCAACTAAATCCCACTCGCTTATTAGAATACATCAGATGCCATCTAGACACACTGAATCAGATAGCTGTCTTACCACGTTTCAGGATTCTTTCATTTTGAAAAGTAGCAAATCAGTTCTTGTCAATTTCATGCCTGCCAGCCACATTGATTCTAAAATTTCTAGACTTTATGGCTTCAACAATCATTCTGGTTCCCTTCTCATTTCTACAAGGGTTTTTCAGTGGACTGTATTAGTTCTTTAGTCCCAACTACATTATCCAGTGAATGCGCCCATCAGAATAACTCCAGAATGGAGAACTCATATCAGCTGGTGGGTGTCTTCCACAGTTTTATTCGAGGGGCGTCCTTTCTGTCCCCCTCCTAATATAGCTGTGGTCATCGCAGACACTTCCCTTTTAGGGTGGGATGGTGATGACATATTCAGGTTACCGCGACCCAAGTACAGGCCAGTTTTCACATCAGCTTTTTGGAGATCTGAGTAGTCCTATTAGCACTGCAGACATTTCAACACTCTGCTGGAAAGTGTGATCTCCATTCAGACAGACAATATGGCATTACTCTGGCACAACAGTAACAACAAGCAAGGGGGAACCGGATTTTATCATGTGTATAGAGAAGCCATGAGGTTTTGTAATGGGAGATGTCTTCCCACCACTTTTTTGAAGCAATGCACATCCCAGGGATTTCAGTTTAGTAGTGGACAAGGTAAATAGATACATTATTCTTCCTCATGAGTTGTCCCTCAATCAGACAGTGGCAAAATAAACTTTCTGTTGCTGGAGCTAACCTTGCTGCTACCTGTTTGTGTATCACCTTGTCAACAAGTGCAGCAGTTACCTTGCCCTCATCCCTTCACAGGGTCAGTCATTGAGGAACTTTCTGGTCCACAATTGGCCCCCTGGTCTTCTATATTCATTGATCACAAAGTTTATTCAGAAAGTCAGGAGGTGCAAGATGAAAGGAATCCTCATTGCTCCTTGTTGGCCCAGGCAGGTTTGGTTCCTGTTTCTTTGGCCTCATCAACTATGCCCCCCGACACTGGCTGACAGCCCGGACCTCCTGTCTTGCCCATCCAGTTATCTCCACCTCTTGGTTACTCAAATTTTATTAGTGTGCAGAGATGCCCGGTTTTCAGAAGTAGTGGTTCACATTCTAACAGCTTCTCAAAAGTCTAGCACCAGGAAGAATTACTGAAGTAAATGAAAAAGGTTTTCATTCAGGGATGTAGAATGGAGAAAAGATCTTTTCTCTGCTCTCCTCTCTTCAGTACTGGATTTCTTATTGGAATTATTTCGTAAAGGTTCATAGCATCATAGGAGATAACTAGGCTATCAACCCGGAGGTTATTTCAAGCCGAAGTGTTTCATCCCAGTATAGTACCATAGAAGTGCTAGTCAAGACCCAAGTTTGAATTTTGTAATGGCCAACCAATTATGGTTCCATTTTCTCCACCATAGACGTTCTATTAGCAGCTATATCAAGTTTTCACATTGGCCATAATCAGACACTGATAGTCTCTTTGAATGTTTCCAAAGCTTTCTTCAAGGGAACTGTCCTTCTCACACTATCCTGTTCCTCCTTGGGACATTACAGTAATGTTGCAAGCACTTACACAATCCCCTTTTGAACCAGCAGCCTCAGCAGATTAATTAATTAGCATGGAAAACAATCTTCTTGGTGGCATTTAGTTTAGCTGCAAGAGTTACAGGTCCTTTCTTGCAAACCACATTAGTTGTTTTTTCATAAGGATAGAGTTTTAAAACTGGATTCTTCCTTTATTCCTAAGGTGGCATCTGAATCTAACATCAATCAGTCTGTAAAGCTTCCAGTTTTCTTACCAAAGTTCTCTAACAAAGGAGAATATACACTGCATTTGCTTGATGTATATAGGCAACTTATTATTTATTATGTATGTATTTCTCTTTAACAGGAAGTTCCAACTAGGGTTTATTATACCATTTTTACCGGTGGCCCGGGGAGAAAAGCTCCACATATTAGGCAAGTACATTTAAAGACAGAAAAATAACACATTTTGTAAAATAACATTGACTTTACATGAAAACACAATTTATATGAATACATCTCAAACACATATGCAGTAACCTATGAATTTAAGGAAATACATTTTTTTCTTGAAGTAGTTGGTTACAAAAAAATTACATAGACACTGAATGTATTATGTAATCTGCTTAGTTGAAAGTACAGAGAAGGGTAGCAAAGGCAGCAAGGGATTTAACAGGAGGTAGAACGAGAAGTAGGTATATGAAACATTAGGTAGACTGAGGTAGAGATGTATTAAAAAAATAGAGGTAATGGTAGTTCCCTGGGAAATGGAAGTTTTGTAGGAGAGAAAGTAGGTAGAGGGTGGAGTGGCAGTCTGTAGAAGAGTAGTGTAAATGACAGTTGTGGCAGAATATAAAGTGAGATTTCTTAGTGATAGAGATATAAAGTTACATGTGCAAGATTTGAGTACAGAAAGTTTTAAGTAAAGGGAGTGTAACTTTGAAGATGGAGTTTAGGTTGAGTATGGGGGTAGTCTGGGATAGTGCATGAGCATAAGCAATTATTCAGCAGGTGTTTTAGTGATGTTTTGAAGGCATGCAGTGTATCTACCGGTCTTATTTTTTTTTTGAGGGGGGGGGGGGTTTGGTTCCAGACTTTTATAACTGGTTAGAGTACAGTTAGTCTCCTGCGCTGTTATTTGATTTTGTGATGAATAGAAGTGCTTTGTTGGATCGTGGGGCTCGATTAGTGGTATAGGGTCTCTCCTCTGATTACTCCTCCAATGGATCTGATCATTCAGACCAACAGGAAGGGGCCTACTCGCCTTATGAGGATTCAGATGCAGAAGATTCTATTCCTTCGGCCTCCCCTCCTGAAGAATTTTCCTTTGGGGAAACTTTGCACTCCATGAGGGAGCACTTTCAATGGCAAGGTCAGGATTTTTCTGATTCTAGAAAAAGATTAAGGACATTTCTGCATTTGCCCCAGCATAGGCCCTTGGTCATACCTCCTGTTCTAACTGTAATTGATGATGTGTATAATGATGTCAGTTCTGCCCCTGATTCTCTTCCCCCGGCCCCTGCCAAACCTGACAGATATTACAGGGTCCCAGATTCTCACTTCCACCTCTATAAAGCCCATGCTGCAGACCCAGAAATGATTTCTCAGGGCCCAAATGGAGTTGCAGCTGCTACTGCCAAAAATCCCCTACCCTCTGAAAGAGAGTCTAGAGCATTAGAGAGATGGGGTAAAAAGGTTTATACATCTGCTACTCTTTCTGCCAGGGCATTAAACTGTCAATTTCATATGATACAGTACCAAGAATTTTTGTTAGATCAGCTGAATAAGAAGCTTTCTTCTCCTGAACCTTTAGACCGTAAATCCCTTTAGGATTTGGTACACAATTCTCAGCAGGTCAGTAATCATTTCTTAAAATGTGGCTATGATGCACTGGAGGCTTCATTTAGATCAGCTATGACTGGAGCAGTAATTCGTAGGCATGCCTGGCTAAAAGAGCAATCCTTGCCAGACCATGTCAAGGCTAAACTCCTTGATGCTCCTATGGAGAAACAAAGTTTATTTGGCTCCCCTGCACAGGAGATTCTAAAGAAAGTGGAAGAAAAAGCAAAATCTGTGCAAACAGTAAAGGAATTTCTGCAGGTCCAACCTCCGAGGTTCAGCAGAAACTGGCCTACAAAGAATTGGTCCTTTCCAGACACCTCCAGAGCACAGAGGGGCAGGAATAGACACCCTAGAGGCAGAGGTCAATCAAAGGGTGCCTACAGAGGCCGTCAGTGGCAGCCTGCCAACCAGAGGAGTAGTACCACAGCTACAACTACAACCACTACCACAGGACAGACACAATGACTTGACTCTGATTCCGCCTACCAGGGACCAACTGATAGCTCCCTTGGGCGGAAAGCTGGCTTTATTCTCAAAAAACTGGCATTGCATTACAAAGGACCCATGAACATTGCAGACAATAGACAAAGGATACAGGTTTCACTTCCACACTTTACCAAAAAGAAGCAGAATGCCAAACCTTCCACCAAACCAGAAGGCAGAGGCTTTAAGACAAATCAACAATTTACTTCAGATGAAAGCGATTTAAGAGCAAGTCTGATCTATCTAGCTAAGATTCTATACCTAGAAGGGCCATTTAGGTTGTTTTCTTGTAGGAAGGCTAGTATTTCGGCTGAGCAGATGAGTGTGACATCATCTCTGTATTGTACCAGAGTACAGTAAACTCTCAGTTAACCAAAACTCAAGCAACCGGCACTGCCAGACAACCAGCAAAAAAAAAAAAAAAAAACATAGTACAATTTTCATGTGTTGCACTTACTGCTAAAAATAACAAGAGACAAGTGGGTACAAAGCATTGTATCCAGAGGTTATTCCATACCCTTTTATTCCACTGTCCCAAACATAAAAAAAAATCCCAGATGTTCCACCCAGTCAAAGGGAACAGGCAGCTCTGGAAATACAAAACTTGCTACAGAAGAGAGTAATTCAAACAGTCCCTGCAGACCAAATAGGATCTGGACCTTACTCAAGGTTCTTTTTAGTTGAAAGAAAACAGGGGAATGGAGACCCATTCTGGATCTCAGCAAATTAAACAAGTCAGTAAAAAAAAAAAAACAAAGTTTCGGATGGTCACGCTGCAGTCGATACTCCTGTTCCTGGGAAAAGATGATTAGATGTGCTCAATAGACTTCCAGGATGCGTACTACTACATAGAAATGGACAGACGATCCAGGAGTCATTTGCACTTTCGGCTGGGAGCCAGTCACTGCCAGTTTCAAGCTTTGCCCTTTGGCTTCACTACAGCCCCAGAGTGTTCACCAAGTCTATGGCAGTAGTCATGGCTCATTTAAGACGCCTAGGATTATGAGTGTTTCCGTATCTAGATGACTGGCTGCTAACCGCCACCACCAAGCATCTACTAACAAAAGCGGGAGACACCACTGTACAGATCTGCTCTCACCAGGGAATCACACTAAACTACGAAAAATTTACCTGGTTGCCATCTCAGCATACCGTTTTTATATGAGTAGATCTAGATACAACAAAAATAATGGCAAAGCTCCTTTCCAAAAGGGTTTAAGTTCTACAAAGTCAGGTTGTACTCCTACTCCCCAAGAAAAAAGTAAAAGCAAAAACAGTTCTGAAAGTTTTGGGAATTATGACAGCAGCAATAACCCTGATTCCGTTAACACGTCTGCACATGAGAGTTCTACCGTGGTTACTGTTCACTTAGTGGTCCATGCAGGAACTAACTATGTCCCACCTAATTATAGTAACAGAATCCTGCAAGAAAGATCTTCGTTGGTGGCTTCACTCCACTCACGTGACATAAGGTCGACCCTTTCTTCTTCTAGCCACAGTGATCTTAGAAGCTTCCCAGATAGGGTGGGGGAGGGCATTATCTGGGAAGGACAGTTCAAGGCACTTGACAGAATCACGAGGCACACTTACACATCAGTGTCCTAGAAATGAGGGTGGTGCTTCTTGCATTGCAAGCATTCCAAAACTCTCTTCCACAAGGAACTATTGCAATACAGACAGACAACATGTCAGTTGTGTGGTACATAAACAAACAAGGAGGAACCAGGTCCTATACCCTTTGTCGAGAGGCCCTGAGAGAATGGCAGTGGACAATCTCCTCCCATTTCTTTCTGATAGCAGTGCACATCCCGCGGAAATCCAGCATGATAGCAGACAAACTCAATAGAGCGATTCTGATGCCTCACGAGTAGTCCCTGAAACAAGAAGTAGCAGACATGATTTTCTGCAAATGGGGCAAGCCTTGCTGGGAACTGCCATGTCCATGAATGCCAAATCCAGCAGCTATTTTGCCCTAATGCCCCCCCAGGGGAGTCACCAACGGATGCACTTGTATACGATTGTCCCTTGGGTCTCCTCTATGCCTTCCCTCCTTTTACGTTGATGCCCAAAGTTCTTCAGCTCATTGGGAAGGAATTTGATACTCGTCACCCCATACTGGCCTTGTCATAGCTGGTTCTCCTTCCTTTAGCCTCATCTCCAGGACGAGGAGCCATGGATTCTGGACCCAGTTCCAGACCTTCTGACTCGTGCATCAGGAATGCTCCACCCTTCCCTTCAAACTCTCAAACTGACAGCTTGGCTGCTCCAATTACAAATATAGCCAGGCTCCCTAACCTTTCCCCATCAGTGAAACGTATCTTGATCTCGTCTCATAAGGCTTTAACGAGGAAGTTATATATGAGCAAATGGAAAATATTTTCTTCCTGGGTCTTGAATAACCACATTGATCCCTTCTCTGCCCCTATAGCTTTCATTCTTGAATTATTTGCAACTCTGTTCAGTGAACGAGCAGCTGCAGCTACTATTCGAGGTCAGTTAGATGTGATATCTCATTTCCATATAGGTAAATCGGGGCCAAATGTGATGTCCTACAGACTTTGCAAAGCATTTCTTAAGGGCACTATTTTATTAAGACCACCCATTAAAGCCTCCCCAGCACCATGGGACCTGAACTTTATCTTATTCCATTTGATTCTTCCCCCTTTTGAACCTGCATCATCCAGTGATTTAATGTTTTTGACATGGAAGACAATTCTTTTGATAGCCATCACTTCTGCTAAGAGAGTTTCAGAGCTACATGCATTGTCTATAAAGCCCCCTACATACTTTTCCAGAAAGACAGAGTATTCCTTCGAACAAACTCATCCTTTCTACCTAAAGTAGGTTCAGAGTCTAATTTGAACCAGTCCATAGAACTACCAATTTTCTTCCCCAACTGTGGCAACAAGGCAGAATATATGCTACACCAACTAAATGTATATAGACAATTACATTTCTACTTACATAGGGCAAAGGACTTCAGAAAATCTGACCAATTATTTCTATCATTTTCAGACTCTAAGAAAGGTGCTCCTGGATCTAAAGTCAGAAATGGTTGTCAGATTGTATTACCTTTACCTACAAATGTCAGAAAAAGATCTCTCCTATAAAGTAAAAGGTCATTCTAAAAGAGCCATAGCAACTTCCTCTGCCTTTCGGGCTAGACTACCAATTAACACCATTTACACTGCAGCAACATGGGCAAGGCCTCATACCTTTATCACTCATTACAAAGTGGATTTGGTCTCCAGGCCTCCTCTGGATCCACTGTTCTGAAGAATATTCTCCCATGAGCCACCCAAGAAAGATGGTGTTGGGGACGCTGTCCCAACCAGTAAAAGAATGAAGGCAAGGTAGGACAACATTACAAAAAGAAGTTATGTACTCACCATAACATTCCATGTGTGTTGTCCATCTCGCCATCATTCTTACATCCCACCCTCCTTCTCCCAGACTTGGACTCCTGGAGGATCCAGTGGATACATTTGGTGTTTAATGTTCTCTGACCTTTTTCATTGCTCTGTAAGATATTAGATAACTCATGTGATACCTATTGTTATAGCAGCAAACAAGATCTGAAGGGCTTTCTAGGGCTTGATGGGATATGATTTTTCAGCCACGAGCTAGTGGAAGACCTCGAGCTTTGTATAAGGCCAAGTCAGGAACCCAGCCAGTAAAAGAATGAAGGTGAGATGGACAACACACATCGAACATTATGGTGAGTACATAACTTCTTTTTATCCGGCATCTACCAATCCCCATGGGTGCTGGTTAACAGAGAGTTTACAGTAGCTTGTTTAGTGGCAGATTGTAGATTATTGATAAAAGATATTAAAAAGTAGGGGTCCTAAAACTAATCTCTGAGGGACACCAACTGTGACAATGACTGTGAGGAAATCAGAATAGTCTTGTTGCCATTTCACAACTTGTTTAATATTGAAAAAGTAGCTGTGGAACCAGGTTAGTGATGAGGCATTTGAGGCCTAGAGAGGCTATCCTCAAAGATTTTCTGGTGTGAGAGTGTATTGAATGCTTTAGATAGCCGAGGAAGACTGTTGAGACTAGGTTACTATTGTTTTGTAGTAGATTAACTGTGCATGTAAAGCTTAAAGGGCAGTAGTGGTGCTATAATTAGGCCAAAAGCAATGTTGAGTCAAGGAGAATAGATTATGGTTGGTGATGTATTTGAGCAACTGGGTGTGGATACATTTTTCTGATATCTTGGATAGGAGTGGGAGGACGGTTATTGTACAGTAGTTGGTTAGGTGGGTAAAACTTCTACCTTTATGTATTGTATGATATTTTCTAGATGTTGGGGACATGGTTTTCTATTATGGCTCTTTTAAGTATGCAGACTGGGAATGATGTAGCTTCTGCTGCTATTTTGAGGTCCTCTGCTGGGAATTTGACTGCCAAGGTGGTTGGTTTCATTTTTAGAAGGTATTTAGAAGGTATTTTTTTATTGTTGTGGTGGGTACACTGTTAAGTTTAAAGAGTACTTTGTTGGAGTCTATATTATAAGATCGACGTTTGAAAACATCGAACAACATATGGTCGATGTCTTCAAACATCAACTTTATAAAAAAGACAAAAAAAAAAGTACCCTAACACTCGAAATTCTGAGCGTTCAATATTCTCGTGTTGACAATGTCAGATTCTACATTGTCTGCTTTCAAGAATATAATATAGACCCCTTTGTTGTTGGTAGGGGGATGTGGAATAGTGAGTTGTGAAATGGAGTTATGTTTGGTTAGTGATACAATAGAATTTACAAAGAGGATAATGAAGTGAGTTGCCGTATTACCTGGGTATTTAGAGGTTGTGTTGGGTTGGGGCAAGAGGGTTGCCTGGGGTTGAGCAGTGACTTTAAGGGCTGCCAGAACAGTTTGAGGTTATTTTGGTGGGTATTTTCTAGGTTTGTAAAATATTCGTTCTTGTCACTAAATACTTGGTGATGTTGTCCCATCTCGCCTTCGCCTTCATTCTTAGCAGGTTGCGTTCGGAAGTTAACCTCTGTTCCGACTCGCCCTTATACAAAGCTCGAGGTCCTCCACTTGCTCGTGGCTGAAAACCCTATCTCACGATGCATTATGAGAGGTCCGCAGATCTCATTTGCTGCTAAACAAGATTGGGTGCTTCCTACTGGCTCTGGCTAAGTGGAATTTTCTTATTAACAAATTTTGGATAATTGTTATTTATTTATTTATTTTTCTACTGTTATATTCTAGCTAGTGTTAAGCAAATTTTGTGTGTTCGCTTTCTGTTGTTTTGCTGTTGGCCGTCATTTTCTTTTCAAGGCCTTTTTCTTACCCTATCCCGGCTTAAAATGTATTTCTTAAGCCCATTTTAGTTAGAGGACTTCCTTCCTTTTAACTATATAAGTAAGGCAGGCTTGTTTAAGTCAAAGAGCTCTTTTGACTCTTGAGGTTTTCCTCTTTAAATTACCAGGCTAACTCATTTAAAATAGAAGGATGCTTTTGTTTATTTAAATTAGAGGGCTTTTTTCCCTTAGTAGTTTTGGTGTGATTCTTGTTGTTCCTTTCTGTTGTTGTTGCTGATTATTACAATGTCTTGCAAGCAGTCTAAGGATATTAAACCCTCAGGGTTTAAAAAATGTGTTAAGTGCAGCCAAAAATGTCAGTTACTGATGGACATACAGTTTGCGTATACCGTCTCAGAGCGGTAGATCTTCAAGATCCGTGTGCCATATGTCACTCCTTAGTCATAGGGTACTACTGGAGAGAAAGAAAAAATTGATTCTAGGTGGCTTATTGAAGACCCTTTTTTTGAAGCTATCAAAGAAGGTCAAGGTCCTTCAAAGTTGGGCCATTCCCCTCTTCAAAATCAGACAAGTCGGGAAAATGGTCCTCTTCCTCAGAGGCTCAGTTCGAGCCACGAGAAACGTTACAAAAACTTTCATCTTTGGACCCGAAGACTGTCTGGCCCGAGAAGCCTTCTACCTCGGCTCATTCAGTTTCGGAGCCATTGGGATTTCATGTACGGAGCCGGTCCCCGGAATTGGAACTGGTATCTCCAACTTTAAGGTCTCCCTTATTGCAGTCTTCCAGATCTCCTACTCCCTCCACTTGATCTTCCAGGAGCATGTCCAATGAAGATGTGGATCGTGTGGTGCAGAGGCTATTGAGGACACTGGCGCTTGCCAAACTCTTGTCGGATCCAACCCAGAGAGCTTCAGAACCGACCAAACCTACCCTTTCACCATTGATTCCTCCTCCGATCCGATCTCAGACCTTGGAGCCAGAATGTCCAGAAATAATTGTAGTGGAACCGTCGGAACCGAGACCTATCACAGGATCTTCGGCTCCGGCCATTGCTCTGACATCCTCGGTTCCATCCGAACTGTAGGAGTCTAAAAGCTGATGCTCTCCAGTTGGATCTGGGGAGGGGAGTCTGATCGGACAGTTGTCAGATCCGAACTTGCCTCTTGGGTCATCGGCACAGGTGAGTTCGGCCCCTGCCTCATCCTCGGAGCCAACCCCCTTGTTTATGGGGATCCCCTCTTGTTCTTCAGAGCTGGGAGTTTCCTCAGATCAGGGGTGGGGGGCTTTCAAAGTAATGAGGAGAGTGCTGTCATCACAGACAGATCCACTCTCTGGTCGGGACATTCTTCCCCCAAAGACACCGGTGTCTGCCTCAGTATCACTGCATCCACAGAGAGGCAGAGACTGAAGGCCTCAGGATGCCCTATCAGGTGACCCTGTCTCTTCTGAAACTTCTCCAGAATACCCTTTTGAAGAGGTCCCTCGAAAGAGACTATGTAAGAGGAAGCATCTGGACTCCCCAGAGGAGTCCATCACTTCAGATACAGACCTTGATGATTTGGAAGGGTCCCCACAGTCCCCCTCTGAGGATGTCTCCTTTGCAGACATCCTGGAAATACTAAAACAGAAAGGCAGCTGGAAGCCCATCGACCCTTCTGAGGAAGAGTCTGTATACCCGAAAGCTTTTGGTTCTCACCCTTTTGCCACTTGGCTGTCTCCGGTCTTCGATGAGCTGATGCAATTAGTTAGTTGAAAGGTGTAGGAGTCTCCAAACTCAGTGGAACCTGTTCCTTAGAGGCCAAACAAATTCATCACCACACCTTCAGACAGAAAATTTCTTACCAAGGATGTCCCAGTAGATGCTATGGTAGATGCAATGGTGCTGGCAGCAGCCAGCAAAAAGGAACTTTTAGAGATGTCCTCTTCTGTCCATCCACCGAACAAAGAGTCTCGTATGATGGACAAATATGAAAAGCACATGTTCTCCTCAGCGACTTTTGCACTCAGATCGCTGAGTTATCTGACTCACTTTACTAGGCTTCAGAAAGATCTCCTGAAAGAGCTAGGCGATACCCTCCAAGGTTCAGTAGCTGAAGGGATATCAGACAAGGTTTCCTGTCAGCTCTCCAACACAGCCTCAGTGATCAACTCCGCCATGAGGCTCATTTCTTATGCAGCGGATGGAGCGAGCAGGGCAGCAGGTTCAGGAATTTCCCTAAGGAGACATTCCTGGATGCACTTGTGTGATTTTGCGGAACCCTTTAAATCTTCTTTTGTGAACGCCCCTTTCGATGGCTCATCTTTGTTCGGACCAAATGTCAAAGACGCACTAACCAGGTGTGAACAAGAAGGAAAGATTCTCTCTGCCATAGGAGTCCGCTTTTCCCTACCTACCAAACCTTATCCAAATGTCAGAAAGGAGGAAAAAAGTGGTTTTGAAAATCCCAGGACACACGTGGTGATACTTCCCCCAGGAGCAGAGGGGGAAGTGCTAATGGAAGACACCGACCACACGGCAGAGGGGGTCCACAAACTCGGGCAACAGGGAATCCTTCCTTGGTGACCCTTTCAGCGCTCCTGAAAGGAGACCCACCTGTCCATCTCTGGAGGCAGTCGGAGGCCGCTTATCTTTGTACCCAAAAGCCTGGCTAACAATAACAGAAGACAAGTGGGTACAAAGTATCGTATCCAGAGGTTACTGCATACCCTTTTTCTTCTCCGTCCCAAATGCAGAAAACATCCCTGATGTTCCACCCAGTCAAAGGGATCAGGCAACTCTAGAAACACAAATGTTGCTAGTCAAAAGAATCATCCAAACAGTCCCCACAGACCAAATAGGATCTGGAACTTGCTCAAGGATGTTCATCGTGTTTCACTGTTGCAGTCATTATTCTTGGGTTATCCTGCTGGCAGGCTACCCGCAGTCGGCCAGAATTCCAAAGTCTAGGTCTGGTGTCGGTTGCTGTCACCTCTTCCCTGACGTCAGTGCTCCAGGGGTATAAAAGATGCAGCCAACGCCATTTTTTTCAGTCTTTCTTGCCGCGCGGTGCCCGAAGCAAAAGCAGTGCGCAAGTGCCGGTCGGCCGACTCCTCAGATTTTCAGATCTGAATTTCAGAACCAAAGTCTTCATTAAAGCTAAATACCCCGATGGGGAAACTTTTTTCTTGCTCCAGACCGATGTCAGAAAAAGTTAACAGTTGTATTTCTTGTGGGAAGCAAATACCTCATAAGGATTTGCACTCTTACTGTATTCCTTGCCTAGGCCCTGATCACAACGTTGCTAGCTGTCGGTTTTGTGCTAGATTCAACCAACGCACTATCAAGCGTCAGTTCGATTTTGTATTTCATTACTTTGCCCGACGTTTTAATTATATAATGCCGGCGGAACAGTCGACAACCGGAGTTTACAAAAAACGCAAGGACAAGGATAGGCATCCGAGGTCCAAAACCGACGAAGAAGCCTCTTCTAGGCCAGTCGCCGGTTTGCCAGTTCTCAGTGAGGCGTTTTTGCAGCCCCTGGTGCCCGCTACCTCAGAGCCACAGGCCGCTACTGATTCCCACGTGGAGCCGACTGGGCCTCTGGAAACTCAAGGTATTGGACACTCGGAAACCAATCCCTCAGATGGGTCCGGAACCGCTGAGCGGGCATCGGCTTCTGAGGGTGTCTTCAGACCGACACAACTATATGTTAAGCCATCTTCAGCTTCAAAGACAAAGACTAAAGCACTAAAGACAAAGAAACAAGTACAGCATTCCCCTATTCAAACTTCCATGCCTAAAAAACAGATGCTCAAAATGGCCGAAGACCTAATTACTTTGATCAGAGGCTGCCATCCCCCCCTCGATAAGAGGCCTAGGCAAGAGACAGAGTATGATTCTTCTGATCAGGTTTCTATTTCCTCTGATTCCTCTTCTGAACAGGATTACCCCATGCTTTCCTATGAGGATTCTGATGCTGAAGAATCCATTCCTTCAGCCTCTCCTCCTGAGGGACTATTCTTTTGGGGAAACACTGCATACTATGAGGGAGCATTTCCACTGGGAGAGCCAAGACTTCCTGCATCTTCCTCAGCACAGACCCCTAGCTATTCCACCTGTTCTTGACATTGTAGATGTATTTTCAGAGTCCGGACTGTCCCCTGACTCTTTACCTCCTGCACCTGCTAAGCCAGACAGATACTACAGGGTCCCGGATTCTCATAAATTCCTATATAAAAACCCCGCAGCAGACCCGAAATTATTTCTCAGGGTCCCAAGGGGGTTAAAGTTTCCACTGCAAAAAACCCTGTCCCCTCTGATAGGGATTCTAGGGCTCTAGACAGATGGGGGAAAAAAGTTTACACTTCTGCCACCCTGGCTGTAAGGGCTTTAAATTGTCAATTTCATATGCTTAAATATCAGCAATATTTAATGCCACTACTTAAACAAAAAATGTTGACAAATACTGAATGTGGTTATGATTCACTGGAGGCCTCTTGCAGTGCCGCTGTTACAGGTTCTGTTATTAGAAGGCATGCTTGGTTAAAGGAACAAAATCTGCCTGATCATGTTAAAGCACAATTATTAGATGCACCATTACAGCATGATACTTTGTTTGGTACTAAAGCAGAAGAGGTGTTGAAAAAAATGGAGGATAAAGCAAAATCCATGTAGACAGTAAAGGATTTCTTACAGGTACAGCTACCCAGGTTTAGCAGAAACTGGCCTTCTAAAAATTGGTCCTTTCCAGTCTCAGACAGACCACAAAGAGGCAGATACAGACGTGCCAGAGGCAGATCTCAACCCCAAGGTTCATACAGACCTAAACAATGGGGTGCTCCTACCTCCAAAAGCAGAGAAGACAAATCACAGCCTTACAGGAAACAGTCCCAATGACTTTCCTCTACCAGTTCCAAGCAGTTTTCTTTTGACAGCCCCCTTAGGGGGAAAACTAGCACTTTTTTCATCAGATTGGCAAATGGTTACCCAAGACAAATGGGTTCTAAACATAGTGGCCCAAGGCTACATGTTCCATTTTCACACTCTACCAAGGTCAAAGGGCATGCCAGACCTGCCACACAATCAATGGGCAGAGGCACAAAAACAAATTACAGTCCTCATGGACATGAGGGCCATTCAGCAAGTATCACAACAAGAGCATGGGCAAGGATTTTACTCCAGACTTTTTCTAGTACCCAAAAAGGACAAAACCTGAAGACCAATTCTGGACCTGTCTATACTAAATATGTTCCTGGAAGTTACAAAATTCAAGATGTTTACTTTTCAGCAGCTCCTGCCCATGCTGGGCAAGAGGGCTTGGCTCGTAACTTTGGACCTGCATGTCCCAATCAGACAATCTTGCAGAAGATACCACAGATTCATAGCTGGCTCAATGCATTACCAATTCTCTGCACTGCCCTTTGGCTTATCTACTGCGCCCAGGGTCTTTACAAAATGCCTGGCACCAGTAATTGCGTTTTGCAGACAAAAAGGAATTCAAATATGTCCCTACTTGGACGACTGCCTAATTCAAGCAGAGAACAAAGACACTCTTCTACAGTATCTGGTGTTTGTAAAAAGATTACTAATTGGCCTAGGGTACACAGTAAACGAAAAGAAATCAAAACTAGTGCCCTCTCAAGAGAGAATATTCCTGGGTGCAAGCTTAAATACAACTGCCCAGATGGCTTATCTCATGCCAGACAAGCAAAAACAACTGACCACTTACTTCAAGAAATTGGCAACAAAAACCCACTTATCTGCAAGAAAATTCCTGCAGGCCTTGGATTTCATGGCATCCTGCATTCTACTAATTCCATATGCCAGACTGCATATAAGGAAACTACAATGGTATCTGAAAAGTGTTTGGACTCAGCATTGCCACAGCTTGGAGACAGTAATTGCACTCATTCCCTGCCTACAACAGGAGTTTTGATGGTGGGCAGAAGCCTGTCACTACAACAAGGATCTGCCATTCAGTTTACCCACAGCCAGACAGACACTGACAACGAATGCATCAAATTATGCCTGGGGGGCCCATATGGCAGGAAAATGTATTCAGGGCACATGGCCTGCAAACCAGATGCATCTTCACATCAATCAAAAAGAGATGCTAGCTGTTCAAAATGCCCTGACAGCTTTCAAGGACCTGCTTCTTCCAGGACAATTACTGATAAAGACAGACAACACTATGGTCATGTGGTACATAAACAAGCAGGGAGGTACTCATTCTTACCCCCTCTGCAGACAAGCAATGACCTTATGGGACACAGCATTGGCTTTTCAAGTTCACCTACAAGCACAATTCCTGCCAGGAAAAACAAATACTCTGGCAGACGAACTAAGCAGAAACCTCATGGATCCCCATGAATATAAACTGGATCCACAAGTCTTCAGGATGTTAATAAGGAAATGGGGATGCCCAGACATAGATCTATTTGCCTCCCCTCACAACTGTCAGTTGCAGAGATTTTGCACAAGGATTTACCACAAGCAAGCCTGGAAAGTGGACGCCCTATTATCATTCAGCTGGAAAAATCTAACAGTATATGCTTTTCCTCCTCTGCCTCTCCTTCCCAGAATACTCGTAACGGTCAGACAAGAGAAGCCAAAAATGATTCTGATTGCGCCAGACTGGCCACGCCAGCACTGGTACCCAGTCCTAAAGAGCTTGTCTCAATGTCCAGCATGGATATTCCCTCAAACTTCTCACTTGCTGACCCAACAAAACAATCAGATCCTGCACAACCAACTCAGGACCTTAAATCTGGCAGCATGGTGGATAATGTAGCCATTCAGAAAACTCCTCTTTCAAAAGCTGTTATGGATGTTATCTTGGAGGCCAGGAGGCCCAGTACCAGAAAATCTTATGCAGAAAAATGGAAGAGATTCTGTGCTTGGAACCAGGAACAAGGCATTGACACGTCTGTACCAAATATTCCTCAGATTTTACAATACCTAACTGAGATGCTGAACAAAGGCCTTTCTTTCTCATCAATTAAGATTCATGCCTCTGCCATTTCTGCACATTACAATAGGGAACCACCTATCTTTTCTCATCCTTTAGTAAGGTAGTACCTCAGAGGGGCCAATAACATTAGGCCTCCAAGGAGAGCACCAGTTCCGGCCTGGGACCTCAGTTATGTTTTGGAAAAACTCACACAGCCTCCTTTCGAGCCAACATCAACAGCGGATATTAAATTCTTATCCTGGAAAACAGCTCTGCTCCTAGCCATAACCTCTGCAAGACGAGTCTCGGAGTTACAAGCACTCATGGCTGTGGAACCTTTCATCATTTTTCATCAAGACAGGGTTTCTCTGAGGACAAACCCTACATTTATGCCTAAGGTGGTGTCCAGTGTGGCCCTCAATCAAACCATTCACTTGCCTACCTTTTACCCAAATCCACATAACAAGGGTGAGAGACTTCTGCATTCCTTAGACGTACACAGACAACTACGCTTTTACTTGGACAGAACTAAAGCTTTCAGAAAAACTGAGCAACTTTTAGTGGCATATGCTGCAGGATCTCAAGGAAAGCCTATCTCAAAGCAGACTATTTCAAAATGGATACGCCACTGCATTCATTTCTGCTACTCACAACATGGCAAATCAGTGCCCAAGAGCATTAGGCCTCATTCCACCAGGGCAGCAGCCACTTCAGCATTCTTTCTCAGAGGAGTACAACCAAAGACATTTTAGAGACTGCAACCTGGAGTTCAGTGCACACTTTTACAAAGCACTACTGTTTACCTCTCTACTCTACGTCCAGAGCAGGCTTCGCCACTGCAGTTCTACAAGGCCTTATAGCCTCTCCTAATCCTATTTAGGCCCAGCCACCCAGCCTTAGCTTTGGGAGTCAACCCAAGAGTAATGACTTCAACAGTGAAACACGATTAACATAGTGCAGTTGTGTACCTACCATAAATGTAGATGTTCGAGTGTATTCACTGTTGCAGTCCAGGTTACCCACCCTCCATCCCCCTTTTCTTTGCTGGGACTTACCTATACTTCTCTATCTTATACAACCTATGTGGTGTATTTGCTTGTAGATGAAGGAAATGTTTATTTTACTGCATGCTTAATTATTGGCATAATATTTTTAGCCTACCATTTTGGGGGCACCTGACATCTGGGGCAAGAAAAACTGAAGAAAATGGCATTGGATGCATCTTTTATACCCCTGGCGCACTGACGTCAGGAAAGAGGCGACAGCAACCGACGCCGGACCTAGACTTTGGAATTCTGGCCGACTGCGGTTAGCCTGCCAGCAGGATAACCCAAGAGTAATGACTGCAACAGTGAATACACTCGAACATCTACATTTATGGTAGGTACATAACTGTACTGTTGAGTCAGAGCCGAGGATTGGTTCCGAACCCAACCTGCTAAGAATGAAGGCGAGATGGACAACACACATGGAGCATAATGGTGAGCGCATAACTTTTTTGTTTGTGAGATTTCTGCGATATATAATTTTGTAGTGCTAATTGAGTTTTATTTTTTTGTATATGTTTTCCAGGCCTAGTCTCTGTTTAAT
The DNA here is from genome assembly GCF_019279795.1 of Protopterus annectens. NCBI lineage: Eukaryota > Metazoa > Chordata > Ceratodontiformes > Protopteridae > Protopterus > Protopterus annectens. Next base: position 387,548,289 of record NC_056728.1, read on the forward strand.
AGCAATTGCTTAGTAGTCTTTGTTAACCATGGTGCTGGAATGGATTTGGCCCTCTTATTTCTGAGTGGGGACTGCTTCTTTAGGATGGTTGAGAAGATAAGAGTAAAATGAGTAGTTGCTTTATCTAGTGGTAATGTTTTTAGGCAGTTGCAGTTATTAAAAGGTATTCAGGGGTGAAATGCTGCAGACTACGTAACTATTTGTATGTTACATGCTTCTGAAAGTTTAGCCGCTGTCTGACATCCTATGTGAGTAGATGGTCACTAACACTGTCTGGTAAGGTTCCAGAAGCACTGATGTTGTGGGGCTTATTTGAAAAAATACAGTCTAGTGGGGGGGAGGATTTTTTTTTTTTTTTTTTTGCTTGAGTTTTTGTGGGTCCTGTTAATGACCTTTAACAGTTGTTAGAATCTGAATAAGTTTAGGTTAGGTGTTTCCAGTCAATGTTTGTCACCTAAAGTTATGGTCTGCTTTTTATATTGTGATACAGCTACTGAAGAACTTGTTTCTTTGTGACTAGATCTTTTCCAGGGGGAATGTATAGTCCTGCTAGACAGCTTGATTTAATGTTATTTTGTTTGAATTGGGTAATGAAAATTTCAGCGTTTTGAAATGTTGGGTAGTTTGAGGAAGTTGGATTACTTCTAGGGTGTTTTTAAAATTGATTGCTACTCCACCTCCTCTTGTTGTTAGTCTGTCTGACATGATTATGTTATTTCCAGGGAAGTATTTCATTGCTAGTTCTTTCTGGCTTTAGACAGGTTTCAGAAGCTATAAGTATGTTGGGGTTATTGCGAGAGAGGTTTGTGTGGAGATCATGGGTCTTGTTGCATATGCTTTGAAAATGTATGTTTAGGAGAAATAGGTTGTGAACTGAATTGTGGTTTGGAAGACAAGTTTTGTGATTCTGAAGCGGTGTGGTTGGTTCTGACTGTAGATTGGTGCTTGAGCCAGGGTTATGGTGGATGTCCCCACTTTGGACCAACTTAGTCATGGTATACAGATATGTGTAGAAAAATCTAGCCAGCTGATGTTGTCAGTCTTCATTCATACTTGACTGTTGGGTTTGGTTCCTATCCTTGGAACCGACTCGGCTGATATATCAAGCTTGCGCCATCCAGAAACTCTCAAGCCAAGGCTACCCTTACTCCCTCTCTTCCTTTCATCTTAGATCTCGTTTGCCGCATAGAAAATCGGACTCATCAGCCGTGCTCTCAGCTAAGTGCTAAACTTTTCTTTGATATATATGTGTGTGTGTGTGTGTATATATATATATATATATATATGTGTGTGTATATATATATATATATATATATATATATATATATATATATATATATATATATATATATGTATATATATATATATATATATATATTTCTCTATTTGTTTAAATTGTTGCTTATTCTCTTTTGTAGTTATTGTTAGTGGTGTGTATTGGTGTGAATGTTTGTATAATCTTTTTCTCTTACCTTTTCTGGGTAGTTCCACTTACCATCGTTGGTATAGGTCATTCCTTTCCCTGTACCTTTGGTAAATCTTCAATACCATCGCTGGTGTCTTTATTTTTCCTTCTGTTACCCTCTTGGGGGTATTTTTCTAGGTACCATTCTTGGTATATCCATTAAAAAAAAAAAAGCTGTATTCTGTACTCCCTGTTTTTTTCCATTAGTTTTTGTGTGTGGGTGTCTGTGCGTGCACCCTCTTGCAGTTTTTTGAAAGATGGCCGAAAAACAGAAGGGAACCACAGGATTTAAGCAATGTGAGGACTGTGGCAGAAAGACGCCCAACTCTGATGAGTATCTTTCATGTGTTTATTGTTTAGGTGTCCCTCGTTTGGAGATACAACCGCCATGTGAACTCTGCAAGGGTTTCAGTGCTCGTATCCTTGCAGAGAGCCGAAACAAACTTATTCTCAAGGTGCTGCTAAAATGCCCTTTTAGTGAGGCTTTGTATGAGATGGAGACATCTAAGTCTCCCAGAAAAGAATCTAAGAAAAGGAGCCATTCAGTAACTTCGTACCCTAAGGTAGAAGAAGCTAAAATGACTAAGTCTCTGTTTTCGACTCATCCTTCGGAACCAAGGCCTAAAATATCTAAATCTGCACAGACTCCTGCTCCGGCACTGAAATCTGTCACATCTCTCATGGTGCCGACTGTTATTAAAGCTACCAAAACTCCTACGGCACTGACCTTATCATCGATACTGATGACCGTCTCATCACCAACAATAGTCTCTCCAAATATTCCAGTAACGTCATCCCCTGTAAAGCAAATTACTGCTCAACAGACCACAGTGCCGAAGGTCGAGAGTGTACCGAGAACTAGATACTCCCCATCTATAGACCCATTCATTGGTCAACAATTAAATCCATTTATTGAAAGGCCAGAATCACCCTCGTGGATGTCCGATCATTCCACTAGGAGCCTTTCAGAGCTAGATGTAGTCAGATTGGTGGATCAGCTCTTGGCAGCCAGAGGCCTTCCTGCTCCCCCTAGGACCTCTCTCCCATCCAGAACCGAGGGTGACTCTTCCGGGACACTCACTTATCTTCCTCCTTCAACCTCTCCACAGGTCTTGGAGTCCACTACTTCGATGTTCCCGGTGCTGGCTACTTCTGTACCGATGGTTAATCTCACCTTGATTCTGTGGTTTGCGGCTCCCTTGGAGCCAACCCATCCATGGGACCGTGATTTGACTGAGGCTTTGGGATCCCTGGATCGGCTCTGAATTTTTCCACGACGCCGTCTACAGTTCCTGGTGCCCTCTCGCAGCTCCTACTCTGGGAGAGAGCTCTTCAGAGTGGGGTGTGACCCCGGTTCCAAGGTTGTCTTTCTCGGTTCTCTTTTCGGGCAGGCCTGCCTTCCAGATTAGGGAGAGAGCCCTTGTCTCAGCTGGCTCACAGTTGGCACCATCTCTGTTGGAGTGTCACATTAATGTATCCTCTGGCGCGCAGCTGTGACAATCTGATACCTTGGGGCAGTGGGCAAAAGAGCAGCAAGATACCTTTTTGCAGGTTTCCCCATCTTTGGAATCCTCTTCAGACCTTCCCCCTGAGAAGCCACCCCATAAGAGATCATGCAAGAGGAAGCACCTGGATTCTTTAGAAGAATCAGTCACTGAGGATAAAGATTTAGTTGAAGGGGAGGGGTCCCCTCAGTCACTCCCTGAAAATGTCTCCTCCTGAGACATCCTGGAAATTCTGAAAAAGAGGGCTGATTGGAAGCCCATAAACCTATCCTCTGAGGAATCTGTTTTCTTGCAGACTTTTCGTGCCCGGCCTTCTATTTCTTGGGTGACCCCCACCTGCCGATGAACTAATCAAACTCATTGTGCAGCATGCATGGAAGGCTGCTGATTCCCATTGAGCCAATTCCCCAGAGACTGGACAGAATGTTTTCAGTGCCAGTGGACCAGCCCCCACTGGTCAAGGTGTCTAGCAGTGGATGCCATGGTGATGATGGCTGCCACAAAAAGGAACAAGCTGAGAAGAGTCCAACTGTCCATGCTCCAAACCGAGAGTCCCAAACAATGGACAAATTCGAGAAGTGGGTCTTTGCTTTATCGACCTTTGCCATACAGCCTTGAATTTTCTGGCACACTTCACGCGACTCCAAAGGGATCTGGTAACTGAGCTTTCAGAGACCTTAGCAGGAGCAGTGTCTGGCGAGGTCTGGGGTAAGGTTGGCTCCCAGCTTGCCACCCTAGCGTTGCTCTCCAACTCGTCCATGCGGCTTATTGCACATACACCCAAAGGGGTACAGGCATTGCCATTAGGTGCCTCGCCTGGATGCACTTATGTGACTTTGTGGACCTCTTCAAGTCTTCCTTTATCAACGCTCCTGTTGATGGCTACTTGTTATTTGGCCAAAAGTCAGGGACACATTACCCAGGTGTGAGAAGAATGGAAAGACCCTTTCTGCTGTCAGCGTCCGTTTTTCCACTCCTCAACGACTTTATTCAAGGAATCAGAGGAGTGGAAAGATGCGGTTCAGAAAGTCCCAAGGGCCTTTTTGGGACACACGTGGCAAGTATTCCTCCCGGGGTTGAGGGGGGATCTCTTCGGGAAGACACCTCTCCCATTGCAGGGGGGGCCTGCGCATCCAGGGTTCCAGGGATTCTCTTTCTGGACAACACTGCCAGTGCTTCTGAGCAGCGGCCATATTGTTTACTTCTGGAAGCAGTCAGGGAAGATTCTTTCTGCACCATTCAGCGTGGCACACAATAACATTGGATTCCTGGGTGCACACAGTAATTACCAGAGGTTATCATATCCCCTTCAATCTTTATCCCAGACCACAAAGGCGAGTCCCCGATGTTCCACTCAGTCAGAGGAATATAGCGGCACTAGAAATTCAAACGCTGCTTCAAAAAAAAGTCATCTAAACAGTCCCACCAAACCAAATAGGATCCGGATTTTACTCAAGATTCTTTTTAGTGCCAAAAAAGACAGGGGTCTGGGGCCCCATTTTAGACTTCTGTGTTCTGAACAAATTTGTACAACAGATGAAATTTGGATGGTCATGGTTCAGTCTATCCTTCCTTTTCTGGAGAAAGACAATTGTATGTGCTCCACAGATCTTCAGGATTCATATTACCACATAAAAATGGACAAACACTCCAAAAGATACCTCTGCTTCTAGCTAGGAGCCAGTAGTTACCAATTTCGAGCACTGCCCTTTGGTCTCACCACAGCCCCCAGGGTGTTCACCAAATGCATGGCAGTGGTAGCAGCTCTCTTAAGGCTGCATGGATCCCATGTATTTCCATATTTAGATGACTGGCTCCTCACCACAGCCACCAGGCATCTGCAGCCTTCCGCCTTGGACTCAGTTCTATGGCTTGCAGAGTTCTTAGGCATCTCAGTGAACAGGGAAAAGTCAAAACTATCCCCCACACAGGACATAGAATTCATCGTAGCAAGACTAAACACAAAATCCTGCATGGCTGCTTTTCCACTTCACAGACTGGTGAGGTTGAGGTCACAACTTCAAGTGGTACTCTCTCTAGACAAAGTTCTGGCTCGTCTAGTCTTACAACTTCTTGGGTCCAAGGCAGCAACAATCACCTTAGTTCCTCTGGTGAGGTACCACATGAGGCTGCTTCAGTGGCTCATGATGTCACAGTGGTCATTGTTAACTCACCCAGTGTCTCATCCAGTCTGCATAACCAACCGATGCAAGCAGGATATATCTTGGTGGATGAAGCCAGAAGACAAACTATGGAGCCACCCCTTTTCCCCCTCTCAGCCCAAGGCAGTAGTGACCACGGATGCATCTCTGATAGGGTGTGTGTGTGTGTGTGGGGTCATTTTCAGGGCAAGACAGTCCAAGGCACTTCGTCCCCTCAAGAGGCCAATTTACATATCAGCGTCCTAGAACTGAGAGCAGTGCTCTTAGCATTGCAAGCATTCCAATCTGCCCTCCATTCAGGGACAGTTGCTATTCAGTCAGACATGTCTGTGGTCTGATGCATCAAGAAACGGGGGGAACCAGATCTTGCCCTCTGTGTTGGGAAGCCCTAAGAGTTTGTTGGGAAGCCCTAAGAGTTTGGCAATGGGCAATCACCTCCAACCGCTTTCTCATAGCAACACACATTCTGGGGTACTCCATCATGATTTTGGACAAACTGAGCAGATGCATTCTCCTGCCTCACGAGTGGTCTCAAAATCAAAATGTAGCCTCAAAGATATTTCATCAATGGGGTCAGCCTTGCTGCGATCTGTTCGCCTCTCCCATAAATCACAAAGGTAGCAGCTACTTTGCCCTTGTCCCCCTCCAGGGGAGTCCCAGAGAGATGCTCTTCCCCACGATTGGCCCCCGGGACTTCTTTATGCCTTGCCTCCAGTCCCACTAATTCCCCATTTTCTGAAGAAAGCCCAACGGTTGAGAAGCAAAGTGATTCTCATTGCACCTTATTGGCCCCATCAAGTCTGATTTCCCTTTCTTTGGTTTCACTTAGTTTACCATCCGTGAATTCTGGATCCAACTCCGGACCTGTTATCTCATCTGTAGGGCCTGCTCCATCCCAACCTACAAAATCTCAAGCTGATGACTTGGTTTCTTCACTTCCAGAAATAGCCAGGCAAAGTAAATGTATCTTCCCAAGTACCAAAGATACTTCTGGCTTTTCATAAACCATCCACCAGAGAACTTTATCTTAATAAGTGGAAAAGATTTGTGTTTTGGTCTGATGAAAAGGGTATTGTTCCTTTCTCAGCCTTGATCAATAAGGTCTTGGGAATACTTAACCACTTTATTTCAATTGGAAGCCTCTACTTTTACCATTAGAGTTTATTTAGCTGCCATTTCAAATTTCCATAATGGATTCGATGACCACTCCTTGATGTCTCACCGTGTTTGCAAAACCTTTCTTTAAGGAACTTTACATTTGAAACCGCCATTCAAAGAGCCCATTGCTCCCTGAAATTTAATGTTGGTCTTACAGTGTTTGGTCCGTCAGCCTTTTGAGCCAGCAGCCACCTGTGATATCAAGTTTTTATCTCGGAAGACACTGTTCCTGGTAGCTATCACTTTGGCAAGGAGAATTTCAGAATTGCAGGCTGTTTGCGTAGTACATCCGTATATCATTTTTCGCAAGGAGAGAGTATCACTCAGAACTAATCCCTCCTTTCTACCTAAAGTAGTGTCAGATTCCAGTATTAATTTAACCATAGATTTACCAGTCTTCTTCCCAAATTTTTCAAACAAGGGAGAATATTGCTTACATTTGTTGAACGTACACAATTACATTTTTATTTGGATAGAACAAAACCATTTAGAAAATCAGACCAACTGTTTCTATCCTTTTCAGGGGGTCTATATTAGAACATCGAAGTTTCAGGTCTTCGACAAATGTTCTAATATCGACATCTAGTAACCGAAAACCGGTAAGACCGAAAATTTAGAACATCAAATTTTTTCCTAGGGAAAAAATTTACTGTTCCAAAACACATACACACAACACAAACACACCAAACACACAGCAATCCACACACATACACCTAAATTCTTACATCTAAACCTACACTAAAGTGTACATACACCACTATCTACCCACTTACCTTAACGCAAACCCTAACCCTAAGGTCCGTCACTATCACACACACACCTCACCCGCACCCTAACCCTAACTCACCTATCTCACCCTAACCCTCACGTCCAAACATTCGCACACTTACCTGACCCGCATCCTAACCCTAACTCACCTATCCCACCCTAACCCTCACTTCCCACAATTGCACACTTACCTGAACCCGACCTTAACTTTCCACCGCAGAGCTGAAAATAGTGAAGCGACAATAAAGGGCAACCAAATTCTTTCCCTAGGAACCTGTCTGTCGCCAAACAAAAGTTCCAGATGGTCACCCTACAGTCCATTCTACCTTATCTCTGAGAGTGTGACTGGATGTGCTCGTTAGACCTCCACGATTCTTACTACCATATCAAAGTCCACAGAAGCTCCAGGGGGTTTCTTCGCTTTCGGCTGGGAGCCAGTCACTTCCAGTTCAGAGCTCTACCCTTAAGTCTCACCACAGCCCCCAGGGTGTCTACCAAGGTATTGGCAGTAGTAGCAGCTCACCAAAGGCTTCAGGGAATTCGGGTATTTCCTTACCTGGACTACTGGCTCTTCGCTGCGTCCACCAAGCGTCTTCTGTGTCTGGCCCGAAACTACTTTCTCCTCTTGGCAGATTGGCTGGGGATTACAGTCATTGTCCACAAATCCCCTTTACAACCAGTACAAGTTCTAGACTTCATCTGGGCATGGCTAGACACTTTGCAGCTAAAAGTTTTCTTAACACCAGACAGGATCTCACACCTCAGGTACCACATCGCTCTAATCGTGAATCTCAAAAGTGCTTCAGGCCCTGGGCTCCATGGCTGCCTCGATTTCTATTCTCCCTTGCGCACATCTCCATATGCGGATCCTTCAATGGACTCTAGCTGTCGAATGGTCTTGGCTAGACCTGCCCATGGATTTTCCGATAAGGATCTGTCACACTTGCAGGACGTCTCTCCTTTGGTGGCTCCTTTCACCGGAGGTTGCAGCGGGATGCCCTTTCGTGTCATCTCCAGCCCATGCCACAGTGACCCACGGACGCCTCCCAACTGGGTGGGGGGGGCACTGTTTGTGAAGGACAGTCCAAGGCACGTGATCCCAGATAGAGACCAAGTTGCACATAAATGTTCTAGAGATGAGGGCAGTGCTTTTAGCATTGAAAGCCTTCCACACTGTCCTTCCTCTGGGTAGCATTGCAATTCAGTCAGACAACACGTCAGTTGTCTGGTATATCAACAAGCAGGGGGGAACCAGATTTTATCCTCTGTCTCACAAGGCCATGAGAGTGTGGGAGTGGGCGATTTCCACTGGTTGGTTTCTGATTGCAACGCACATCCCGGGACGCTCCAACATTTTAGTGGATAGATTGAATCAGGCTATTCTGATGCCATACGAGTGGTCTCTGAAACAGTCAGTAGCGGAGGAGATATTCCTTGCATGGGGACAGCCTTGTTGCGATCTCTTCACATCTCCTTCCAACGCGAAGTGTAGTGAGTTCTTTGCTCTGATTCCCTCACCAGGGGATGCCCCCAGAGACACTCTAGTCCATTTTTGCCCCCCCCCCCCAGGTTACTGTATGCTTACCCACCGTTACCACTCATTTCGAAGTTTCTTCAGAAAGCCTGTCAACTGGGGTGCATAGTGATCCTCATTGTCCCATTCTGGCCTCATCAAGTTTGGTTCCCCTTCCTTTGGTCTCATCTTCTAGCGCCTCTGTGGATTCTGGATCCCTGTCTTGATCTAATCTCTCATCATTCGGGTGCTTACCCTCCCATTCTGGACAGTCTAAAGCTGACAGCTTGAGGCTGCTCCATTTCCCTTGATTGCCATGACTCCTGGTCTTTCATCCCCTGTAAAATCTATACTAGCGGCATCTGAAGTAGGAACTTCATTTGTCAGCAACCTTTGGGACATGGATCCGATCTCGGATCTGAGCCGGCAACTTCTACCACAGCATAGATCCGAGCTCCTAGCTCCTCCCTTTATCCCTAATACCCTGCCAACCCTGACTGACCCCAGATCTAGTTTGCTGCGCTTCAAGCTACAAGCTGGATTTCAAGCTCCTGCTATTTGAAGAAGTTTTGTGAGAAAAACTTTACTTTTTTTCTTCCCTTTTCTTGTGTGAGTGTGTACGAGTGTTTAGGTATCCTATTTTTTAACTTGTTTTGTGTTTAATTTTCCTAAGGGGCTAGCTGCTCTACAGTCAAGATACAACTAGCAGTGATTTTGCATTATCATGTAGGGCATGAATTGGGCCCTCTAATTACTTCCAAGCTTTGTAAAGCTTTCCTCAAGGGTACCTTCCTTCTCAGACCTCCGGTCAGGGAGGTAGTACCCCCATGGGATTTATCTTTGGTTCTACAGGCCTTGACAAGCCCCCCTTTCGAGCCGGCGGCTACGGTTGATCTTAAATACCTCTCTTGGAAGACGGCCTTCTTGGTGGCCATTACTTCAGCTAAAAGGGTCTCTGAGCTTCAGGCTCTATGTGTTAAACTGCCGTACTTAGCTTTCCATCAGGATAGAGTTTACCTCAGGATCAATCCGTCCTTTCTGCCTAAGGTATCTTCAGAAGCTAATATTAATCAGTCTATTAATCTTCCCGTGTTCTTTCCCAATTACCAGAACAAAGGAGAGTACAAACTGCTTTCCTTGGATGTGCACAGACAATTATGCTTTTATATTCATCGGACTGCTGGTCATAGGCAATCTGACCAGTTGTTTGTCTCCTTTGTCAAAACAAATTTAGGCAAGTCAATTTCTAAAGTTACCCTGTCATGGTGGATAGCTAGTTGTATCCTCTTGGCATATCAGAGTTCGGGAAGGCCTGCACCTCAGGGAGTCCGAGCTCATTCTACTAGGGCCATCGCTACTTCGGCGGCTTTTAAATCTTGGGTTCCCTGAGATGATATTTGTTCCGCAGTCACTTGGGCCTCATCTCATACCTTTATCAGCCATTACAAACTGGATGTTGTCTCCAGAGGTAGGGCGTCCTTTGGCTCTGCAGTGCTCCGGAATATTCTTCCATAAAGGCCACCCAGGATTCAGGTAGCTGGGGACTCTGTCCCAAAGGTTGCTGACAAATGAAGTTCCTACTTCAGATTAAGAAGTTATGTACTCACCATAAAGTTCCATCTGAGTAGGTATCTTCATTTGTCTGCAACCATCCCCCCCCTCCTTCCCCCTGACCTATAGGATTCTGTTTAGGATCTATCTTAGATAAGCCCCTTCCGGGGCACAGTAACAATGGTTATATTGGGCAAACTTGATCTGAGGTCAGTCAGGGTTGGCAGGGGATTATGGGTAAAGGGAGGAGCTAGGAGCTCGGATCTATGCTGTGGTAGAAGTTGCCGGCTTGGATCCGAGATCGGATCCTTGTCCCAAAGGTTGCAGACAAATGAAGATATCTACTCAGATGGAACGTTATGGTGAGTACATAACTTCTTATTCTCTTAAAGATTCCACTAGGGAGGTCTATTGCAGTAAATGGAGACGTTTCTCTATCTTGACCTCTGAGAGAAACCTGGATCCTTTTACAGCCCCTGTTCCAGCGGTGTTGGAATTCTTAACTAATATTTTTCAACAAGGACCTCCACGGTGAAAGTACAGCTGGCAGCCATTTCTAATTTTCATGCAGGTGAAAATAAGATTGCACTCGCCTCTTCTGGGCTATGTAAAGCCTTTTTAAAAGGCACCTTCCTTCTGCGCCCTCCCATCAAAGATTCGGTTCCTCCTTGGGATCTCACTTTGGTTTTCCAGTCATTAGTATCACTTCCTTTTGAACCTGCTGCATCAGTGGATCTAAAGTTTTTGTCTTGGAAGACAGCTTTCCTAGTGGTTATTACGTTGGCTAGGAGGGTCTCTGAGCTGCAGGCTTTGTCTGCCGTGCCTCCTTATTTGGTCCTCCGTAAGGATAGGGTCTCCCTCCATACGAATGCTTCATTTTTACCCAAAGTGGCATTTCAATCAAACATAAACCAAACAATTAATCTACCTGTTTTCTTTCCAAATTTTCAGAACAAAGGGGAATATAAACTTCATTTGTTCGATGTTCATAGACAACTTCATTTCTACCTTCATAGAACACAATCCTTCCATAAGTCCGATCAATTACTTGTCTCATTTTCCAAACCTCATTTGGGCAAGGCCATTTCCAAGGTTTCTTTAGCCAGATGGATCACTCTTTGCATTCTACACATTTACGAAGCCAAGGGATTATCTCCTCCAAGTCGGATTAAAGCTCACTCTACCAGGTCCATGGTGACTTCCGCTGCTTTTTGGTCTAAGGTTCCTTTGGATGACATTTGCGCAGCAGCAACTTGGGCAAATTCTCATACTTTCATCTCCCATTACAAGTTAGATCTGATTTCCAGAGGGAGAGCATCCTTTGGCTCTGCAATGCTCAAAAATATCCTTCCATGAGGGCCTCCTAGGATTTGTTGAGTAGTTGGGGACTCTGTATCACAGGTTGCAGATAAAATGAAGTTAACTACGTCAGATAAAGAAGTTATGTACTCGCCATAACGTTCCATCTGAGTAGTTATACTTAATTTTTCTGCAATCTTCCCACCCTCTGTCCCCCTAACCTTTTCATGTGAATAAACATGTTAGGTTTATTTAGTTGAGTTGCTAATATGTATAGTTGCAGCAAACTCGATCTGAGGGAAGATAGGAGATGGTGGTGTATTATGGGTAGGGGGAGGAGCTCGGAACTTGGAGCAGATGCTAGAAAAAAAGTTGCAGACTCGGATCCGATATGGATCCGTATACCCACAGGTTGCAGAAAATGAAGTATAACTACTCAGATGGAACGTTATGGTGAGTACATAACTTCTTTTTTCAGACTAGTGGGTTCTGAAGATTATTCATCAAGGTTACATATGGCAGTGGGAGGCAATCCCTTCTTTCCAGGGGAAAATTTCTCAGCCACCAAATCAGACTCCTCTATTTCTTCCTCTCCTTCAACACTTGCTGTGTCAGGGAGTGATAGAACCAATTCCTCTTTCACAGGTTGAGAAAGGTTTTTATTAAAGGATGGTTTTAGTGCCAAAGAAAGAAGATGCTTGGAGACGAGGTATAAAACTTTCTTTCCTAAACCTGTTTGTGATGATGCTCAAGTTCAACATGCTGTCACTTCAGAACCTCATTAAACTTTTCCTGGTAACATTACATTTAAAAGATGCACATCAACATCCTTTTCATCCAGATGTCACATGATTCTTAAGGTGTTGCATATCTGGATTACATCATCAGTTTAATGCCTAAACTTTTGGACTGTACACTGCATCACGAGTGTTTACAGGGTGTCTACCTCCAGTTATATTGCATGCTACATGGTATCTGCATTTTTCCAGTATTTGGATGACTTGCTTATTTTTGCAGCGTCATTTTCAAAGTGTCAGGAATTTCTCATTTGGGCGAGAGATGTATTATACAAGCAGGGATTCCAAGAGAGCATTCAAAAATCTTTTCTGACTCCTTCACATGGAATTGTGTTCCTGGGGTGTCAGCTATGCACCTCAGTTCAAAGAGCTTTTCTTCCAGAGGAAAAAAATAGATCTATTTCTAAGGTTTCCACACACACTTTTGTCACTAAGAGGGAAACATCAGGAGTTTGGTTCTCATGGCATCAATGCTTCTCATGGTATCCCTAGCATGACTCCACATTAGAAAGGTACAGTAGTGTCTGAAATCTGTTTGGTCCCAGCATCAACATTCTTTATCTTTTCAAATCATAGTGGTGGAGTTCATCAGAAGAGAAATCACTTGGTGGAGACAGCAAATTTCCCTAAACCCAGGTCTCCCCTTGTCTGTCCCTCCTTCAAAGCAGTCATTCCCAACAGATGCATTAGACTTTGCTTGAGAGGCAGTTTCAGGGGGGATAAAAGTGGATGGTGTATGGGACACCAGGGATAGATGCAAGCACATAAATATAAAAGAAATAGTTGCCCCATTCAAGGCACTCTAATCTCTGAATCACGTTTGGTTTCGTGGACCTCTTCAAGTTGTTAGATAGTACAACAGGCAAGGAGGAGCCAGGCCTTATCCCCTTTGCAGACTAGGCATGTTAGCTTGGGATATAGCTTAACAGCACAATCTCATTCTACAGGCATCCTATATTCTGTCAGAGCAAAATTGTGTCGTAGCTGATCATTCGAACATTTACTGTTGTGATGAGTTTACTTACACAACTGTACTTTCTTCATATTGATCACTGCTGTAGTAGCCCAGGCTGTATGATTTAACAGCCAGACAGCTTCCAAAGATTCAGGGCACCTTCCACGTTCCCAAAATATTGGTCAGCTCTGGCTGAGCATTAAAAAGACAGGATTGGGTGTCATGCCCTTCAAAGCTTTCTTACAGCCAAGAAAAGCACTTCTCTGCAGACTTTTGAGGATTGACAGTCGGTTAATGCTGTGCCATTGCTGTGCAGATAGCTTCCCTTTGGGTGAAAAACCAGCTATATTACATTTAAGCTTATTTAAGGTTTTGTAAGAAGTAAGTACTTTTAAGGTAGAAAAAATGTATCTGATGTTGTTAATCTTCGTTCATTCCTCACTGATGGGTTATCGGTTCTGTCCGCTGAACCGAGTTGGCCAAATATCAAGCTCACATCAGCCAAAAACTGTCAAGCCAGGGTCCTACCCAGAATGCTCTGCTCCCTGTTACCCCAGATCTCATTTGCTACGTTGCTGTACAGCCGTGTCAAGCCACTCTCTCAGCTAATTGTCTAATTTTTTGAAAGTTTTATACATTGTTCTTACATTAAAGATTTTAATATACCTTCTACTAATACTTTACTACCCTATTGTATACTTTAGACTCTTTCCCCTTAGTCTTTTTCACTTTATTACTCTTTTCTTACCTCTTAGGTAATTCTTCATTACCATCATTGGTAATCCTTCCTTTTCTCTTCTTACCCTTTTGGGTAGCCTTTCCTCTTCTTTTGGGTACTGTTCTTCTTCTCCATATTATTATGTTTGATAAGAAAAGTAGCGCTGGTTTTGAGCAGTGTAAGGATTGCAGCCATAAGTTACTGCTTTCTGATGGCCATGACTTGTGTGTCTACTGTCTGTATGTCTCCCACGTTACTGTGGATCCCCCTTGTGAGATTTGTAGAAATTTTTCGACCAGGACTCTTAACGAGAGGAAGAATAAATTAATATTGAAAGGTCTTCTCAAATCTCCTTTCTCTGAGGCTATTTCTGGGTCTGAGGGCTCACCCCCTCCTGTTAAACCCTGTAAGAGGTGTTCTTCCTCTTCGTTATCAAGGTTGCTGTCTTCTTCTCCCTCTGGAGTTTGTAAGGGGTCAACTCATAAGAAGGTGAAATTGATTACTACTTCGGCGCTGTTACCTGTGACCCTGTCTGCTCCAGGTTCGGCACCAGCCCAAATGATTCTGGCTCCAACCATGTCTTCCTTATCGACACCGGCACCGAAGTTCCCAGTGCAGACAACTACAGCTCCAACAGTTCCGTTGCAGCCCTTATCGGCACCATCCATGCGGGTACAGTCCCCTTCAGCACCATTGGTACAATCCCCTTTGGCTCCGAGTATGACGTTTCTGTCCCCCACGGTGCAGACTTTTTTGGTACCAACATGTTCTTCGGTGCAGTCCTTCTCGGCACTGGCCTTATTACTGGTGCAGATACTTTCCTCGACGGCACTGCACCCATCGGGGCAGACTTTTGCCTTTACGGTGCAGACACCTTCAACTTCTATGGTGCTGACGTTGTCGGCGCAGACTACTTCCACACCATTTTCTTTGGTGCAGACGTCCTTGGTTCTGGGCTCTGCACCTCTTGAATTAGCAAGGACCAAGTATTCTCCTTCCTTGGATCCATTCGCTGGTAGTCAATATAGTCCTTTTCTAGAAAGGCCAGAATCACCATCAGCTCTCTCTATGAGGTCAACCAGGAGCCTCTCTGAGCAAGATGTGTTGCGGCTTGCTGACCAGTTGCTTGTGGCCAGAAGTCTCTCTCACTCATCAAAGTCCATGTTTCCTCTTTCAGGTGAATGTATATCTTCTCAAACTCCAACGTATACTCCTCCTTCGACTTCTACCCAAGTTTCGAAGCCTATTACTCCGACAGCAGCTTCCCTTCCTTCGACTCCAATAGTGGATCTTTCTTTGGAACCGGAGTTATCCTTGTGGGACTGGGCATCTGGCTCTTCTCAGGTCATTGGCTGTGCTGTGGGGGAGGGCATTTCTGGTTCCACACCAATTTTTTTTGGCACCCCCCAGGAATCCTCTCTCTCTCTCTCTCACAGTTCACAGTCCTCTTGAGACACCTGGTGTAGGGGCGGCTCGTCGGGGCAGGGTGTGACACCGGTTCCGAGGTTGTCGTGCTCGCTTCCGGGCTCCCATCCCTCCTTGGGTGGGCCGACCTTCCAGGCCATGAGGAGGACGCTTGCCTCCGCTGGCAAACCTCACATGTCAGAGTCCTTTTCCCCCCTCTGTGCTGCAACTGTCACAAGCCACAACCACCGGACACTGGGCACAAGGGCCTCAGGTTTCACCTCCTCAAGAGACACCCTCTTTGCAGTCTTCCCCAGAACCTCCCACTGAGGAAGTACCTTGCAAAGCGTCGTGTAAGAGGAAGCACATAGATTTCACTGAGGACTCGTTGACTGAAGATATGAATTTTGATGACAGGGAAGGGTCCCCATGGTCACCCTCTGATGAGGTGTCCTTTGGTGACATCCTTGGGATCCTTATACAGAGGGGTGACTGGAAGTCTTCTAATCCTTCCTCTGAGGAATCTGTATTCCTCTAGGGTTTTTGTGCCCGAACCCCTACCTTCTGGGTCACCCCACCGGCTGATGAGTTCGTCCAGCGAACACGGAAGGCTCCTGACACCTTGGAAGCGATACCAAGCAGACTGGATAAAATGTTATTGCTCCCAACTGAGCACCCACATTGGTCACGAGGTCTTCCAGTAGATGCTATGGTGGTGGCGGCAGCAACTAAGAAGGATTTGGTAGAAGAGAGACAAACTGTCCATCTGCCCAACAAGGAGTCCTGGGTAATAGACTAGGGGAAGCGTGTGTTTGCTTCATTGACCTTCGCCCTAAGATCTTTGAACTGTTTGGCACACTTTACCAGACTTCAGCGGAATCTTATCAACCAGCTCTCTGAAACCTTGGCAGGAGCTGTTTCTGATGAGGTCCATGACAGCGTGGCTTCTCAGATAGCCACCCTAGAGTCCATTTCCAATTCTTCCATGCGTCTTATTTCTCATGCAATGGAAGGAGCAGCTAGAGCAACAGGCGCGGTTATATTCACCAGACGCCATGCCTGTATGCGCCTTTGTGACTTTGCGGACTCCTTTAAGGCTTCCTTCATGAACGTCCCCATCTAGGCGCTTCTTTGTTTGGCCCTAAAGTGAAAGATACTCTGGCAAGCTACGAACAAGATGGCAAGACCCTATCTGCCATTGGTGTCAGACACTCCACTCCTCAACGATTCTACTCTAGAAATCAGAGGAGTGAGAAGATGTGGCACAGAAAATCACAGGGCTCTTTCCGTGACGCACGTGTCGAGTTCTTCCCTAGAGGCAGAGGGGGAAACTCCAATGGAAGATGCCCCTTTCGGGGCAGAGGAGGTCTGCAAAACTGGGGTTCCAGAGATTCGTTCTCTTGCCAACTCTATCAACGCTCTTGAAACGTTGCCCGACTGTTCACCTCTGGAAGTGGTCGGGGGTCGATTTTCCTTGTACCCCATTGCCTGGAGAAATATAACTACCAACTCTTGGGTACAATGGATAATATCCAGAGGTTATCGCATCCCCTTCCTTCTTTATCCAGTCTCATGCAGAGTATTACCCAACGTTCCACACAGTCAAAGGGAAGCAGCAGCACACGAAATCAAAAAGCTGCTACAAAAAAGAGAGTCATCCAGGCGGTCCCCCCTGACCAGATAGGATCTGGTTTTTACTCAGGATTCTTTTTAGTGCCAAAAAAGACAGGGGAATGGAGACCAATTCTGGATCTCAGCACAGTGAACAAATTTGTAAAAACAGAGTAATTCCGGATGGTTACGGTTCAGTCTGTCCTTCCTCTGCTGGAAGAAGATGATTGAATGTGTTCAGTAGATCTTCAAGATGCGTATTACCACATAAAAATGAACAAACTGTCAAGAAGATACCTCTGCTTTTGCATAGGAGCCAGTCACTACCACTTTCGAGCTCTGCCCTTTGGTCTCTCTGCAGCCCCCAGAGTGTTCACCAAATGCATGCCAGTGGTTATCGCTCACTTGCAACTTCAAGGATTCCAGGCGTTTCCATATCTAGACGACTGGCTCCTCACCGCCCCATCACCAAGCGTCTACTGGAAGAAAACCTGCACTACACTCTCCTCACAGCACAAAGCCTGGGAATCACTATCAACTGAGAGAAGTCCAACACGACCCCAGCTCTGTCTCTGGAATTCGTAGGGGTTCTATTAGACACGGGAAATTGCACAGTATCTCTTCCAAATCACATGCTTCAAAGAATAAGGCAACAGGTTCAACTGCTGCTCTGTCACCACAAATCTCCTGCTCGATTTATACTCTAACTGTTTGGGTCAATGGCAGCCTCGATCACTAATGTTCCTCTAGCCAGATTCCACATGAGGCTCCTTTAGTAGCTACTTCTCACTCAGTGGTACCCACTACAACATCCTTTGTCTTTTCAGATAAGTGTAACTCAGAGATGCAAACAAGATTTACTCTGGTGGACGTCTCGAAATCCCCAACAATGGTCTCGCCCCTTCAGCCTCCATCAACCGATAGCCACAGTGACCACGGACACCCCCCTGATGGGATGGGGGAGGCTATGTCAGGGAAACTCGGTCCAAGGCACCTAGTTGGAGACAGAGGCCCTTTTGCATATCAATGTCCTGGAACTGAGGGCAGTGCTACTAGCGTTGCAAGCATTTCATTCCATCCTTTCGTCAGGGACTATTGCGATCCAATCAGACATGTCAGTGGTCTGGTACATCAACAAACAAGGGGGCACCAGATCTTACCCTTTATGCCAAAAGGCCTTGAGAATATGGCAATGGGCAATAGCTTCCAACTGCTTTCTAATTGCAACGCACATTCCCGGGAGCTTCAGCGTGATAGCGGACAAATTAAGCAGGTGCATTCTGCAACCTCACAAGTGGTCCCTCAATCCTATGATAGCGGCAAGAATCTTCAACCACTGGAGCCAACCTTGCTGCGACTTATTTGCCTCCCCAACCAACTACATGCGCAGCAACTATTTTTCCCTGATGCCCCCTTGGGGACAGTCACCGAGAGACACTGTAGTCCACGCTTGGCCCTCGGGTCTACTTTATGCTTATCCTCCTCTTCCCCTCATCTCCCAGTTTCTGAAGAAAGCATGACAGTTGAAGAGCAAAGTGATCCTCGTTGCTCCATATTGGCCTCGACAAGTCTGGTTTCCCTTCCTCTGGCCTCACCTGCTAGATCAATCGTGGATCCTCAATCCATCCCCAAAGTTGATCTCCCATCTGCAGGGTTTGACTCACCCCAATCTAACAACCCTGAAACTGACAGCTTGGTTTCTCCACTTCCAATGATTGCCAGGCAGGAAAACCTCTCGTTCCCTGTGAGCAGTATTTTTATTGCATCGCATAAATCGTTCACCAGACTAATCTGTCTTAATAAATGGAAAAGGTTCTCTTTGTGGGCAGCGAATAAACAGTTAGACCCCCTTGTCAGCCCCAGTTTTGGTGGTTTTGGATTACTTATCACATCTTTTCCACTCTGGGGTGTCTGCCTCTACTGTTCGTGTGCATTTAGCTGCCATCTCATATTTCCACATTGGTTTACAGGATTCTTCACTTATATAACATAGACTCTGTAAAACTTTCTTGAAGGGGGTTATCCACCTAAAACCTCTCTTTAGAGAACCAGTACAACCTTGGGATTTGACATTGGTTCTGCAAGCTGTAACAGCCCCCCTTTTGAACCTGCGTTTACATGTGATGTGAAATATCTCTCTTGGAAAACTTTGTTTTTTATTGCTACCACATCAGCCAGACACCTGTCAGAACTTCAAGCCATATGCATTAAACCTCCCTGTCTTATCTTCCATAAGGATAGGGTATCACTGAGAACTAATTCTTCCTTTTTACCAAAAGTGGTGTCAGAGTGGTCTATCAACCAATCTATTGATCTCCCAGTGTTCTTTCCTAACCACTCTAACACGGGAGAGTATTGCCTGCACTCCTTGGATGTTCATAGACAATTACATTTTTATCTGGACAGAACAAAATCTACCCTTAAATCAGACCAACTGTTTCTAGCCTTTTCTGGATGTAGACAAGGTCATCCTGTCTAAAAAGTTACATTGGCTTCATGGTTGAGAAATTGTACTACCTTTATCTACAACAAAAACAGCGTCACTTTGCCTCATAGAGTGAAAGCACATTCTACAAGGTATATGGCAACTTCAGCAGCTTTCCATGCTAAGGCTTCCCTCAATGATATTTGCTCAGCTGCGACTTGGGCCAAACATCATACCTTTATTCTTCATTACAAATTGGACTTAGCCTCCAGAGGTAGAGCTTCTTTTGGCTCCGTGGTGCTCAGGAATGTCCTTCCATGCGTGCCACCTAGGGATACAGGTAGCTGGGGACTCTGTCCCATCAGTAAGGAATGAATGAAGATTAACAACATCAGATAAAGAAGTTATGTCTTAATAACGTTCCATATGTGTTGCTAATCTTCATTCATTCATTACTTCCCACCCTCTGTCCCCCATCCGGAGGTTCCTCGTTGATCTCATATACTCCTTTATTGTATGTCTGTTATGACCAGAGGTAGCCTCTACTTGTATCTATCAACTTGCAAACTCGATCTGAGGTAAAAGGGAGCAGAGCATTCTGGGTAGGACCTTGGCTCGAAAGTTTTCTGCTGACGCGAGCTTGATATTTGGCTGGCTCACTTCCAAGGATGGAACCGATAACCCATCAGTAATGAATGAATGAAGATCAACAACACAGATGGAACATTATGGTAAGACATAACTTTTTTTCTGTGACTGTCTTGAGACTTTTATGCACGGTTAAATGGAGATGTACTTTTTTACTTTTGGGGTACAAAAATTGTTTGCACTTTTTCTACAGAGAAACTGTGTTTGTTTTACTTTTTTGGGCTCAGAAGGGTGTTCAAAATGCTTTTTCACTCTTTTTTTTTCTGGGGGGGGGGGGGGCTGAGGAAGTGACATTTTTGCTACTATCCTGTTTTACCGAATACTGCTGCTAAGCTTCTTTGGGAAACCAGCAGCATTTTTGGCGTGACTATGAACAAACTACCAGTTCTTTCCTTGGACCTTGTTTCTGACAGAAAAAAAAATTATTGTTAAGCAGCCTTTGCCACCACAACAGGTTGTTAATTTACCTCTGCCACAGGCGGGTGACTCTGCTGTTGCCAAAGGTGGTTTCTCAGACAACTCATATTTTTCTTTGGATCCCTCGGGGGTTGCCTATGCAGCCACTGTGGACCAGAGGTTAGCCACTTTCTCTGTGGCTATTGGAGTCCTCTCACTGAGCAAGGAAAAGCCCCTTTTGTCAGTGATGTCAGAAGGTGAGGGAATGTGCCACTTCTTTGCCAAAATGTTGTGCTCATCCCTAAGGAAGCTGTTGGTGGCAGTACTGGGTATGTTTTCCCTAGCCTTTCTGTCAAAAAGAGACAGAAAACTAAACATTTAGCTTCTGTTAGTTACTCTGGACATGAATAATTTATTGGGCTTTGCTCGGGGTCTTGTTCAGGCTCTTGGCCCTTCTTGTAAGATAGTTTCTGGAAAAAGGAAAAGGGATTCCTTTTTCCCAGAAGAGGTTTATGAAGTGGAATCTGTAGGGGAATGTGAAGGGACAGATATGCAGTGTTTTCTCCTCAGGTTTCTGATTTAGATTCTGAGGAGAGTATGGTGTCTGATTTTCTTGCAAGAGATTATTTTTCCTTGTCATCATTTCCAGAATGAACCATTGTTTTCAGTGGGAAGACACTAAGGTTTCTCACTCCCATAGAAAACATAATGATTCTTTACAACAGAAATTTCTAGAACCCTCACTCCCCCTCAGTGATGTCAGCATTGGAGGATTTGTTTGCCACAGCCTGTGGTTTCACTGGCAGTCAACCTGCTTGACCCTATGAAAGTAGATAAGATATACAAAGTACCTCAGTCTTTCAGGTTTTTCTACACTGGCCCCAAGTCTGACCCAACAGCTCTGGCTTTATTTAATCATGCTGCTGCCAATTATTTTGTTAATTTTAATCCTTCTCCTAAGGATGATAAAGCTTTTGATAAGTTTTGGGGAAATAAGTGTATGTTTTTGCAGCTTTGACTTTTAGAATTTTGACTTGCCAGGCTAGTATGTTAAATTTTATCCTGACAAATTCTGAAATTATGAAAAACGTTTTGGCTTCTCATGAGAGCAGAGGTGCATTGTGCTATTTAGTTTTTTTTTTTTTTTTTTTTTTTGTATTTCTCAGGTGCCTACTCATCATTTTAAATTTGTTTGTAGATACTACTTCCAGGGCTGTTCGCATTCTCAGAACTTCCCAGAAGACATCAAAAATGAAATTTTGAATTCACCCTTGAATAGAGATTTAGGTTGTAGGCCATCTGCTGCAAA
Organism: Protopterus annectens; assembly: GCF_019279795.1. Lineage (NCBI taxonomy): Eukaryota > Metazoa > Chordata > Ceratodontiformes > Protopteridae > Protopterus > Protopterus annectens. Next base: position 387,569,973 of record NC_056728.1, read on the forward strand.
GGTTATCAAAAAGAGTGATGAGCGATATAAGCTGATTTAGGGAATCTCTCAGGTTTTTCAGACCTCCTTTTTTAAATTCCCGAAGGGATTTTATGTTCCCTTGTCCATTTTGGCAAGAAACAAAATAAAAAGTGACAACAGAATGCTGGTAAGCAGAGATTTAAAAAGCAATAACAAGAAGATTCCAAAAAGAGAGTAGGACCCCCTCCCAAGCAAAAGACAGCCAAAGAAGGCAGAATGACTATATATGGGACCTTGTTTTACCCCCCTCCTAGCCTGGCAGTCCGTACCCCTTCTGTTTGGCAACAGATTGTTTCAGACTGATGGCGCCTAAATGTGATCCATCTAGCAAGCAAATGGCAAAGGGAGGAAACTCCTCCTTTCCAGAGGATTCTTCCTCGACTGCCAGTCCAAAACCTTCTCCTTCCTCCTGTCTTACATCATATACTGTCTCAGAGAGTATTAGAAATGGTTTGCTTTCCCAGTTGGGGAAAGGATTTTAGTCAAGAATGTTTTTGATGCCAAAAAATGAAGATTCCTGTAGACCAGTTCTAAATCCTTCTTTCCTCAGTCAGTTTGTGATGGTACCCAAGTTCAAAATGCTTTCACTTCAAAATCTGTTACCCCTTCTTCCTCTTTTGAGCTTTGTAGTAAGTTTAGAGTTAAAAGATGTATATCATTAAATTCATGTTCATCCAAATTCCAGACTTTTTGTGTGTCTGGATCTCACTATTAGTTTTCTGTCTTACCCTTTATGCCATCTGCTGCACCAAGGGTGTTCACAAAGTATCTAGCTCTTATTGTAGCCCATTGCAGGATACTGAGTACCACCCTTTCCCATATTAAGACAATTTGCTTAGCTTTGCAGAGTCTTTTTCAGAGTGTCAGTAGTCTCTCAGCTGGGTAAGAGATTTCGTACACAGGCTGGAATTTCAAGACAACATTCAAAAGTCTGTGTGTGTTGTGTTTCTGGGGTGCCTGTTAGACATGTCAGTACAAAGAGCTTTTCTTTCACAGGAAAAATAGATCTACATTTAGATCTGTTCCAGGGGGTTTCCACTCAGACTTCTTTCACTGTGAGAGAATGCTACAATATTTTGTGTCTCATGGCTTCCATGATCCTTGTGATACTTCTTGAACTACTGCACATGAGAAAGAGTTAATGTCTGAAATCTCTTTGGTGCCAGCAGCATCAACATCCATTATCTTTTCAAATTCCAGTTTTGGGATTTGTGAAAAGGGAAATTACTTGGTGGAGACTTCACATTTCTCTGAATCCAGGACTCACATTTTCTCCTCCTGCTCCAAAGCAGTCAGTCAGAACAGATGCCTCAGACTTTGCCTGGAGAGCAGTGTCAAGGGGAATAAAAGTGCAGAGTCGTTTGGACAAGAAGGACACCAAGCCATAAACATAAAAGGAATGGTTGCTCATATAAAGGCTTTCAACTCTTTTAATTCATCTGGGTTCCCATGGACCACTTTAGGTAGTCACTGGCAGTACCAAAGTGATATAAGCAAGCAAGGGGGAACTAGATCTTAGATTAGCCATGTTATCATGTGATTTAGCTTTACAGCACAGTCTCAATCTATGGCATTGTACATACCATCAGAGAAAAGTTGTGTGGCAGACAAGATGAGCAGGACCAAGACAGACCCTCTTGAATGGAAACGGAATCAGGGGTTCTACCAAGATTTGCTCTGTCTGTGGGGAATTCCTCAATTAGACCTTTTTGCCTCTTTAAACAATCAGTTGGCAAAATTCTGCTGCAGAACTCAATGCAAGATGGACTAGAAGCCATATGCCTTTTCCCTTCCTTGGAGAGAAATATCTCTGTATGGTTTTCTACCCTCTCCACTGATTACCTGGGTATTTCTGAAGATTCAGAAACACTTCCCCAGGATTGTTGTGTTGACTCCCTTCTGCCCCAAGTAACAGTAGTTCTCCCTTCTTTTGGAATTGGCCAGGAGGAGTTACCACAAGCTTCCTCACAGAATGTATTTGCTCACACATGATCAAGGGTGTTTGATTCATCCCATCCTCAAACAACTGAAGATTATTGCCTTGATGATAGGGTCTTAAAACCTTTTATGCACATATTTTCTGAGGACATAAGGAAGATACTAATGGGGGGGTAAAAATAATTTGGTAATAGAGAACCATATATAAGCAAATGGAAAAGTTTTTTTAACTGGTGCCAACAAAACAACCAACACCCACTCGGGGCTAGTGTTTACTCTGGTTTTACAGTATTTGTTTGAGTTACTATTCTGAGGCCTATCTTGTTATTCTGTCAAGATTTGTTTGCCATTTCAGTATGTCTGCCCATGGATCCTGTTCTTTCAGTGGAATTTCATGTGAAATTGTTTTGGAAGGGGTTCTACATAAGAAGCCTCCTAGGAGAACAATGTCTCCTTTTGTAATCTTAAGTTTGTGTTAGAGAAATTAACACTTGCTCCATCTGATCCATCTCATCTGGCTGACTTGATGTTCTTGACATGAAATACAGTTTAGCTGATTGCTCTGACCTCTACAAGAAGGGTGTCTAAGGTACAAGCTATTACGGTGGGTCTTATCTTCCACAGAGACAGGCCTTTTTTAAGAACTAATCCTTCTTTTATTTCTAAAGTGGTATCTTGGTTTACGCTAAGTAGATCTAGCCATCTCCTAGTTTTGTTTCCTGAACCCAAAAATGAGGGATAAAGGATAAAATCATACATTGGATGTCCATAGACAACTCAGGTACTATCTTGACAGAACAAAATATTTCAGAATGTCTGATAAGTTGTTCTTGTTTTGTGAAGGTAAAACAAAGGGACAACCTTTGTCAAAGTAGACTGTTTCTAAATGGTTACCTTGGGCTATTAGCTTTTGTTATTCCTACCACAGCAAAACTATTCCAGGCAATGTGAAAGCTCATTGAACCAGGTTATTGGCTTCACCTATGTCTTTTTGGAAAGGGATAGACTCTAGAAGCAGCAGCTTGGTCCCTTGTGCATACCTTTACAAAGCACTATAAATTAGATTCCTTCTCCAGGTATAAGACAGGCATTGCTGGGACTATTGTTTAGGGGGACCTGGACCATTCACCTTCCACCTCTCAGTTATTGTTATGCTTGCCAGTATATTAGACATAACATATTCATTCATCCAGTGTCTGGAAAGAGCTATTCATTGAAACAATATGCTGATTGGCCAGCAATATTATATACATGGCTGACTGTATGCAATGTTGTTCATTTTATGTCGGTAAAACGAATTGTAGATTGAAAGACAGGTTGTTACAACATATGTCAGCTATACGTACAGCTAATATACATAATGCCCTGTATCAGCATGTAAAGCAGTACCCTGGGCATGTATTTTCTTTTATGGTTTTGCAGGTTATCCATCCAAACGGGGGAGAGGGGTGGTGATTTCAGAAATATAACAGAATGTAGTGAACCTAGATGGATAATCAGTCTGAATGCTGATAGAGCAACCGGCTTGAATGGTGTCATTCCTATCAAGCCTTTTTTAAAAAAGAGGAGGTCTTTTTACTGAGTCGTTGATTGGCTGTTATAAGGTGTTCAAAACTTTTGTATGTTGTCTGAAGAAGAGTTTTTCAAACCTGAAATCGCTAACCTACTGCATTTTATTAAACTACTGTGTTTTTTATCAGCCTGGAGGTCCGGATTGTCTCTTTGGTATTGTCATGTATGGTAATCTACCCATGTAGTTCAGGCTTACTGCAGCAGTGGTCAGTGTGCAGAATGCAGTACAGTTATGAAAGTAAACTTCCCATAACAGTAGATGTTTAAATAGTCACTGGTGCAGTAGTTGCTCCCTCCTTCCTCCCACTTGTGTGTGTGTGTGTGTGTGTGTGTGTGTGTGTGTGTGTGTGTGTGTGTGTGTGTGTGTGTGTGTGTGTGTTATGCCAGTTGTGGATATGTATTTTTTCTTTTCTTTTCTAGCAATGTCCCTTCAGAGCTAGTCCTCCCTCTCTCACTTTGCATGAAAGCTATAAAGGGCTTGGCACTCAAATCTGTCTTTAGTCTGCTCACATCTAGCTGATTCATTGTTTGGGTGCATGGAAGGTGTCTTTAAGCTTTGGAAGCTGGCTGGCTGGCTGTTATATCCTATGCAGCATATAGCCCATATACCTGAGACTACTGCAACATTGATCTTGCAAAGGTCTGTTATGAAAAATTTGCTTACACAACTGTGCTTTTCCTTCAGGCACCACTTTTCTGAGGACACACTGCAGGTTTTACAGGAGGCTAGAAAATGTTGTTTCATTATGGGAGAGATTTTCCTTGTGGTGCAAAAAGAAGAACCAGGACTCTTTCTAGTGGGGATCTCTACTATGCTGTCTTACTTGTGCGAGTTGCTTAACTCTGGCCTTGGCATACTGTTCTGTTAAAAGCCACTTGTCAGGCACATCTGCTTATTTGCCTATAGATCCACCCCTTTCTGCAAGTTTTGAGGTCAAACAAATTTTGAAAGGTATCCTATATATTAGGCCACCAAGAAACACCATTCCTTCTTCTTGGGACCTGAACTGTGTTGTTGGAAAACCTGACCCTTTCCCCTTTTGAGCCAGCTGCCTGTTCTTCCTCAAAACTTTGTATATTGTTAGTGGTCTTCATATCTGCTAAGAGAATGTCTGAGCTGCAGGCTTTAATGTTTTTTCCACACTTCCTTGTTTTCCACAGGAATAGGGATTACTCTTAGAACTAAACTTTCATTCATGCCCAAGGAGGTAATTGAGTTATCTTTGAACCAATACATTAATCTCAATCACTGCTTACCTTCTCATCAAAATGGAAAGGGAAAGAATTCTTCATTCAGTGGATGTGCAGAGTCAGCTAAGATTTTAGCTTGACAAGGCTATGGGCATTTTTTATTTCCTTTCAAGAAAAGAAATCGGGGTTGCCAGTCTTTCTACTACTGTAGCTTCTTCTGGAGTCTTCAAAGGTTTGGATTCTAGAAGTATTCTTGACGCAGTTACATAGTTCTCAGTTCACATTTTTACTAAGCATTATAAACTGGATATGTTTCTAGAGCCAGAGCAGGATTTGCTAGGTCCATTCATCTGGACTTGTTGGACCAAAACTTTGCCTCTTCTTCTTCTTCCTCCCATCCTTCTGGTCAGCTTTAGTACTTTCACATCAGTTAGTAACTCTGCAACAGTGATATTGGAAGGACATAGCACAGTTGTTTAAGAACATGCCATAAGTACATATCGTACTAATCACTGTTGCAGTATTGCATCCCATCATCCTTCCCCCTTTTGGGCTTGTTTTTTCCTTCCTGGCCAAGGTGGACCTCTTCCTTGTCTTCTTTACTTTTCCTATGCAGGTCACATACATATGTAAATAGTTACCTGTCCTTCTTTAGTGTTTAGTCCTGAGCAAGCAGGTTTTGAGTTAATTCTGACTTGTATGTCCCTTATGTACTGCCCACCTTCAGAATTAGGTCATCCATTGGATGTACTGTGCGAGGAAGGCATCCAGGCTTTAATATGGTGGCTGGATGTTCAGATGTCCTTGGCAGGATATCCCATCAGTTTGTAATACTGCAGCAATGGTCAGTTGGACATGTACTGTTATGTTAAGTTCTTAGAAAACTGTTCTTTCTCTAGACATTAGATCAAATACATTATGAGGGGGTACCACCCAAGTTGTGGATGGGCCTGCATCGAAGGCCTGAAGATACACTGACTCCTCAAGAGAAGGGGCTTTAATGGTCCAACTATCCTTTCTTCATCGATTCAAGAAGGTTTCCTAAAAAGGAGTCATCATGAGCAGATTTTGGAGAACCTTCCTCCTCATTGAATTCAGAGTCCTCTGTCAACAATTCCTGGGGAGAATTCAGCTACCTCTGTTTACACTGATGCTTCTTGTGCTCTACCAGGGGAGGGAAAACTGGGCAAGACAACCTTCAATGGAGCCCAGGTCTGAGGCTGCAGGAGACCTTGAGGTGGAGGCTGCCTCTGAACAAAGTGATGTGATACTGAAAAAACAGGTAGAAGAGAGGATCAGGATGGATCCAACATAGAGTGTGATTCACCAGTCCCTAAGAGCGAGACGAGCATTTCTAACACCTTGAACACCATTGTCAAGGCTGGACAACTGGGGGATGACTTTCCCAGATTCATAGATCTAGGGGAAGGACCAGCACGAGCCACTAACCTGGGCAAATTCGTAGCTGATACTGGAGCTGAGCTGTCCAAGGCAGAAGCACCAAGGGGGAAGGAGGGCCCCAAAAGACATAGGCTCGACCAAAGGCCTCTGGTCCTGAAATCTCAGCTCTAGGATACAAATGGCTCTGATGGGGCTGGAGTCAAGTACATCAATGTAGCTAGCTGGTTAAAGGCAGCCTAGCTGCTGGCACTGATGAGGGAACCACTTGGATATGAGTTGGCTCCAGAACCATCAGCTCTGAAGAGCAGACCAGAGAAGGATAAACAAGAAAAGAGGCAAAAAGGCCAGCTGTCTCCACCCTCTAAGTAGAGGGGGAAAGAAGATACCCAAGTCAGTCTGGGCCTTCACGAATGTCCACATCATCGTATTCATATCAACTGTCCTTATCCTCCATGTGGACCTAGCAGACCTCAAGGAAGCCATCAAAGGATGCTTAGCAGGCCACTGCAGTTTTTTTCAACAAATCCATGGCCCTAATTGGTGAAGACCAGACCCAAGGAGATGATGGCTCCATTGAGAAAACCGAATCCTGAATGACCGCTAGGAAAGGTGATTGGTACCGACTTAACTCCAGTGCCACAGCCAGGATGGGGCTTGGTACATCTGAAAGTGGGGACTGATGCATTTCTGATAGAACCAGAGATCGAGACCAGAACAGTGCTGAAGCCAGATCCAAAGAAAGAGCCAAGGAAACAGAGGGTCTTGGAGCATTCTGGACTGTTTGATCAGAAGCCGAGAACTTAGACAGTCATTTCCTGATTTAATTTTCTTTTTTTTTTCTCATTTTCATTTTCCTTATGTTTCTTCTTTTCTTTTCTGTCTTTATCCTTATCTCTGTCTTTATTTTTTACCATTTCTTCTGGGGCTTCTTAGCTGGAGAGAGATAACCAACAGAAGGAGAACATGTCAAGGAAGGAGCCCCCCTCTTCACTAACTTGGCGCATCTATCAGCCAGGACCCTAACAATGATAGAAGCATAGGTCTCACAATCTTGATCCAGATTAGCTAGCCCTAAGAAGTATACACATTACTCGTACGAATCCTGTGGGGGCAGCTTGTGAACATAATCAACACATTTATGAAAATACAAAGTCCTCTCAGAAATTCTGACAGAAAAATCTCAACAGTGTAGAAAAGATGTTTGAATGTCACTGCAGCACACAAAGAAGTGTGCAAACACCCAATACATCGGGAAAAGAGCTAACCACAGGTAACACAGAACAACCACAATGAGGATACCTCAAGGGGAAGATGAGCACTCCTAAGAAAGTACAGACAGAGAAGAAAATGGCAGCTAGGCCAAATCACACAAGATAGAGAAAAATGAACAAGTTTGTAAAATCTTGAAAAACACACAGCTGAATTCCCAAAGGGGTGGGAGAGAGGAATGATACTCCAGTGCTAGTTAAAGTACCACAAAGCTATAAGCAGAATAAATCACTAGAAAAAAAACTCGCCTCAGTGGAGCTCTGGTGACCACATCCATCACAGAGGAGAGCAGTAAATGAGATTGGAGATTAACTAACATAGAGCATTTTGGGAGGGGTGTTGGAGCTTCAGAGTCAAGACTTTGAAGTGCTGACCTCATATCTGGTAACCCACAGGATGAAGCAGTCAGAAAAGACAACATCAGATCAAATGCTATAGTTTTTTCTGGTTCTCTTTAGCTAATTGACAAATACCTGCTGTTTGGTTTACTGCAACACAACCTTTTCTTGTACAGTTTGTGATGATAAGATATTACTATGATGTAAATGTTTGGGTGTATTCAAGTTTTGTAACACCTTTATTGAATTTTCACTCCAGACATGTCCAAACATACAATTATATAAAAGAAAACAAACTATGGTCACATGTTGACATTTTTAAACATTAAACATTAAGTACATGCTTTTATACAATTATCACTACATTACATAAGTTGCTCTGTTCTTTCCCACACTTAAACCTGGCACCTCCCACAATTTCCATTTTTTTCTGTGCAGTTTGCTGATACCCTTTTCCAAAGATCCTACTTTCATTTTTTTTCTCTTTTACAATATTCACTACTTCAAGTACAGTTGATTTATACTTTGATTTCCATTTTCTTGTAATTGCCTTTTTGGCAGCCACCAAAATTAAACTTAACAAGGCCTTACTATGTCTGGGCAGTCCAGATTCTATATTCCAGCTCAAAGTATTATTTGCTAAGTTAAACCCAGTTTTTCACTCAATATTTATGATAAGAGTCTGCCAACTCATTACACACTCAAAACATGTTCCATGTTACCTCTTTCTTCCCAGTCACACCTCCAACATTTGCCATGTACATGAGGAAAAATATTTGGAGTCCTTTTGAGGTATAAAAATACCTATGCAGACACTTCAAAGAAAAAATCCTAAATCTTCTAGAATTTATTGCATATTTGGGAGCCCATACATACATACTTCCATTGTTTCTTTGTGAACTGCTTATCCAGTCTCTTTCCCCAATCTTTTCTAACCTTCTCTGATTCCTGTAGTTAGTGTGCAATATTTTAATTTTATATGCCTCATTAATTATCCCTTTTTTATCAGCAGTTTCTGTTCTAGATTCGACCAAAAACTCTACTAGATTTAGGATTCCCCTGTCCCTTTCTGTTTGCTTGTACTTTGATATCAGTCCCTGATAGGGAAGGCAGTTTCTAGCCAACAATCCAAAATGCATTCTTGGCCCGTTCCCATTCTGTTACCTTTTCTTGTCTAGTCATTTGTTCCTAGTACCTTGGTTCTTTTGCCAGTTTTCTCCAATAAATTCTAGTGCCCCCCCCCCTCTTGCCTATCATCTGTACCTCTAATTGCAGTCATCCTCATCGACAGAGTTTTCTTTTTGTATTCTGGCGTTGGCTTAGTTCTTAGAATGCTTTCTGCTACTTTATGAATATAATATTCTGTATGGTTCTTGTTATTCTCTTTAAAGATCTGCATCCAACATCCAGTTCTATCCTTATTTCTTCAGTTCTCTGCCCTGCTTCATCGTCATCTCTTTCCACTTTGAACTCTTAATTTTCTGTTTGTGTTATGTTTGAGACTTAATTGTGTAGCTCTAAAACATCTCTTCAAATTAGGTAATCCTAAACCACCTTGCTGTATTACAAAGGCCAACTTATCCCACTTGACCCTTGCCCTCTTCCCATCCTAGATAAAATCCTTCAACTGTTTATTAATTGCTGTCCACAGATTCTCCCTGGTTGATAAAAGTATGCCTGACATGTATATAAAACTAAAGACACTAAAAACATTTTCACTGCTTATATCTTGCTGCCCATATCCATAAACAAGGGCTTCCAGTTTCTAAGTTTTTGTATTATCATTTATATAGTCTCTTCCCACATATCTTTAACTGCCATAACAGAATCCTTTCTTAACCCATACTCCTAAATACTTCATTTTATCATCCCCCCATAAATATGAGTATTTCTGAACCAATTCATGTGTGGGCGCATAGTTCACAGCTATAACCTTTGATCTGATGTTGTTAATCTTCTTTCCATTCATCACTGATGGGTTCGGTTCTGAGCCCTCGGAACTTAGTTGGCCTATTACCAAGCTTGTGCCAGCCAGAAAAACTCTTGAGCGAAGTGTCTACCCAGAATGCCCTTCTTCTTGTTACCTCAGATCTCATTTGCCGCTTAGCCATAAAGCCACATTTCAGCTGAGCTCTCAGCTAAGTGAAATCTTTTTTGATATTTGTGTAAAAGTTTTTGGATATCTTCATATTTTACTACACTTTTAGTATTGATAGTGTCATTTCTTCAGTCTAACCGTATTCTTTCAACTCTACCCATTGTTACCATTGGTAAACTTTAAGTACCATTGTTGGTACAGCCTTTTCCCTTACTCTTGTGGTATTTCTTCAGTACCATAGCTGGTATTGTTTTCTCTTCCTTAACCTGTTAGCTTTTATCTTTATTCAGGTGTTTCCCTTTCTTCTCTTCATACAGTGTGTTGTTATACTGGCGTTTTTCTTGTGATTTTTTTGAACTGAGTGACTTAATTATTATTGGATTTTACAGTTAGTTGTGGTGTCCTTTTCTATTAAGATGTCGGATAAGAAGGGGTACCTCTGGCTTTAAGCATTGTACTTCTGTAAGGGCAAGTTACCTAACAGTGACTCGCCTGATGACTGTGTATACTGTTTGGGAATAGCCCACCTTTCAGTGCAGCCTCCATTTGATATTTCTCAAGGTTTCAGCCAACGCACTCTTAATGATTGCAAAAATAAACTCATTCTGAAGGGGTTACTCAAGTCTCCCTTCTCAGAGGCCATTTCTGTGATTGAGGTCTCAACCCCTCCTTCTAAGGGCAAAAAGAGATCCCATTCTATTCCTTCTTCACCATCGGGTGATCAGAACAAACCTAGGAAATCTAAGGTCTCCAAGTTATCATCGGAATGTAAATCTGCCTCTTAGGCTCTGCCTTCCTCGGCTCCGACCGTTTCAAAACCTTGTATACTGACGCCTGTTTTGGCACACACCCTGCCTCCGGCACCGATCATAGATCTTACTACACCTATTTCAACTTCGACACCTATAGCTACTTCAGCTCAGGGAACACCTTCGACTTCAGTTTCCATTTTGGAACTGACCGTTTTGGCTCAGAGTGCCACTTCGACACCGAGCGTTGTACCGACCACACTGGATCTGACCCCTTTGCTTCTGGTCTCGAAACTAGAGACTTCGGTGCCGGCAGACCTTGCACCATGGACCCAATACTCTCCCTCTGTAGATCCATTTCTGGGCCAAGCATATAGCCCATTTCATGAACGTCCTGACTCCTCATCTGGAGTATCCACTAGATCCACCAGGAGCCTTGCGGAACAGACATGGTGCGTCTTGTGGACCAGCTGTTCATAGCCGGGGAGATTCCCTCACATTCTAAAACCCATCCACCTGCTGGACTTGGGTTGCCTTATCCACGAACTCCATCTTACACTCCTCCTTCGACCATCTCAGTTCCGAAGTCTTCTGCTCCAACATCCTTCTTGGAACCCATCACCTCAGTGCCTACAGTGCACCTCACTCTGGCTCCACGTTTGCCCCTTTGGTCTTCGGTTCCTGCTGAAAAGATCCTTCCTCAGTCTGGGGACTGGGGGACGGACGTGTCGGCCTGGGGTGCAGTGCCGACTTTCTCCTCGGTTCCATGCTATGTGCTGATGGCTGCATCCACGCCGATCCTGCTTGAGGCTGCACCCCTGGGGGACGGGTACGTCAGAGTGTGGTGTGACCCCAGTCCCAAGGTCGTCTTTCTCAGTTCCAAGCTCCCATCCCTCTTTAGGCAAGCCTGCCTTCCACACGATGGAGAGTGCTCTTGCTTCTGGTAGCACTTCTATGATGTTGGAACCCCAGTTTTCGCCCCCTGAGCTGTAGTTGTCACAGACCATCCCCCCCGGGACACTGGGCAGAGAAGCCACAGGACACCCCTATTCAGGGTACCCACTCTTTCAAGTCCTCCTTAGAGACCCCCACTGAGGAGCCCCCTCAAAAGAAGACGTGCAAGAGGAAGCACATGGACTCACCTGAGGAGTCCTTAATGGAAGACATGGATTACGATGATGGTGAAGGGTCCCCACGGTCACCTCCTGATGATGTCTCCTTTGGAGACATCCTGGAGATGTTAAAGCACAGAGGTGATTGGAAGCCCTCCAACCCTTTGTTTAAGGGGTCTGTGTTCCTGCAGGCTTTTTGTACCGGGTCGTCTACCTCTTGGGTTACCCCGCCTGTTGACGAGCTTGACCAGCTTGTCCTGCAGCTCATGGAAGAACACTGATTCCATTGAGGCGATCCCCCGGAGACCAGAAACATTCTGTCTCCTCCTGTTGAGAAGCCACACTGGTCCAAGGGGTTACGAGTTGATACTATAGTGGTGACGGCCACAAAAAGGAATTGGCTGAGGAAAGTCACGCTCTCCACTCACCCAACAGGGAGTCTCGGGTGGAGGACAGACTTGGGAAGCGTGTTTTTGCATCAGGGACCTTTGCTATACACTCCCTGAATTATTTGGCACATTTTACGAGGCTCCAGAGGGACTTGATCTCCGAACTCTCTGGGACACTCACAGGACAGTTGTTTGATGAGGTCAGGGACAAAGTGGCCTCACAGCTAGCAACCCTGGAATCAATGTCCAGCTTGTCCATGAGGTTGCACTCACACGCGACCGAAGGGGCGGCTAGAGCAGCGTGTTCGGGCATTGTTATGAGATGTCATGCCTGGATGCGCATCTGTGACCTCACGGACCCCTTCAAGTCTTCCTTTCTGAATGCTCCCATCGAAGCTTCATCCCTCTTTGGCTCCAAAGAGAAGGACAAGCTAGCCAGGTGCGAGCAAGATGTAAAAACCCTGGCTGCCGTAGGCCTATGGTTTTCCAACCCTCAACGTACCTTCTCCAGGAGTCAGAGGAGTGGGAACATGTGGCAAAAGAAATCTCAGGATCCTTTCTGTGCCACTCGTGATGAGGATACTCCCAGAGGCAGAGGGGGTAACAGTTCTGGAAGATGCCCCTGTAGAGACAAGGGGGGTCCTTGCAACCAAAGCTCCAGGGACTCCTTCTCTGGACAGACTTATCAACGCTCCTGAGGGGGATGCCCAATTTCTTACCTCTGGAAGCAGTTGGGGGTTCTTTATCTCTGCACCAAGCTGCCTGGCACTCTATCACCACCGATCGTTGGGTGCATTATATTATCACCAGAGGTTACACCATTCCCCTTTCTTGTCAGCCAAAATTTCCAAGAAAACTTCCCAACATTCCACCCAGTCAAAGGGAAGAAGCAGCTTCAGAAATCATAAAGCTGTCTCAAAAAAGTCATCCAACCAGTCCCACCAGACCAGCGTGGATCTGGATTTTACTCAAGATTCTTTTTGGTACCAAAAAAGACAGGGGACTGGAGACCCATTTTGGATCTCAGGAACTTAAACAAATCTGTCACCCAAACCAAATTCTGGATGGTCATGATTCAGTCTGTTCTTCCCTTTTTAAGAGAAGGCAGTTGGATGTGCTCTATAGATCTCCGGGATGCGTATTACCACATCAAGATGAACAAATGCTCCAGGAGTCTGCTTCACTTCCAGCTAGGAGCCAGTCATTGCCAATTCTGTGCCCTGCCGTTCGATCTCTCTACAGCCCCCAGAGTGTTCATGAAATGCATGTTAGTGGTAACAGCTCACTTGAGACTAAAAGGATTCCGGGTGTTTCCATATCTAGACGACTGGCTCCTTTCTGCCCCCACCAAGCATCTTCTGGTAACTGCACTACAACATACTCTCTCTCTGCAAAATTGTTGGGAATAATGATACATTGGAGAAATCGAACCTTATCCCTACACAACAAATAGAGTTCATTGGAGCAGTGTTCAATACTCAGTCCTGTCTGGTATCACTCCCTTATCACAGACTCCATCAACTGAGGCTTCAAATCCGAGTGATTCTTTCTCAAACATCAGCCCCTGCAAGAGAAGTTCTGCAAGCCCTAGGTTCTATGGCTGCGTCAATTCCAATAGTGCCTCTAGCAAAGCTACATATGTGAATTCTGCTCCTTCTGTGGCACTGGTTTCCAAACTGTCATCCCCTGGATTACAAAATTCGAATAACCAACTCCTGCAAGCTGGAACTACTTTGCTGGATGAGGCCAGACGTAGATCTTTGGAGCCGCCCTTTTCAACCCTTCCAGCCCACAGCCATTGTGACCACGGATGCTTCCCTGATCGGGGTGGGGCCATTTTTGGGGAAAGACTGTCCAAGGCACATGGTCCACCTCAGAGGCCCACCTGCATATCAGTGTCCTAGAACTGAGAGCGTGCTGTTAGCATTGCAGGCATTCCATGCAGCTCTCCCCTCCGGGACAATTGCAATCCAGTCAGCAAATATGGCAGTAGTCTGGTACATCAACAAGCAAGGAGGAACCAAGCCATACCCCCTTTGTCAAGAAGTCATGAGAATTTGGCAGTGGGTGATAGCTTCCAACTGCATTCTGATAGCAACGCATATCCCGGGGAGCTCCAACACAATTGCGGACAAACTGAGCAGATGCATCCTCATGCCCTACGAGTGGTCCCTCAACCCCAAGGTGGCATCTTTTATCTTCAGCCACTGGGGCCAGCCTTACTGCGATCTTTTCACCTCCCCATCAAACACCAAGTGCAGCAGCTACTTCGCCCTACTACCCCGGAAAGGGAGTCACCGAGGGACGCTCTGATCCACGATTGGCCCACGGGACTTCTCTATGCCTATCCTCCCATTCCTCTGATCCCACAATTTATAAAGAAAGCTCTTCGGTTGAGATGCAGGGTGATCCTCATAGCCCCATTCTGGCCTCGATAAGTTTGGTTCCCCTTTCTTCGGCCTGACCTAGTATTCCCGCCATGGATTCTGGACACTCTACCAGATGTGATCACTCATCCCCAAGAGCTGAGTCACCCAAACCTGTCCACTGTCAAGCTGACAGCTTGGTTTCTCCACTTCTGCTAGTTGCCAGGCAGGCTAATCTCTCCTCACCTATTTGAGACATCATTCTGGCCTCTTACAAACCATCCACCAGAAGACTATATCAGGATAAATGGAAAAAGTTTTCCATTTGGTCCAGGGATAACATGCTAGACCCATATTCGGCTCCTGTTATGGCAGTGCTTCAATACTTGGCTACGTTTTTTGATAACGGAGCCTCTGCCTCTACAGTACGAGTACATCTAGCGGCAATTTCCAACTTCCACAATGGTATAGATGGCACCCCTCTTATTTCTTTACGTCTCTGCAAGGCTTTCCTCAAAGGGAACTCTCATCTCAGGCCTCCTCTCAGACAGCCAGTAGAAGAATGGAACCTCACTTTAGTTCTCCAGTATTTGACTCAAAAGCCTTTTGATCCTGCGGCTAAGTGTGACCTAAACTTTTTGTCTTGGAAATCTTTGTTTCTGGCAGCCATTTCCTCTGCCGGAAGAGTTTCGGAGCTACAGGCATTGTGCATCAAGAGGCCCTATCTGGTTTTTCATAAAGACTAGAGTGTCACTTTAGACAAACCCGTCCTTTCTTCCCAAAGTTGTTTCTAAATTCTCTGTTAACCAGTCCATTGATCTACCAGTGTTTTTTTCCAAATTTTGCCAATAGAGGAGAGTGTTGCCTTCACACCTTAGACGTAAATAGACAATTAAGATTTTACCTAGACAGGACCAAACCTATCCATAAATCTGAACAGCTTTTGATCTCCTTTTCAGGACCCAAAATGGGAGAAGCTGTTTCCAAGGTTTCATTATCAAGATGGCTAAGGGACTGCATACGTGTCACCTATTCCCTCCATAATGAATCCATGCCAGAAGTTAAAGCCCACTCCACTAGATCTAGGGCAACTTCTATAGCATTCCATTCCAGGGCATCCATGGATGACATCTTCGCAGCAGCTAGTTGGGCAACGCCTCATACCTTTTTCAATCATTACAAATTGGACCTGGTCTCCAGGGGGAGAGTTGTCTTCGGCTCAGTGGTACTCAGGAATGTTCTTCCATAAGGGCCGCCCATGGACCTCAAGGTAGCTTGGGATTCTGTCCCATCAGTGATGAATGGAAAGAAAATTAACAACATCAGATAAAGAAGTTATGTCTTACCATAACATTCCATCTGTGTTGATGTTGTTCGTGTTTCACTGTTGTAGTCATCACACTTGGGTTATCTGCTTGCAGGTAGCCCGAATACCAGAAACTTAGTATTTCTGCGTTGGTTGTTGTCCCTCCAGGACTGACGTCAGGTTATCAGGGGTATAAACAGGTAGCCGACGCCATTACATCAGTCTTTCTTGCTGAGGAGCCCGAAGCAGAAGCAGTTCGCACGAGAGCCGGTCGGCCACTACCTGAGTTTTCGTTTCCGAGTTGAATTATCCTGAAGTCTTCTAAAGCTATGTACCCTGTTGGGGATCCTTTTTTCTTGCACTGACCAATGTCAGAAAAAGTTAACAATTGTCATGCCTGTGTAAAGCAAATACCACATCGAGATTTCCATTTGTACTGCATCACCTGTTTAAGCCCAGACCACAACATACCTCGCTATCCGTTTTGTGCCTTGTTGAACGCCCAAACTATTCATCGTCGGGTCCTTTTTGTCACTAAATACTTTCGTTCTTAATCTCCATATTCCGAAATGGCTTCGGTAAGCCATCTGACTACCAATCTTCTGAAAAAGCGTAAGGATAAAGACAGAGACAGACCACACAGGTCCAAAGCTGCTGAAGACGCTTCCATTAAGCTAGTTGCCAGTACTCAGTGAGGCACTTTCGCAGCCCCTGATGCCTGCTTCAGTGGATTTGCAGGCCTCTACTGAGACCTGTTCGGAGTCCGGTATGCCGCGAGACTCTTCTTCAACTATGGAACCTGCGGATGTCTCTACCTTGGATGGGTTCCGGGAGGCCGCTGTGCAGGCACGGGCTTCTGAGGAAGTTCTTCGCACTACTGATGTTCGACACAAACAGACTTCTTTCGCTTCTTCAGTTCTGTCTAAAACTACTGAGTTTCTAATGCCAAGAATACGCACTATGCCTAAAAAAACGATGACCAAAGTGGATGCACCTGCTCCCTTGCCACAACATCAAATGCTTAAAATGGCAGAAGACCTTATTATGCTGATTAGGGGAAGTCAGCCTTCCCCTGCTAAGAGAAAAAGAAATCTGTCCCCAGCAGCTTCAACAGACCAAGAGTCCGATGTCTCTGAGGTATCATATTATGAAGACATGCCCTTATCTGCTTATGAAGATTCAGATGCAGAGGAATCCATTCCCTCAGCTTCTCCTCCAGAGGATTTTTCTTTTGATGAAACCTTATATACTTTAAGAGAGCATTTCCATTGGGAATGCCAAGACTATCCTCTGCCCAAAAAGAGACTCAGAGAATTTCTAGATTTGCCACAACATAGGCCTTTAGCAATACCCCCCAGTCCTGAAGGTTGTGGATGATGTCTTTATGGAATCCAGTTTAACTCCTGATACTTTACCCCCTGCTCCTAGGAAACCAGACAGGTACTACAGAGTACATGACTCCCCCAAATTCCTTTTCAAAAATCCTACTGCTGACCCGGAGGTCATCTCCCAGGGGCCTAAAGGTATCAAAGCAACTACAGCTAAGAATCCCACCCCTTCGGACAGGGATTCCAGAGCTTTGGACAAATGGAGTAAGAATGTATATACCTCTGCAACTCTCGCCATTAGGGCTCTGAATTGTCAGTTTCACATGCTAAAGTACAAACAACATATTATGGAACTTATTAAGCAAAAAATAGCCACCTTTACAGACTCTGCAGAAAATAAAGAATTGCATGAGCTTATGCATTTTGTAAGCTAAGTCAGCAAGCATACATTGCAGTGTGGCTTTGATGCCCTAGAAGCATCTTGCAGGGCAGAAATCACTGGTTCTGTACTGAGAAGGCATGCTTGGCTTTAAGGAGCAGACCTTGCCAGACCATGTCATATCAGAGTTATTAGATGCTCTTTTGAACAAAGACAAGCTGTTTGGCACCAAAGCAGAAGTGGTTCATAAAAATATGGAAGAAAAAGCTAAATCTATGCAGACACTCAAAGAATTCCTGCAAGTACAGCCTCCTAGATTCAGTAGGCATTGCCCATCTAAACATTGTCTTGTCCAACCCCCTCAAGGCCATCTCAAACTAGACCCAGGGGAAACAGACCCCCCAGACTACAATCTCAGGGTATGCAGAGATCTAAACAATGTAGTGCCTCCTAATCTAAAGCAGGGAGTGCTAAACCACCCCCTTACGGAAATAATTCCCAATGACTTCTCAACTCCACTCCCCACCTCTGCCCAACTGCTTGTGCCCCTAGGAGGAAAATTTGACCTTCATGCAGAAAACTGGATTTCCATCACCAAAGACCGATGGGTCCTCAACATTGTATCCCAGGGGTGCAAATTTTACTTCCACTCACTGCCAACCCCAAAAGGGTTCCCAGACCTTCCTCCAAACCAGTGGCAGAGGCACAAAACCAAGTTCAGTCCCTGCTCTTTATAAGGGCAGTTCAGCCTGTTCCTGCCGAACCGATAGGTCAAGGATTTTATTCCAGACTTTTCCTGGTACTCAGAAAAGAGTGCACTTGCCACCCAATCCTAGATCTTTCAATTCTCAACACCTTCCTGGCGGTACCAAAATTCAAAATGCTCACCCTGCAGCAGCTTCTAACTATGCTAGCCAAAGATCCTTGGTTAGTCACCCTATACTTAAAAGAAGCCTATCCACACATCCCTATAAGGGAATCATGCAGGAAATATCTACGCTTCAGGGCAGGATCTATGCATTATCAGTTCTCTGCACTTCTCTTTGGCTTATGCACTGCTCCCAGAGTATTCACAAAATGCTGGGCTCCAGCCATTGCTTACTGCAGACAGAGAAATATTCAAATTTACCCGTACTTGGACAACTGCCTGATTCAGGCAGACAGTCAAGAAGTGCTGTTGCAGCACCTGACATTTGTAAAAAATCTTCTAACCTCCCTGGGAAACACCATCAATGAAAAGAAATCAAAAAGATTGTATTCCTGGGAGCAAGCTTGGATGCAGTAACCCAGATGGCATTCCTCACTCCAGGAAAAACAAGCCTATCTAACAGACTATTTTACTCAAATGGCCACCAGAACCCAGCTATCTGCAAGGAAAATCCTGCAGGCCCTACGGTTCATGACCTTATGCATCCTACTAATTCCATATGCCAGACTACATATGAGGAAACTTCAATGGTACTTAAAAAGTCTTTGGTGCCAACATTCTCAGGACCTGGAAACCGTCATTCCTATAATACCCTGTTTAAGGACAGAGTTTCTTTGGTGGGAAGAAGCATGCAACCACAACAAGGGACTGCCCTTTACTCAACACCATGCCACCCACACTCTAACCACAGATGCATCAGACTATGCCTGGGGGGCACACATGGATGGCAAGTGCATTCAGGGCCACTGGAGCCCAGGTCAAATTCATCTGCACATCAACCAAAAAGAGATGCTAGCTGTGCAGCACTCTCACATCTTTCAGATCCCTACTCTTACCAGGACACCTGCTAATAAAAACAGACAACACCACAGTTATGTGGTACATCAACAAGCAGGGGGGAATACACACTTACCCACTCTGCAGGCTAGCCATGGCCTTGTGGAATGCGGCCTTGGATATGCAGGTCCATCTGCAAGCTCAATTCCTGCCAGGTAAGCAAAACTCACTGGGAGACGACTTAAGCAGAAATCTCCTAGACCCACACAAGTGCCAACTAGAGCCCAGCACCTTCAACCCTCTGACTCAGAAATGGTGGGCCCCAAACGTGGATCTCTTTGCCTCCCCTGCAATCACCAGCTCAACAAATTCTGCACCAGGACACCACAGCAGGGCCTGGAAAGTGGATGCCCTATGCTTCCAGTGGGTAAATCTCTCAATCTATACCTTCCCCCTGCCCCTCCTCTTAGGAGTATTCTCAAGGTAAGACAGGACAGACCAAGGACAGTTCTGATTTCCCCGGACTGGCCACGCCAGCACTGGTACCCACTCCTGCACAGCCTGTCACTGGTGCCACCCTGGCACCTACACCAGAACCTAACCCTGCTCTCTCAGCAGGGGGGACAGATCTTGCATCCACAACTACAAACCTTAAATCTTGTAGCTTGGCTTATTCCTTGAACTCTCCCCCAGTAACCAGCCTAAGCAAGCAGGTGCTGGATGTCATTCTTGAAGCCAGAAGACCCAGTATAAGGAAATCCTATGCTGATAAGTGGAAAAGGTACTACTCCTGGATTCAATCTAAAGGAGAGGACACAACTCTGCCTTCCCTGCCTCTAATCCTGGATTACTTAGCAGATCTACTCCACAGAGGTCTTTCCTTCTCCTCCATTAAGATCCATGCCTCTGCCATTTCGGCTCATTATAACACTGAGCCACCTCTCTTCTCCCACCCTCTGTCCTCTTATCAAACAGTTCCTGAGAGAGGCAAACAACTTAAGGCCACCTAGGAGAGCACCCACCCCTGTTTGGGACCATAACTTTGTACTGGAAAAGCTCATGCTACCCCACTTTGAGCCGGCAGTGTCAGCAGAGTTAAAATGTCTCTCTTGGAAAACAGCCTTGCTTCTGGCCATCACTTCAGCTAGAAGAGTGTCTGAGCTGAAAGCACTTATGGCCGTGGAACCCTTCATTATTTTCCATGCTGACAGGGTTTCCCTCGGGACTAACCCTTATTTTATGCCTGAAGTGGTATCCAGTGTGGCTCTCGACTAATCTGTCCATTTGCCAACTTTCTTCCCTAATCCTCAAAATAAAGGGGAACGGATCCTGCACTCCTTGGACGTGCACAGACAGCTCAGATTCTACCTTGATAGGACTAAGCCCTTCAGGAAATCTGACCAGTTACTAGTCAACTTTGTACCAGGGGTAGAGGGCAAGGCCATTTCAAAGCAAACAATCTCCAAATGGATAGCACACTGCATCCATTTCTGCTACAAGCACCATGGGAAAACAACCCCTCAGGTGGTCAGAACACACTCCACTAGGGCAACTTCCACCTCTACAGCATTCCTCAGGGGAGTCCATACCAGAGACATCCTGGAAGCTGTTACCTGGAGTTCTGTACATACCTTCACCAAACATTACCATCTGTCTATCTTTTCCAAATCCAGGGCGGGTTTTGCAACAGAAGTCCTGCAAGGCATACTAGCCAGCCCCAACTCTTCTTGACTGCCTCCATCCTTCTTCAGCTTTGGGAATTTACCCAAGTGTGATGACTGCAACATTGAAACACAAAGAACATAGTACAGTTGTGTACACTTACCATAAATGTAGATGTTCGAGTGTATTCACTGTTGCAGTCCTGGTTTCTTTCCATCCAGCCCCCTTGTCTCTCTCTCTCTGTCTCTCTCTCTCCTCTCTTTGTCTATTACTCACCCCTTTCAGGGGTGTTGGTATTTACTTTTTACTTGTGGTGTTTTCCCCACCATAACCTAGCTCCCTGTTTGGGGGGCTCCTAACATTTGGGGAAAGAAAAACTGATGTAATGGTGTCGGCAGCCTGTTTTTATACCCCTGACAACTTGACGTCAGTCCTGGAGCGACAGCAACCAATGCAGAAATACTAAGTCTCTGTTATTCAGGCCGACTGAGGGCTACCTGCAGGCAGATAACCCAAGTGTGATGACTGCAACAGTGAATACACTCTAACATCTACATTTATGGTAAGTGTACACAACTGTACTTTCATCTTCTTTCATTCATCACTTCCCACCCTCCTTCCCTTTCCAAACGCTCCTGAGGGATGCTTTGGGTCTAAGTGGTGCACTAGGGTACTTGCATAGAAGTGGCCTCGGCTTTACTTCCTTTCTTAGAAAACTCGATCTGAGGTAACAGGGAGAAGGGCATTCTGGTTAGGGACTTAGCTCGAGAGTTTATTTGGCTGGCTTCAGTGATGAATGAAAGAAGATGAACAACACAGATGGAACATTAAGGTAAGATATAACTTCTTTTTTGTTTGCGTACATTTTATATCTTGAACAAAATTGAAACTATCTCAGAATATTCCGAAACAGTGAGATGCCCCTTTTTGGTTTTATCATGTACAAGTAATATTGTCAATAAATAAAGCCAGCGTTTCTTAATTACCGTGCCAGTTATGTGCTTGAATTTCTTGAGTCCTTTATTTTTTTTGCTAATGGCTCTAAATATAGTGCTAATAACAAAAGGGTAGGGATACAAACCTGCCTGGTTCTTCTGTTCAGACACAACTTACCAGAAAGAAATCTTCCCACTTCAATTTTTGCATCCGATCTGTCATATATTGTCCTCATTAATCATATTGTAGAAGGGAATGCAAATGCTTCCATTGCCCTACTCATAAAATCCCAGCTTACTCTGTCAAATTCTTTCTCTGCATCAAGACCCACAAACAACAGGGGTATTTTCTGTATTCTGCTTTCCTCAGGATCATCATTGTTCTAGTAATATTGTCAAATGTTTGCTTCCCCACAAAAAAAAAAAAAAACACATCCTTATCTATCAGTTTTGGCAACACGTTTGCCATTCCTTTAGCTATTATAGACATGCACACTTCATAGTCATGGTTTAATATTGAACTGGGCCCTTTATGAAGCTGGGTCTGATGAGTCTTTAAGTATTACAAGCACCCCAGCTTTTTTTCAGTGTTGACGCTTCCCCTCCTTTTAAAATACTGTTAAAATCAGTCTTTTATCACTTTCTTCCCTGTTAGCTTCCATATGTCTTCAGGAACTCCATCTACTCCTATAGATTTTCCAGCAGATTGATTTTTTTATGTCACTGTTTTTATCTCATCACCTCCTATCTTAACTGTTGAGCCTCATCTACTTCTAATGTTGGCATACTTAAGTCTTCCATAAATATTTCCATTTGTACTTTTTCTTAATTTCCACAATTTTCTGCTTTATACAAATTTTCATAAAATGTTTGAAATATCTTTTAATACCTTTATAGGATCTCTGGTTATTTTTTCTTGTTATAGGCTCCCTAAGTTTGGCTATAATCCTTTCTACTTTCTATTGCCTTAGTTGTAATAAGATTTTTGTGCTGTGGAGTTATCAAAACAGTTAACCCTTTCTATCAGGGATGATCTGCATCACTCAAACTTAAATCTTGTAGCTTGCTTATTCCTTGAATCTCCCAGTACGCCTAGCAAGCAGGTCACATTCTTGAGCCAACTATAAGGAAATCCTATGCTGATAAGTGGAACAGGTACTACTCCTGGATTCAATCTAAAGGAGAGGACACAACTCTGCCTTCCTGCCTCTAATCCTGGATTACTTGCAGATCTACTCACAGAGGTCTTTCCTTCTCCTCCATTAAGATCCATGCCTCTGCCATTTTGCTCATTATAACACTGAGCCACTTCTCTTCTCCCACCCTCTGTCCTCTTATCAAACAGTTCCTGAGAGGGCAAACAACTTAAGGCACTGAACCCATGTTTGGGACCATAATTGTACTAAGCTTGCTACACTTTGAGCCAGTTCAGCAGAGTTAAAATGTCTCTCTTGGAAAACAGCCTTGCTTCTGGCCATCACTTCAGCTAGAAGAGTGTCTGAGCTGAAAGCACTTTATGCCGTGGAACCCTTCATTATTTTCCATGCTGACAGGGTTTCCCTCGGGACTAACCCTTATTTTATGCCTGAAGTGGTATCCAGTGTGGCTCTCGACTAATCTGTCCATTTGCCAACTTTCTTCCCTAATCCTCAAAATAAAGAAGGATCCTGCACTCCTTGGGCGTGCACAGACAGCTCAGATTCTACCTTGATAGGACTAAGCCCTTCAGGAAATCTGACCAGTTACTAGTCAACTTTGTACCAGTGTGAGGGCGAAGGCCATTTCAAAGCAAACAATCTCCAATATGGATAGCTGCATCCATTTCTGCTACAACACCATGGGAAAACAACCCCTCAGGTGGTCAGAACACTCCACTAGAACTTCCACCTCTACAGCATTCCTCAGGAGTCCATACCAGACATCCTGGAAGCTGTTACCTGGAGTTCTGTACATACCTTCACCAAACATTACCATCTGTCTATCTTTTCCAAATCCAGGGCGGGTTTTGCAACAGAAGTCCTGCAAGGCATACTAGCCAGCCTCAACTCTTCTTGACTGCCTCCATCCTTCTTCAGCTTTGGGAATTTACCCAAGTGTGATGACTGCAACATTGAAACACAAAGAACATAGTACAGTTGTATACACTTACCATAAATGTAGATGTTCGAGTGTATTCACTGTTGCAGTCCTGGTTTCTTTCCATCCAGCCCCCTTGTCTCTCTCTCTGTCTCTCTCTCTCTCTCTCCTCTCTTTGTCTATTACTCACCCCTTTCAGGGGTGTTGGTATTTACTTTTTACTTGTGGTGTTTTCCCCACCATAACCTAGCTCCCTGTTTGGGGGGCTCCTAACATTTGGGGAAAGAAAAACTGATGTAATGGTGTCGGCAGCCTGATGTTCTTCGTCTTCCATTGCTGCAGTCCTGACTATTGGGTAGTCCGGCTGTCCCAGTCGGCCCAATACCAAAGTATATGGCTGACGCCGGGTCATATGCCGCCTGACGCCAGGACGCCAGGGTACAATGCGCATGACCGACGCCATATCCCCAGTCTTTTTGCCGCGATGGTCCGATGCAGAAGCAGTTTTGAAAGTGCAGGTTGGCGTTTGAAATTTTCTGAAGTCGGAGTTTCAGACCGAATCAAAGTTATTAAGTACCCCGCTAGAATATTTTGTTTTTTCTTGCCTCAGTATTTAACCGATGTCAGAAAAAGTGAATAACTGTATTTCTTGTGGGAAACAGATACCTCATAGGATTACCATACCTTGTGTATACCTTGTTTAGGGCCTGAGCACGACGTTGTTGGATGTCGCCTTGTGCTAGATTTAACAAACGCACTATAAAGAGAAGATTAGACTGTGCCAGGTTAGTTTTTGGGAAGCTTGTAATTATAAAATGCCGCGGATGCTCACGCGCCGCCTGGCCCAAAAAGCGCAAGGACAAAGCAGCAAAGTTTAGGTTGGAAGAACCGCCAGTCCCGGACGCCGGTTCTTTAGAAGGCTCAGTGGAGCCGGAGGTTCTGCCAGAAGTTTCTTTGGAGTCTCAGGAGAGACTTTACTGTTACAAGATGTGTCCTCTCAGGAGGTAGGCCAGGCTGAAGGGGCTTCTCAGGTGGCTGTTCTCCCTCCCTTCCTAAGGTGGTTAGGCCTCCCTCTGTTTCCAAGGCTTCTTTGAGAGGCAGGCCGGGTTTAACTTCAGTGGGGGTCTCCTAGTTCTTCAGGATCTTTGCCTAAGAAACATATGCTTAAAATGGCAGAAGATTTGATTACTATGATTAGAGGTTCTATGCCCCTCCTGATAAGAGGCCTAGGGTGGAACCTGAGCTTGAGAGTTTTGAGCAGTGTTCGAGGCTTCTGGGTCTTCGGGTGAAGACTTGCATGACTATCCTCTTTATTCTGATTCTGATGTGGCTGATTCTACTCCTTCGCTTCTCCTCCTGAGGATTTTTCTCTTTTCAGAGACTCTCTTCATTCCATGAGGGAGCATTTTAAATGGGAAGGTCAAGATTTCTCTGATTCCAGGAAGAGGCTTAGGGAATTTTTGTTTTTACCCCAGCATAGGCCTTTAGCTATACCTCCTGTTCTGGATGTGGTGGAAGATGTTTTTGCAGAGGCTTCCCTGAACCCTGATTCTTTGCCTCCTGCCCCAGTTAAACCAGATAGGTATTATAGGGTGCCTGAAGCTCATAAGTATTAAGAGTCCTAGGGCAGACCCAGAAACTGTTTCTCAGGGGCCTAAAGGTGTTAAGGCTTCTGTTGTTAAAATCCTGTTCCTCCTGATAAAGAGGCAAGGGCTTTGGATAGATGGGGAAAGAAGGTGTATACTTCTTCCACTTTAGCCATGAGGGCTTTGAATTGCCAGTTCCACATGTTAAAATATCAAAATTATCTCCTTTCACAATTGAAGTCTAAGGTGATGCTCTGGCAGAAGGTATTGAGTGTAAAGAGTTGCAGGATTTAGTTCATGTGTCTGAACAGGTGGGTAAGCATTCCTTGCAATGTGGTTTTGATGTTGTGCAGGCCTCTTCGAGGGTGGCTGTCACTGGTTCTGTTCTTCGCAGGCACGCCTGGCTGAGGGATCAGAATTTAGCTGAGCATGTTAAGACAAGGATTTTGATGCTGCTACAGTCTGACGGTTGTTTGGTTCGCCTGTGGAAGCAGTTTTAAAGAAAATGGAGGACAAGGCTAAGTCTATGCAGACTGTTAAAGATTTTTGCAGGTTCAGCCTCCAAGTTTAGTAGAAATTGGCCTACTAAGGGATGGACATATCCTGTTTATGATTCCCAGTCTAGGGGTAGGTCTAGACGTGGTAGGGGCAGAGCTCAAGGTTCTTTAGGCCCAGAACAGGGAGTTCACCTGCTCAGTCTTCTGGTGAGGGCAGGGTCAGTCCGCTCGCAAACAGACCCAATGACTCCGTCTTTCAGCTGCCAGTGCTTTCTCGCCTGGCAGCACCTTTGGGAGGAAGGCTGGCACTTTTCAAAGAAAATTGAGTTTAATTACCCAAGACAGATGGGTATTGGATATCATTCACCACGGTTACAGGTTTTATTTCCATACCTGCCTCCTTTCAAAGGCATGCCAGACATTCCTCCTTCACAAAGAAAAGAGGCTCACAAGCAAATTTCTGTTACTCCAAATAGGGGCCATTCAGCCGGTTCCTGTGCCAGAAAGTGGCCTAGGATTTTATTCTCGCCTGTTCCTAGTACCAAAGAAGGGGAACACGTGGAGACCAATTTTGGATTTATCTATCCTCAACACTTATCTGGACATTCCCAAGTTCAAAATGTTGACGCTACAACAGCTTTTACCTCTGCTGGGCAAAGATCACTGGATGGTAACTTTAGATCTCAAGGAGGCTTACCTTCATGTGCCTATCAGACTAAGTTGCAGGAAGTATCTCTGCCGAGCTGGGAATTCCCACTATCAGTTCTCTGCATTGCCCCTTGGCTTATCTACTGCCCAGAGTATTCACAAAAGTTCTGGCTCCAGTGATAGCTTACTTCAGGCTAAAAGGAATACAAATCTATCCTTACTTGGACGACTGCCTGATTCTGGCTCAAGAAAAGGAAGACCTTTTACAGCATTTGGAATATGTGATAGCAGTGCTAAGATGCCTGGGGTATTCTGTGAACGAAATAAAGTCCAGTCTAGTACCCTCTCAAGACATGTGCTTTCTGGGTGTGAGACTGAATACAGCAACCCAGATGGCCTTTTTAACCCCGGACAAACAAAAGAATCTTTCCCTTACTTCCATCAACTATCTCTTCAGTCCGGGCTGACTGCAAGGACAGTCCTTCAAGCCTTAGGGTTCATGGCATCTTGTATTCTGGTGCTTCCCAATGCCAAACTGCATATGAGGAAGCTGCAATGGTATCTCAAAAATGTATGGACACAGCACTGCCAGGATTTGGACACTGTCATTCAAATAATACCTTGCATTCAAAAGGAATTTTTGTGGTGGGCTCAGGAATGTCACCTAAACAAGGGACTCTCTGTGACCCGGCCAGAGGCGCAGTCAGATTCTAACGACAGATGCCTCAGACATAGCTTGGGGAGCTCATCTGAATGGAAAGTGGATACAAGACAAGTGGCCTGCCAGACTACAGCATCTACATATCAACATGAAGGAGATGTTAGCAGTCCAGTTTGCATTAATGGCTTTCAAGGAGTTACTTCTTCCAGGGCAGGTGTTGATTCTAACAGACAACACAACTGTCATGTGGTACATCAACAAACAAGGGGAACACATTCTTATCCTCTATGCAGGCAAGCAATGATTTTGTGAGACTGCGCCAGCTTGCAACTAACTCTTCAGGCAAGGTTTCTGCCGAGCACAGAACTCCTTAGCAGATGTGTTAAGCAGGCAAATCATGGATCCCCACGAGTGGAAACTGGATCTTCATGTATTTCGAAATTGACAGTGTCATGGGGAACTCCAGACATAGATCTGTTCGCTTCTCCACTAAACCACCAGCTGCCAAAGTTTTGCACGAAAGGTTTCATCACACAGCTTGGAAAGTGGATGCTCTTTCTTTCAGTTGGAAAAATCTTCATGTGTATGCCTTTCCACCTCTGCCTCTTCTCCCAAAGGTACTCCTAAAGGTCAGACAAGACAAGCTAAGGATGATTTTAATAGCTCCAGATTGGCCTCTGCAACACTGGTACCCATTACTGAGGAGTCTGGTAAGGAAGCCTCCATGGCCTTTACCTTTGATTCCACACCTATTGTCTCAGAGGGACGGTCATCTACTCAATGTCAAGCTTCACTCTCTTCATCTAACAGCCTGGCATATTCTGTTTTGAAGCACAGCAGGTCTCAACTTCCTCAACAAGTTTTGAATATGATTATGGAAGCCAGAAGACCTAGTACAAGGAAAGTGTACGCAGAAAAATGGAAGAGATTTTTATTTTGGAGTGCAGCAAAGGATTTGGAGGTTTCTGAGCCTAATTTGAGTGTGGCTCTTCAATATCTTACTGAGTTATTGGACAAAGGTTTGTCTTTCTCTTCCATTAAGATTCATGCTGCAGCAATTTCAGCTCACTATGATTGTGACCCACCATTGTTTTCTCATCCTTTGTTCAAGCAATTTCTTAGAGGGCAAAGAATATAAGACCCCCAATGAGAGCTCCTACTCCTGCTTGGGATCTCAATTTTGTGTTGGAGAAACTTACTCATAACCTTGAGCTCTGCGGCTACTGCTGAATTGAAATACTTGTCATGGAAGACTGCTTTTGTTGGCCATTAGTTCTGCAAGAAGGGTTTCTGAATTGCAGGCCCTTATGGCGTGTTGAGCCTTTTTGATTTTCCATAAGGATAGGTATCATTACGCACTAATCCTTCCTTTATGCCTAAGGTGGTTTCTAGTGTGGCTTTAAACCAAACTATTCATTTGCCTACTTTTTATGCAGATCCCCAAAATAAAGGGGAAAAGATTTGCACACTTTAGATGTACACAGGCAGTTATGCTATTATTTAAGCAGGACTAAGGATTTTAGGCAGTCTCAGCAGTTGTTTGTTTCTTTTGCTTTGAGTTCTCAGGGCAAGCCTGTGTCAAAACAAACTATTTCTAAGTTGATTGGGTTTTGCATTGCATTTTGTTATTCCCATCATGGCAAGGAGATTCCAGCTGGGATTAGGCCTCATTCCACTAGGGCTACTGCCACTTCAACAGCATTTCTAAGGGGTGGCAACAAGGATATTTTGGAGGCGGCTACTTGGAGTTCAGTGCATACTTTCTAAGCATTACCACCTTCCTCTCTACTCTAAATCTAGGGCTGGTTTTGCCACAGCTATTTTGCAGGGCATGTTGACAGCTCCTGCTTCTTTATGATTTGCCAGTCTCCCTTACCTCTGCTTTGGGATTCTACTCAGTGTTAGGACTGCAGCAATGTGGGATGAAGAACATAGTACAGTTTTGTACCTACCATAAATGTAGATGTTCAAGATCCACATTGCTGCAGTCCAATTTACCTCCCTCCTTCCCCTCTGTGTTTAGGGGTGATTGTGTGGGTGGAGTTGTACTTTTGTAAATTTGTATATATTGTACATATATTTGGTACAGGATTGTTTGGTGTTTTGGTTTTGGCCTTATCTTTTAGGGTCTTCTGACATCTGGGGCAAGAAAAGACTGATATGACGCCGGTCATGCGCATTTGTACCCTGACGTCCTGACGTCAGACTAATGCGCCTTGACCGACGTCAGCCATATACTTTGGTATTCGGGCCGACTGGGACAGCGGACTACCCAAGTGTTAGGACTGCAGCAATGTGGATCTTCGAACATCTACATTTATGGTAGGTACAAAACTGTACTTTACAAACATTATACATGTCTTATAATTTACCCAATCCTTTTCAGTCAAATATTACATAGCTCATTTAAGTTCTGCCTTCTTTTAAACCTCATTCCTCCCCAGTATGTATTGTTCCCACAGTTCCCATTTTTTTCCTATGTAGTTTGCTCCTACCCTTTTCTGAAGATCTCAATTCCAGTTGTTTCATCTCTTTTACTATATTCACTACTTCTTATATAGTTAGTTTAGATTTTGATTTCCATTTTCTAGTAAATGCTTTTTTGGCAGCCACCATAATTAGACACAACAAGGTCTTAACCATGTCTAGGCAGATCCGATTCTGTATCATAGGTCAGAAAAATCATCTCCCTCTTCGCACCAATCCGCCCATCCAGCATCTCCGACAGTGCATTCCACAACCTAACATTAAGGTTATCCAGTTCTCATCTTATCTTCATTTCCTTCCCAGATGTGAAAAACAGCTTATATGCTTTCAGAAAATGTTGACCTTTAGCCTTAAAAAAGTGTTTTGGCTTTTATTACTTTGCCCTATAGTCAGTTTGTCTCCATGGAAACACAAGTACCAAATGTACAGCTTTGCAAAACTCTCAGCTTACACTGAACCATTATTTGCCAAAGAAAATAATTTAATTACATTTATTGACCTCTTATTTACTTGCTTACACAAAAGAACATGTTATTAAATTAAGCCAAAGGTCTTTATTCAGACAGTCTATGTAAAAGTAAGAGAGAAGGTATCAACTTTACATATGTTATAATCTGTGCACTTTTACGCTCCATTCCCCACCTCAGTAGCTCAAGATTACAACATATTAATTTAAACATGCTTTTGCCCAAGCTTTCTTCTCTTTTATACTTCTTAAAACTAAAAAAAGAAGAAAAAAGATACTTTACTTGATTGTATTTATCACATACAATAGCTGAAACTAGTTTACTATATAAAATGGAAATTCTATCATGTCATGTCCCATACAATTACTATTAAGAACAAAAAATGTTTTACTTACAGTTTTATTTTTCCCCTCCTTCCCTTCAGTGTACTTCTAAACATTTATAACATGAAGTGAGGCATATGCATTTTGGTCCCCCACAAATTTAACAAAGTCAACAAACGTTCAATCTTTCTACTTTTTCCTTGAAAAGCTGTATTTCCCAAATGTGATTGATTCTTTAAAGTCTTCCTTTTATTCAGTAAATTCAGTGTTCCTGTTCATCTCCATCTCCCAGCTCCACACTGACATAGTCATGATTCTTCTAGTCAGCTGCTGTGTTTTTGCCTCTCTCTCAACCATTTTCCTTGGGAATATTGGAAATGTTTTCACTGGCAAAGTCTCTCTATAAACTTTTTTATTAGAAGAGTGGGAAGTCGATTCCTCTTCTTTTTGATGGCTCACTTTTTGCTGGGCAAACTTTTGTATTTCCTTAGCCTGTACTACATCAAAAAATGACTGATCCTCCAGGAAAAAATATTTTGAAGACAGCTGGGTACAGCAACTTGAATTTCTCACTTGCCTCTCGCCATTACCTAGTTGCTGGGATACATTTGCTTCTTTTCTGCTTGGTGTACAGTGATTAGTCATTTTCTACAAACACTCTACTTTCTCCAATTTTAATACCTTGCCCTTTTAACAGAGTTCTGTAAGGATCAATGCTTTCTGTTGGTATGTTTGCATCTTTACTAACTCAGGTTTTGGCTGCTTTCTCATGGTCAGGTTTGGAGTATACATACAATGTGCCCTTTCAATTAACAAATCTTGCTGCCTAATACCGGTCCAGTTGCTTATTTGTGCTTTCATAAAATTCATGCAGTTTATTCCTTCCCGTTTCTCTGGTACAACAGAAAATCTCAAGTTTTCCCTGCTGCTGTGTCCCATAACTACCATTATTTGAAACAGGTCTTCTTAAGTCGTCTCATACTCAGCCAGGCTTTTCTTCACTTAGACCTCCAATTTTGCAGTTTTATTAGTTCATCTTAATAGCTTTTTAAAGGTTCTTCCATTTTTTCCAGACTTTTGTTATTTGAGTTGATATACTCCCTCAGGCTTTCATTTATTTTAGTAAGCCCTAAGCACATTTTACTTATTTTCCCTCTAGATTACTGGAAGCCATGTCTTGCACCAACGCTAGGGCTTGAACTGGTTTGTACTCAACATCTGCAGGATTCTTCCCAGTTATTGTTTTCTCTTTCTTTTTTAGTTGATTTTCCTTTAGGCTTTCTAAGTTTCTGCTTTGCAGGCATCCAGACAGTGTACTTACTGGTCAGTAACTGAATTTATTAAAACCTAGTTTTAGTACACTATTTCTAATTCTAACTAACTAAGTTGATTAAGCTAGCAACTACTATATAGAAGAGGAAATTGTCAAAAAATTTACTAAAACTTGAAAAATGCTTAATCTGAAGTAGGGACTTCATTTGTCTGCAACCTTTGGGTCTTGGATCCCGCTTCGGATCCGAGCCGGCAACTTATTTTACAGCTTATGGATCCGAGCTCCTAGGTCTTCCCCTTACCCATAATCCCCTGCCAATCCTCATTGACCTCAGATCTAGTTTGCCGCTCTTAGAAGAGACAGCTGGATTTCAGAGCTCCTGGCGACTTTCAGATAAGTCTTGAAAAAAACTTGTCAGTATAGAACATTTTTTTTGATTACTTAAACAGTGTGTGTGTTTAGGATTCCCTTTTGTTAATTTTATTCATTTTTAGTGTAATTCCTCCCCTCGCTGGTTCGTAGAGTGTGTGTGTGTGTTGCTTGTGTTTTTGGGGCCTGGTGAGTTTGTGTAGTTTATTTTTTTCTAATGTCGGAGGCCCCAAAACCCATTTTTTTCTAAGTGCACTGAGTGTGGCCATAAGCTTTCACCAGCGGATGGCCACACTCGGTGTGTTCGGTGCCTTGGGGTTGAACACCTGTCCTCAGGGTGTTCCATTTGCGCAGCGTTCAACCCCAGGCCACTGAAAGAGCGGCGGTCGAAGTTGGTTCTGGCAGGACTTTTGCCCCCGGATCCAGCTTCGGCCTCCGGTACTCCCGTGGCTCCTCCTCAGTCCTTGGTGGTAGCCACTCTTGCTCCCTTTCCCCCGGCCGGGACTCAAACTCCCACTAAGACGCCGGAGTAAAGGTAGGCCAGGAGGGAGAAAAGGAGGGAGAAGCACCACAAGCGGCAGGCCGAGGCCTCCACTTCGGCCCCCTCAGCTAAGCAGGCTTCTCCCTCCACAGCTTCCAGGTCCCCTCCTCCTCTGATCCGATCCCCTTGCTTTTCCCCGGAACCCGAGGAGGAGACCCGATTTCTGTCGAGGTCATCGAGGCGGCATTCCCGGCCCGCCTCGGTGGCCTTGTCGAGATCTACTTATAGTCTTTCTGATGCAGACTTGGACCGGATGATGAGAAGGTTCATCCAGGCCCAGCTGCAGATGGGAGTGCTCTTGCCTCCCCCCTCCCTTCGGGGGGGGGAGCTTGACACCTTTTTTTGCCCCGATAGCTCCTTCTCTGACCCTCTTCATGGGTTCAGAGCGCTTGGAACCGGGCAGCGTTGGAGCCGGGGGTGGGTCGGCGCTGACAGTACTGGGTACTTCGGCTCTGACCCTGCCCTCGAGTCTGTCGGATCCAACCTCTCGGAGCCATGGGATTCAGTGTGCCTTCGGCTCCATCCAGGTCGGAGCACACGGGTCCTTTGGATCCGGTGGCCTCGGCGCCAGTTCCGATCCCTTCATCGGATCCGAGTGGGGGCCGGCTTTCGGATCCCAGGGAGAGAGGCTCCCCCTCGGCCTTCGATGTAGTGGAGAGGGCTCTGTTGAGAGCATCCGGACCCCCGGTCCTTGCATCGGCTCCACCCTGCACTCCCTCTCTGCTGGGTCAGGCTTCCATCACCCCGGCCACAGGGACAGCCTGTTTCGATGTCCCAGGTTGTTCCACTGGAACAGGATATTGCTGGTGAGACCTCCTCAGACAGTTCCCCCGAGGAAGTGCCTCGCAAGCATGAGTGTAAGAGGAGACACGTGGACTCCCTCGAGTCCTTAACAAAGAACACGGACTTGGATGAAGGGGAAGGCTCCCCAAGGTCACCCCCCGAGGATGTCTCCTTTGGAGACATCATGGAAATGCTCAGGATCGGGGGGGGTGGTCTGCCTGCAAGGCTTCCTCCGATGAGTCCGTGTTCCTGGAGGCATTCGAAGCAGGCCCGTCTACCTCTTGGGTGTCCCCTCTCGCCACCCCCCTGGTGGACCTTATCACCACCAGGGCGTGGAAGGAGCCGGACACTGTGGATCCAGTCCCCAAACGCCCGGATAGAATTTTGAGTCCCCCTGCAAACTGGTCCCATTGGAGCAAGGGTCCCCCCGTAGATGCCATGTTGATGGCAGCAGCCACGAAGAGGGAATTAGCTCAGGAGAGCCCCTCGGTCCATCCACCGAGCAAGGAGTCCTGCTCGATGGATCACCTCGGGAAGCGGGTATTTAGTTCAGCGACCTTCTCAGTAAGGTCCCTGAACTACATGGCACATGTCATCAGGATGCAGCGAGATCTTATCAAAGAATATGCTGCTTCCCCCCCAGGGTCCATGTCGGCAGAGGACAAGCAGTTGTACTCCGCTCGTATGGCCACTCTAAGATCTGTTTCAAATAGCTCTATGCGGCTTTTGTCCCACGCCACAGAGGGAGCCGCTAGAGCCAGCGGAGCGGGTCTAGTAATGAGACGTCAGGCCTGGCTCCGACATTGTGACTTTGTGGAGCCCTTTAAGGTGTCCTTTGCGAATGCCCCCTTTGATGGTTCTGCCTTGTTAGGCAACACCGTTCGCGAGACACTTGTCCTGACTGAAAAGGACGGGAAGACATTGTCTACTGTCGGAGTCCGTTTCTCTGCTCCCCAGAAGTCCTTCTCCATGACCCAAAAGGGACAGAAGAAGATGTGGTTCCAGAAATCGCAACATTCCCATCCTGCTCTGGACAACCAGTCCTTCCGTGGCAGAGGGGCCCCGAGAAATTTTGGGTCCAGACAAACCTTCTCTGATCGGCCCACGCAGCAGCCCTGAGGGGTTTCCCGACTGCTCCACTCTGGAGGCAGTCGGGGGGCGCTTCTCGAAGCACCTGGCGGCTTGGGAGTCCATTACGTCAGATCGCTGGGTGCTTCGTATCATATCCAGAGGTTACAAAATCCCACTGCACCATGTCCCCAGACTCAAAAACCTCCCCGATGTACCACCTGATCAGAGGGAGGCGGCAGCTGCAGAAATTCAGCAGCTGCTAGAAAAAAGAGCCATCCAGCCCATCCCCCTAGATCAACTCGGATTAGGGTTTTACTCCAGATTCTTTCTGGTGCCAAAAAAAACGGGGTCTTGAGACCGATTCTCGACCTTTCACTCTTGAACCTGTCAGTAACCAAAGAAAAATTCCAGATGGTCACCCTTCAATCCATTCTCCCCCTCTTGCGGGAGAGTGACTGGATGTGCTCAACAGACCTCAAGGATGCGTACCACCACATTTTAATGGACAGACGATCCAGGAGGTTACTCCGCTTCTGGCTGGGAGCCAGTCACTATCAGTTCAGGGTCCTTCCCTTTGGTCTCACCACATCCCCCAGGGTGTTTACCAAAGTGTTAGCAGTGATAGCGGCCCACCTGAGACTCCAGGGAATGCAGGTCTTCCCGTACCTGGACGACTGGCTCCTGTCCGCCCCAACAAGGCATCTACTCTGCGCAGCCAGAAATCACCTTCTCCGGCTAGCTCCCCATCTAGGCATTACGATCAACCTGGACAAATCCTCCCTTGCTCCAACACAAGTGATAGATTTTATAGGGGCCAAACTAGATACGAGAAGTTTGCGAGCGTTCCTCACTTCGGAGCGACTTCAAAACCTGAGACTTCATGTGCGGGCCATCCTCCAATTAAAAGCCCCACCAGCAGAATTGGTCCTGAGGGCGCTAGGCTCCATGGCAGCAGCAATAACTCTTCTTCCATACGCTCATCTGAATATGATAGTGCTACAGTGGACCCTTTTAGTCCAATGGTCCTTTCAGTTTCTCCCCCTCAGCCATCCTATCTCACGCAGCAGGGCTTGCAGGAGGGCCCTCTTATGGTGGCTCCAGTCCCCAGACCTTCATACGGGACGACCCTTCTGCACGCCGCCTCCCCTCACCACAGTGACCACGGACGCCTCTCGTCTCGGGTGGGGGGCATTGCTCAGGCAGAACGGTCCAAGGCACGTGGAACGACACAGAGACCTCCTTGCATATCAACGTTCTGGAGATGAGGGCGGTGCTGTTGGCGTTGCAAGCACTTCAGAACCTTCTCCCCGTAGGAACTATTGCGATACAGACGGACAACATGTCAGTTGTCTGGTACATCAACAAACGGGGGGAACTAGGTCCTACCCTCTCTGTCGAGAGGCCATGAGGGTGTGGGAATGGGCGATCTCCACCAACCGCTTCCTTATCGCAACGCACATTCCGGGATGGTCCAACATTCTGGCGGACAAGCTCAGCCGCACTATTCTTTCCCCTTACGAGTGGTCTCTCAATTCCCAGGTAGCGAAGCGGATTTTTGCCGAATGGGGGCAACCCTGCTGCGATCTTTTTGCCACTCCCTCAAACACGAAATGCTCCAGCTTCTTCGCTCTGATTCCCCCCCTCGGGGAAGCCCCGAGAGACGCTCTAGTGCATGCTTGGCCTCCCGGTCTACTTTATGCTTATCCTCCTCTACCCCTGATGCTGAAACTGATACAGAAAGCCTCTCGGTTGGGGAGCAGAATGATCCTCATTGCCCCATTCTGCCTCGTCAAACTTGGTTCCCTTACCTGTGGTCTCATCTGGTGAATCCTCCCTGGATTCTGGATCCCATTCCAGATCTAATATCCCATCCCTTAGGCCTACTGACCCCGAATCTGGACAACCTGAAGCTGACAGTTTGGCTGCTCCAGTTCCACTCTTAGTCAGGACTCCAGGCATCTCTTCTCCAGTTAAAGCCATCTTGGTGGCAGCACATAAACCTTCCACTAGAAAAGTCTATCGCAGTAAATGGAAGCATTTTTCCATCTGGGCGGAACACCATAACATAGATCCCTTCACGGCTTCATTGCCGTCCGTCTTGGATTTCCTCACCGGACTTTTTCAACGGGGAGCTAGCTGTTCTACGGTCAAGGTTCACTTGGCAGCCATTTCTCATTACCATGTGGGACACGAGTCAGGTCCCTTGATGACTGCGAAATTATGTAAAACCTTCCTCAAGGGCACCTTCCTGCTCAGGCTTCCTGACAAGGAAGCTGTACCCCCTTGGGCTCTATCATTAGTCCTTCAAGCCTTGACTGCCCCTCCCTTTGAACCAGCTGCCTCAGCCGAACTTAAATATCTTTCCTGGAAAACGGCGTTCCTTGTCGCCATTACTTCAGCGAAAAGAGTTTCCGAACTTCAGGCCCTTGGTGCGAAACCTCCCTACTTGATTTTTCATCAGGATAGAGTGTACCTCAGGACCAATCCCTCCTTTCTTCCTAAGGTGGCCTCAGAAACCAATATTAATCAGTCCATTAACCTGCCAGTTTTCTTCCCTAAGTACCAGAATAAAGGAGAATACAAGCTGCATTCCTTAGACGTTCACAGACAACTGCGCTTCTACATTCATAGGACGGCTGGTCACAGACAATCTGATCAGTTGTTCATTTCCTTTGCCAAATTCAATCTGGGTAAAGCTATTTCTAAGGTCACCTTATCACGATGGATTTCACAGTGTATTCTTCTGACCTATGAAACTTCGGGGAGGCCCGCACCTCGGGGAGTACGGGTGCATTCTACTCGCTCCATATCTACTTCTGCTGCCTTTAGATCTAGAGTATCTTTGGATGATATTTGCTCTGCAGCCACTTGGGCCTCATCTCATACCTTTATCAACCATTATAAGCTGGACGTTATTTCCAGAGGGAGAGCATCCTTTGGCTCTGCAGTGCTCCAGAACATCCTTCCATGATGGTCGCCCAAGATTCAGGTAGCTGGGAACTCTGTCTCAAAGGTTGCTGACAAATTAAGTCCCTACTTCAGATTAAGAAGTTATGTACTCACCATAACGTTCCATCTGAGTAGGTGACTTCATTTGTCTGCAACCACCTCCCCCCCCTCCTTCCCCCTGGCCTTCAGAAATCTATTCTTGAATGTCCTTTCTTGGTCCCTTTCAGGACACGTTTGGTCTGAGATTTGGTATAAGGGCAAACTTGATCTGAGGTCAGTCAGGGTTGGCAGGGGATTATGGGTAAGGGGAGGAGCTAGGAGCTCTGATCCATAAGCTGTAAAATAAGTTGCCGGCTCGGATCCGAAGTCGGATCCAAGACCCAAAGGTTGCAGACAAATGAAGTCACCTACTCAGATGGAACGTTATGGTGAGTACATAACGTCTTATTTTCACTGGCCAGAGCTGGTGAAACGCCCGATCTGTTGCAGTGGCAAACGAGATCTGAGGAAAGCACCAGTGCATCATGGGATAGGCAGTAGGCCACGAGCTGGTTGAAGACCTCGAGCTTTTGCATTTGGCTGAGTCGGAGCCGAGGATCCGTTTTGATCCCATCAGTAAGAATGAAGGCGAGATGAACAACTCACGTGAAACGTAATGGTGAGTACATAACTTCATTTTTTCTGGCCCTTATCTCTTGGTTTCTTTATTCACACTGAGCTGAAATTGAGTTGTTCATCTATGCAGCCATCTTGGAAGACCCAGGTCAGTTTGTGTTTTTGATGCTTGTTTGCTTCACATGTATTTATTTATTTTTTTTGCTTTTGTTTACCAGATTTGTCCGATTGGGTTTAGTCAAAAACTTCTTTTCAGCGGAGAGAAATGCTACAACATATTAAACATTAACAGACATTCAGTAATATACTGAACAGACTAAGGCTGTGATCGTGTCCAGAGTTTGAGGGGTTGATATTTTTAATTTAAGACAAAGGCTGTCATTATTTACATGTAAGAATCCCTCAAGAGTTCTTATAAGGTCTGTGGATTCTTTAAATATGTGCTGTTTATGTCTGGGACAGGTGTTGGGAGCAAATGTCGTATTACAGGATTTTTTAACAGTACTTTAACTCAGTTCTCATGAGAGGACAAGTCGTGTCGATATAAAGATGCAAGGTCTCATTTAGTGTCTTAGCATGTTAAACATGGTAGGAGTTGTGACAGCCGTGCCCTGGCCCAGCAATCAAGGAGCTTCAGTCCTCACCACTAACACCAGTGAGGGCCGTCCATATAGGGAAAGGACAAATACATACACAGTAAAGTACAATTTCCCTCAAGAGCACACAGAGATCACAGTCAGTCTGGGGCTGGTTTCTCCCTTTCTCTCCAGGTCCGCAATAAGAGTCCCCATTGGCACAGCTATGGAGTCCAGATCTCAGCCTAGTGGGCAAGCTAAAACCTCCAGCACCCTCTCTGTCCAACCAGTGCTTTGTGTCCCTGCCCAAGTAGCTCACACACACACACACACACACACACACACACACACACACACACACACACACTTTGAGATAAGAGTTTATACAACCACACAGACACTCCTGGGTAAGTCTGGCACAGGTTCTCCAGGGGTCTATATCAGAATCGCAAATGTTCACAATTTCGAATCTGACATTGTCGACACGTAAACAGCGAAACTGCAGAACATCGAAGAGGTAAACGGAAAACTCCATAAGGGGAGATTTCCGTTTACTTCAATGTAGTGCGGTCTCGGAGTTGGAATATTTAAGTAGCTGGGGGGGGCAACCCCCCACGTGGGGGGTGCAGGGGGGCTTGCCACCCTGCTTAAAGCAAGTAGTTCTATTTTTTTACTTTTTATTATGTTTTTATTAGGTGTTCGATGTTACTGGCTTCGACGATATGGTGCCGATCATATCATATTCGAAGTTCAATAACTTTGAGCATCTAATATAGACCTGTTCTCCAGCTGTGGCCCTTTTCTGCCCGGTCTAAAAGGTAGCACTAGCTGCCACCACCCACTATTATCAGCTACTCAAAGGCCCTTCTGGAAGGGTGTCCAATTATTACTGTGTGATATTATTATTCAAATGGTGTGACTGAACAGTCAAGGCTTATTAGAGTGATTTGGTACAGTATCACTATATACATGCAATGTACTCTAGAGCTTAAATTAACTCTACATAAAACAGCCACAGTTAAAAGGTTTAAAAATATTTAATAATAAATAATAAAAACACAAGACAGTACTTTTTGCTATACAGTGCTAGTCAAGAGTTCAGAGATCACAGAGAAATACTTAAAATAATACGGTAGAAAAGTTCTGACATCACAGAAAACAAACTAGTCTAATCTTCCTATTTCCTATGTATATCTAAGAGAAAACACAGATGTTAAGTTGTCTGTCTCGCCTTCATTCTTGGCTGGGTTCGGCCCCAACTCGGCCATCTTCAAAAGCTCGAGAGCTGCATACTGGCTCGAGGCCACCCCATATCCCATGATGCCTGACGCTAGATACCCAGATCTCCTTTTGCCGCTTCTGCTGCGAGGTTGTCTACTGGCTCAGGTCGTATATTTTCATTATTTAATCGTTGTTGATCAAAATTGATAGCTCGTTAGTGTAGATTGTTTAGACTAGTTAATCTTTAGATATATAAATACTTGTAGTTTTCCTTTTCAAACTTCTCCTATCCCTTCAGAAAATTTGTTTTAGTTAGAGAGTTTTCCCCTCCCCCTCTCTCTCTTTTCTGAAGTAGCCGTTTAAGTTAGAGGATAATCTATTTTCCTTTAAAAAATATATATATATAAAATAGTATTTACTTAGTTTAGTCTTCTTATAGTTGTCAGACTATTGTGTGTATCCTTCACTATTTTTGGGTGTGGTAACTTTGTTTAGTATCCCTTTTTTAAGTATGTCCAAGGATACCAAGGTGTCCAGATTCAAGAAGTGTGATTCATGCTGTCAGAAGATGTCTCTGACAGATGGTCACACTTCTTGTGTCTATTGTCTCGGCGCCGTGCACCTGCAGGACTCTTGTTCGGTTTGCCATGCCTTCAGCCCAAGAGTCCTGCAGGAACATAAAAATAAGTTAATCCTACGTGGATTACTCAAGCAGGATTCATCGGCAAAGACTCAGCCCGTGAAGGCGTCTAAACCACCAAAATCTTCGGCTCCCAGTTTGGAGCCGTCAATGGATGAAGCTGTTTCTTCAGCCTCGGTTCTGGCCGGAACCGATTTACCTGCCTCCCAGCCGGTTCGACTCCCCCTTTGGAGCTGACTGGGAGTCGAAAGAGATCTAGGTCTCCCTCCCTGGAGTCGATACGCTCGGCTCCAAGGTCTCCTCTGCTCCAATCAGAGCACAGTCATCGATCCCACTCTTCTCGGTCCTCAAGATTATCCGATCATGATGTGGAGAGAGTGGTCAGTAGGCTGTTAAAATCGCAGGCCATAGCAAAAATGTTGTCCAGCCCCCCTCATCAGGTGTCGGTTCCATCCATATCTGCTGTTATTTCTCCTCCGACTCCTTCCTTGAGCTCGGAGCCAGAGTTTGTTGGGGTTCCAGTCGTGGAACCGTCGGCACCGATACCTTTTGCTTCAGTTCCTTCGTCTGCTCCGATCACTTCTTTGGTACCGTCCTTGGTAGGATCTGGACACTGAGACTCCCTCATCGGCTCCGAGGGGGCACGTAGCATTGGACCCTTGTCCGACCCCGTTCTCCCTCTCGGAGCTTCGGCGCAGGTGAGCTCGGCTCCTACATCGGCTTCAGAGCCGTCCCCCTCGGTGCAGAGAGGGATTCCGGTCTCTTCGGAACCGGAGCCTTCTTGGCATCCGAGAAGGACGCCTTCGAGGTCATGAGGAGCATGCTGGCTCCTGAGTCAGCCCCACGATCATCCCCACTGGCTCCTCCCACTATGGTGCCTGTGTATGCCTCTGTCCCTCCTCAAGACCCCAAGCGTGGGGAACCAACGCTCCAGGGCACTCCCTTGAGTGTATCTTCCTCTTCCGAGGCCTCCCCTGATCATTCAGAGGAGCCACCTCGTAAGAGGAAATGCAGGAGGAAGCATGTTGACTCCCCTGAGTCTGTCATATCAGATACCGACTTGGAGGATTCGGAAGGGTCCCCGAGATCCCCCTCTGAAGATGTCTCCTTTTCAGACATCCTTGAGATGCTTAGGCAGAGGGGGAACTGGACCACCCTAAGCCGCTCCGAGGATGAGTCGGTATTCCTGGATCCGTTTGTTTCCCGACCTTCCACCTCCTGGGTGTCTCTGCCTTTCGACCCACTCATGTCCGTGGTGGCTCAGAAGGCGTGGTCAGCTCCAGACACAGTGGAATCCACACCCAGAAGACCCACTAAATTCATAACGGCACCACAGGATAAACAATTTTTGACCGAAGGTGTCCCTGTTGATGCCATGGTGGTAGCGGCGGCCACGAAGAAGGAGTTGGCTGAAACTTCTTCATCTGTCCATCCCCTAACAAGGAGTCCAGGACAATGGACAGATACGGGAAGTGGATGTTCTCTTCAGCGTTCAGCGACTTTTTCTATGAGGTCTCTGAATTACATGTGCCACTTTACCCACCTTCAAAGGGATCTCCTTAAGGAGCTCGGAGATACCCTCCAAGATCCATCAGCTGAAGGGGCCCGGGCTAAGGCAGCCTCCCAGCTGGCGACTCATGGTGTGAGTAGAGCCGCAGGCACAGGTGTTGCTCTACGGAGACACGCTTGGATGCGGCTATGTAACTTTGCGGAACCTTTCAGAGCGACTTTCACCAACACCCCCTTTGATGGTTCCTCTCTTTTTGGATCACAGGTGAAGGGCACCCTTACCAGGTGTGAAAAGGAAGGCAAGACTCTCTCTGCCATGGGAGTCTGTTTTTCCACTCCTTCCAGACCATATCCCAAGGGTCAGAAGAGTGGAAAGATGTGGTTCTGGAAATCTCAGGGAGCCTTGCCAAACACACGTGGTGAGTTCCCATCCAGGGGAAGAGGAGGGAACAATAATAGATACCACCCTCATGGCAGAGCGGGTCCACAAAACCAGGGCAGCAGAGAATCCTTCTCTGAGAAGCCCTCCCACCATCCCTGAAGGGTTGCCCGACTGCCCACCTCCGGAGGCAGTCGGGGGAAGATTATCACTGTACCCAAGAGCCTGGCAAGACATAACACAAGACAAATGGGTACGGTCAGTTATAACCGGAGGCTGCAGAATACCCTTCACTCGCACTCCCGTAAAGTCATACAAGTACCTTCCAGATGTTCCACCCAATCTCAGGGACCAAGCAGTACAAGAAATTTCAGAACTGCTAAGAAAAAGAGCCATCCAGCAAGTCCCAGCAGACCAGCAAGGATCCGGAATTTACTCAAGGTTCTTTTTGGTACCAAAAAAGACAGGGGACTGGAGACCCATTCTGGATCTCAGCAGACTGAACAGGTCTGTACAAAGAACCAAGTTTCAGATGGTCACGCTATAGTCCATTATGCCTTTTTTGGGTCAGGACAATTGGATGTGCTCTATAGATCTTCAGGACGCGTACTACCACGTCAAAATGGACAGACGCTCCAGAAGATTCCTCCGCTTCTGGCTGGGAGCCAGCTATTACCAGTTCAGAGCTCTGCTCTTTGGTCTCATCACAGCCCCTCAGGTGTTCACCAAATGCATGACAGTAGTTACCGCTCACCTGAGACGGCAAGGATTCCAGGTGTTTCCATATCTAGACGACTGACTCCTTACTGCTACCACCAGGCATCACCTTCTGCGAGCCAGAGACTTCACTATCGACACTTGCTCCAGACTAGGTATCTCAATAAATTTTAAAAAGTCTGCATTGTCGCCCTGTCAGTCTATCGCCTTTATAGG
Source organism: Protopterus annectens (assembly GCF_019279795.1). Lineage (NCBI taxonomy): Eukaryota > Metazoa > Chordata > Ceratodontiformes > Protopteridae > Protopterus > Protopterus annectens. The sequence continues at coordinate 387,613,335 of NC_056728.1, forward strand.
CGCAAATTTAAATACAAAAGACATGTCAGCGAGCCTTCCACCAGACAGGGTATTAGTGATTCGTCAACATGTACAGGTCTTATTAGCATGCAAGAGAATTCAAGCCAGGTTCGTCCTCCAAACTCTAGGTCTCATGGCAGGAGTTATCATACTTGTTCCTCTAGCTCGTTTTCACATGAGGATCCTCCAGTGGCTGCTTTTCACCCAGTGGTCCTTCCAGCAGCTTCCCATGTCTCACATGATTATGATCACAGAAGCATGCAAAAAGCATCTTGTATGGTGGATGGTCTCCACATCAGTACCCCTAGGCAGACCATTTGTACTTCCCCCTCCAGTTGCTATGGTTACCACGGATGCTTCCCTGATCGGGTGGGGGGGCATTATCAGAGCAGGACAGTCCAAGGCACCTGGCAACCTCACGAGTACCACCTGCATATAAACGTCTTGGAGATGAGGGCCGTGCTTCTAGCGTTGCAAGCTCTACAGGACTCTCTTCCAACCAGGACCATTGCAATTCAAATGGACAGTATGTCAGTAGTGTGGTACATCAACAAGCAGGGCGGAACCAAGTCCTACTCCCTATGTCGAGAAGCACTCAGACTCTGGCAGTGGGCGATCTCTTCCCAACGGTTTCTGATCACAACGCACATCCCTGGGAAGTCCAACATCATAGCCGACAGACTGAGCAGAGCAATTCTCATGCCTCACGAGTGGTCTCTGAATCAAGTAGTTGCGGACCAGCTATTCCGCAAATGGGGCCAGCCTTGCTGCGACCTTTTTGCCACCCCCTTCAACAGCAAATGCAACAAATTCTTCTCTCTCCTTCCACTTCCAGGACATTCCCCCAGAGACGCTCTAGTCCACGATTGGCCTCAGGGACTTCTTTATGCATTTCCTCCGTTTCCCCTTATTTCAAAACTGATACAGAAAGCTACCATTTTGGGCTGCAAAATGATCCTCATTGCTCCTTACTGGTCTCGACAAATATGGTTCCCCGTTCCTGCATCATTATCTTCTAGAGCAGCCTTGGACTCTGGACCCAGTTCCAGACCTTCTGATCCATCAATCGGGTGGGCTGCACCAATCCCTGAAATCTCTCCAGCTCACTGCTTGGTTGCTCCACTCCCAACCTTAGCCAGTCTTCCAGATATCTCCCCGTCTGTGCGGGAAATTATTTTATCATCGCACAAGTCTACCACTAGAAAAACTTGCGCTAGTAAGTGGAAACGTTTTTCTTCCTGGGCAGAGACTAAGAGTATAGACCCCTTTTCAGCCCCTATACACTACATTTTGGATTTTCTTGTGGAACTCTTCCATTCTGGGTCCGCGTCCGCTACAATTAGAGTTCAGTTAGCTGCAATCTCAAATTTTCACATTGGCCTGTCGGGAAATAATATCACGTCGCACAAGCTGTGTAAAGCCTTTCTCAAAGGTACCTCTCTGCTCAGGCCTCCAGTGAGAGATCCCCCACCTCCGTGGGATCTAAATTTGATTTTAACTTCTCTAATATTGCCTCCTTTCAAACCTGCAGCTTCTTGTTCCCTGAAGTTTGTATCATGGAAAACTCTCTTTCTGGTAGCCATTACTTCAGTCAGAAGAGTTTCAGAACTGCAGGCCCTTTGTTTCCGTCCCGTACCTAGTGTTCCACAATGATAGGGTTGCTCTCAGGACGAATCCTTCCTAAGGTCTCTTCAGAAAATAACTTGAATCAGTCCATAGACCTCCCTGTGTTTTTTCCCAACCACTCCAACAGGGCGGAATATAAATTGCATCAGTTAGATGTTCACAGGCAACTATGCTTTTATTTGCATAGAACTAAGGACATCAGAAAATCAGATCAACTTTTCCTTTCTTATGCTGAGGGTAAACAAGGTCTTCCATTCTCAAAAGTAACCTTGTCCAGGTGGCTGACTTCTATCATCACACTTGTCTGTCAACTGTGGAATAAAGAATTGCCTGTTGAACCAAAAGCTCACTCCACCAGAGCTTTAGCCACTTCTGTGGCTTTTCAGGCTAAGTTGCCCATGGAATCTATTTGTGCTGCAGCTACGTGGGCCAACCCACATACTTTCATTTCGCATTATCAGTTGGATTTGGTTTCCAGGAACAGAGCTGATTTTGGTTCCACTGTTCTGAAGAGTTTGTTCCGATGAGCCACCCAGGTTTTTAGGTGCTAGGGACGCTGTCCCAACCAGCAAGAATGAAGGCGAGATAGACAACTTAACATAAAGAAGTTATGCACCTACCATAACGTTCCATGTTAGTTGTCTTCTCGCCTTCTTTCTTGCGTCCCACCCTCCATCCCCCTAATCCTTGTAGACCGAGAAGAGTTCCTTACAGTTTTTTTGTTCGCTGGCTGAGTCTTTTCTGGCTATTCCTTTCTGTCTAGTAGCCTCTCTGGAGGTTTTATATTTTTCAGGATAGGATCCTTTCCTTTATTATGTCTGCAGTTAGTCTTACCAAACGAGATCTGGGTATCTAGCACCAGGCATCATGGGATATGGGGTGGCCTCGAGCCAGTATGCAGCTCTCGAGCTTTTGAAGATGGCCGAGTCTGAGCCGAGGATCGGCTCCAAACCCAACCAGCAAGAAAGAAGGCGAGAAGAAGACAACTAACATGGAACGTTATGGTAGGTACATAACTTTTTTTCTAAATAACTTACATATAGAAACAGGAAGTGCTGGCGATGTTGAATGTTCTCAAGACAAAAATGCTCTGAGCTCTCTGATTCTCTGTCTTTAAATTGATAATACAGAGCTGCTTCACATGACATTATTCTTCACACTTATATTTGCATTCTTTATACCTGGTCAGAAACCAGAGTAATAAAGGACATTTATACATGCAAATTCTAGCCATTAACTCTGGTCTTAAAACAATAGGCAGGATGTCTCCCTCTAGACATATCGGCTCTGAGTTTTGATATCAAAGACAGTTATAAAATGCTTGACTTAGCTTTCTTACAGCAGAGTGCACTGTTGCTACATTTTTGCAGTTCAATATCCAATGCAGTCTTTTCACATTTAAGAGAACAAGCCTGTGGCTTACATTAATATTTACAAATGACAGAATTATCTACAAAATTCTGGCAGCCTTCACCTGTCTTCACACGAGTGTTGAATAGTGGTAAGGCTGAAATATTCTGTCTGTTTAGGGTAAGGAAGAAATGGATAAATTCTGTATAGAGGATTTACTGGACTGTTGATTCTTGCTTTGGTATTCAGATTGCCTAATTTTGGATCTTACTGTCTTAGGTTGATGGGTATTTGTAAAAAGTATGTAAATTGTAGTAAAGTTGTTGATCTGATGTTGTCAATTTTCATTCCGTCCCCAACTGATGGGTTTGGATCCAAATCCTTGGATCCGACTCGGCTGTTGTTAAAGCTCTTGGCAACCAAAAACTCTCAAACTTCTCCCTTACCCATAATGCACCAACCCCAAATACCTCAGTTATCATTTTCCACTTTACACAAAAGACATGGTGACCTTTACTCTCGAGCAGATAGATGTTTTAAATTGTGAATTTATCTTTTTTCTTAACTAATCTTTAAAATTCTTAGGTTTTCTTCATACCATTAACTTATCGCTTCACTTTCTATCCCTTTTACCAGTTAAAATAACTTTATCACCTTTCTTTCTCCATACAGCCTGTACTCTCGAATACTATTGTTAGTTTTCCTTTTCACACTTCTGAACTTTGTGTTGTTTTGCTTTATTGCCATTGCTGGTAATTTCTGTATTTCTTTGTATTCTTAACCTACAAAAAAAAATTAGTAAATAATTTTTTTGTCTGGTGTTCCCTTTGAACTTACTATCTTGTTTCTGCTATGGCAGAGAAATAGGAAGTCCTGGCTGGGGTCAAAGAAATGGTTCAAGTCTGGGCACAAAATTCTATTTTCTGATGCCCACATTTTGTCTATACTGCCTTGGTCCTCTTCATCTACAAGAGGACTGCGCTATTTGTCATGGGTTTAATCCCAGAGGTCTGACTGAAATTAAAAATAAACTAATTCTAAAAGGGTTGCTTCCTTCCTTTTTGGAGAGGCTTTATCTGGAGCTGTGTCCCCAACAAAATCTAAAAAGTCTAAGTCGCCTTCTCCAAGACCTTCTACTTCTTTCTCCAAGGCTTTGGAGCAGTCGAGAAAAAGACCTCGATCTGATCCGACCTCCCCTTTGGATCCTAATAAAAAAAAGTCCAAATTATCAGCTCAGACCTCAACCTTGGATTCGAAACAGAGAAAAATGGATTTGTCCAATTTGACCTCAACATCGGATCCTTAGCAGAAAAAGAAAGATTTGTTGGATCTGACTTCTTCGGGTTCAACTGCCAAGGACCAGATAACTCCCCTTCAGTGGACCCATTTCTCTCCAGGGTCCCTTTTCCCTTTATGGAGAGACCGAGGTCTCCCCCTGTGTAATATCTACTAATTTTTCCAGAAGTTTAATGGAAGAAGATGTGGAAAGAATGGTGAGAAGTATTCTCTCAGCACAGAGTCTGATGCTTTTCCGGCTTCTACCTCTTCAGGCCAGGAGGTTCAATCTTCCATTACACCCCCTTTACCAGTTCCTCCTCTGACTCTTTCCCCTGTCTGAGTCCTTGAATCCGAGCCATCTGGCTCCGTTTGACTCAGATCAGTGGATACCATTATCCTCAGATCCAAACTTCACTCTGAGCACTTTGATTTAGTCAGATCCGGAGAGCTGTCTGAGCCGAGGCTTCCCTGTTGGATCTGAGGTGTTGGAGTTGACTCCGGAGTTATTGGAGCCATGTCTGTGCCTCGGAGCCTTGGCATGGGTTAGCTTACCTCCAGCTTCTGCCTCTGGGAGATTATCTTTGGAGCAGGGAGGGATAGTGGTTCATAAGCTTGTCTTTTTGGCTCCAAGGTCCTCTCCCTCTTTGGGGAGGTCTGCTTTTGAGGCTATGGAGAGAGCATTGTCTGCCTCAGCAGTGCAGACTGTTCCTACTCCCTTGGATCTTCAGTATGCAGCCTTGACGTCTCTGGGCTTGGAGTCTCCGACAAGCCAGTACTGATACCCCAGGATTCTCAACAGAGTATCCCATATTCTTCTGCTACCTCCCCAGAGCATTCCACTGGGGAGGTCTCTAAGAAGATGATGTGTAAGAGGAAGCAGTTGGACTCCCCAGAGGAGTCTATCACAGAAGATGCAGACTTCGATGAAGGTGAAATGTCCCCACAGTCACCTCCTGAAGATGTCTCATTTGGAGACATCCTTAAAATTTTAAAACAGAGAGGTGGCTGGCCATCTAGTAATCCTTCATCCGAGGAGTCTGTATTCCTGGAGGCTTTCGGTACTGGCCCATCTTCCTCCTTGGTGACTCTGCCCACCAAAGAGCTCATTGATTTGATTGCCTGACAGGCATTGAAGTATAGCGACGCTGTTGAACCAATACCTCTGAGAACAGACAAAATTATGGCACCACCTGTAGACAAACAATTTTGGGGAAAAGGGGTATCCGTTGATGCAACCACTAAAAAGGAACTTGCCAAGGAGAGGTCCACTGTTCATCCCCCCAGCAGAGAGTCGCGGGTGATGGACTGGTTTGGGAAGCGTGTCTATACTTCAGCGTCCTTTGCCTCAAGGTCACTGAATTATTTGGCATATTTCACAAGGTTACAGAGGTATTTGTTTAAGGAGACCTCAAACACCCTCTTAGAATCCATTTCTGAAGAAGTACAATCATTTATGTCTTCTCAGTTGGCTACCCTGCAATCTTTTTCCAATTTTTCCATGAGGCTCATTTCGCATTTAGCTGAAGGAACCTCAGGGGCAGCAGGTTCAGGTATTTCTATGAGGAGGCATGCTTGGATATGCTTATGTGCTTGTGTGATTTTGTGGAGCCCTTCAAGTCTTTGTCAATGCTCCTTTTGATGGCATGTCTTTGTTTGGCCCTAAAGTGAAGGACACATGTCTTTGTTTGGCCCTAAAGTGAAGGACACATTATCCAGGTGTGACAAGGATGGAAAGAACTTGTCTGCCATCAATGTACATTATTCGACCCTTGAAAGATCCTTTTCTAGAAATCAGTGAGGCGGCCGAAAGATGTGGTTCAAGAAATCCCAGGAAACCTTTCCAAGGTACATGTAGAGGAAGTTCTCCCAGGGATAGAGGAAGGAACTGTAAGGGTTCCTATCATATGATCGAAGTCTTACAACTTTGAGTCATTTAAGAACGAACTTTAATGATCGAAGTTGTAAAACCTCGAAGCATATGATGGAGATCGCCATAGAGCACGGAAAGGGAAAATTTCCCTTTACTTCACCATAGTGCAATCTCGGAGTTGGTATGTTTAAGTAGTGGGGGTGGGGGGTGCAGGGGGTCTTACCCCCTGCATAAAGCGTTTTACTTTTTTTAAATGTGTGTTCAAAGTTCTGAGACTTCGGTCATTAAAGTTCATCCTTTAATGATTTAAAGTTTTTGAACTTCGATCATGTGATATAGACCCAACTCTAATGGTAGATACCACCCGTGTGGCAGAGGTGGCCCGCAAAACCAGGATCCAGAGATTCTTTCTCTGACAGACCCTTCCAGTGTGCTCCTGAAAGGAGGCCTGAATGCCCTCCTCTGGAGGCAATCAGGGGTCGACTTTCCTTGCAGCCTGGCTAGAAATAACAACAGATACTTTAGTGCAGAGGATATTTTTCAGAGGTTATATAATACCCCTTTCCCTTCCTCCTCCAATTTCAAAAAAAGGTTAACGTTAGAAAAAAAGTCATCCAAGAGGTCCCACCAGACCAGTTAAAATCTAGAACTTACCCTAGATTCTTTTTAGTGCCAAAAAAAAAAAAACGGGACTGGAGACCAATTTTGGATCTCAGCAATTTAAACAAGTCAGTTTGACGCACCAAGTTCCGGATGGTCACTGCTCGCACCATTCTACCCTTTCTGGACAAGGACGACTGGATGTGCTCAGTAGACCTTCAGGAAGCATACTATCACATAAAGATGAACAAGTGATCCAGAAGATTTTTACACTTCCAGCTGAGAGCCAGTCATTACCAATTCAGAGTTCTGCTCGTCAATTTCACTGCAACATCTAGAGTGGTTATCAAGTGTATGGCAGTAGTAGCAGCTTACTTGAGACTGCAGGGATTCCAGGTGTTTCCATATCTAGACGACTGACTCATTACTGCCCTTACCATGCATCACTTAACAAAGGCAAGTAATCAGGTTGTCCAGACGTGTCATTTGCAGATAACCATAAATTTTGAAAAGTCTCAACTGGAACCAAGTCAAAACTCTGTTCAACACAAGGTCAGTGATAGCTTCGCTGCCATTGTCAAGGGTTCAGACTATAAGATCACAAGTCAGAAATAATATGGATGCTATCAACACAATAGTCGATACTTTACCAACCCATGTCTAGTCCCATACAAATCAACCGCACATGCAAGAGGGATCTCAAGTGGTGGATTCAGTCAGACCAAGTTCTACAAGGCCAGCCTTTCATTCTTCCTCAGCACAAGGCCATGGTGACCATGGACTCTTTCCCGTTGGGGTGGGTGAGGCATTTTCTGGGGAAAACACTCCAAGACACTTGGTCCCCCGAACTGACCAACTGTCAATGTCCTAGAGATGAGAGCTGTGCTTTTAGCATTGCAGGCCCTTCAGAATGCTCTGCCTTTGGGGTCAATTGCAGTTGATATGGACAATATGTCGGTTGTTTGGTACATCAACAACGAAGGAGGTGCCAGATAATATCGTTTGTGTCGAAAAGAACTCAAAGTGTGGCAATGGGCAATCTTATCCAGCCGCTTTCTCATTGCAGTGTACATTCCGGGAAAGTCCATCTTGATAGCAGACAAGCTAAGCTGTTGCATTCTTCTACCTCGAGTGGTCCCTCAACAAGAATGTAATGGAAATGATTTTCCATCAGTGGGGCCAGTCTTGTTGTGATCTTTTTACTTCTCCCCTAAACAACAAATCCAGCAGGTATTTTGCCCTAATCCCCCCGTAAGAGGAATCACTGAGGGATGCCGTTCTTCACGATTGGCCGCCCTGTTTACTTTTATTTTACTCCCCAGTTCTGATGATTCTGAAATTCCTACAGAAAGCTGCCATGTTGAAGAGCAAAGTCATCCTCGTTGCACTTTACTGGCCTTGACAGATTTGGTTCCCCTTCCTTTGGCCTCACTAACATTGGATTCTGGATCCAACTCCAGACCTGTCTCACATGACAGGCATGATTTATCCAGACATATCAAACCTCAGGCTGATGTCCTGGCTTCTCCATTTCTATTAATAGCCAGACAGCCTATGCTGTCTTCATCTGTCTGACATATACTTTTATCTTTCCATAAACCCTCTACACGAAAACCCTACTCCAGTAAATAGAAGAGGTTTGTTTACTGGACTCATCAAAATAATGTTGATCCTTTTTCAGCTCCCATACATAACATTCTTAAATTTTTGGCCCTACTTTTTAACGAAGGAGCTAATTCCTCAGCAGTTAAGGTTTAGTTAGCAGCATTATCAAATTTTCACATTGTATTTCAGGATTCCTTTGTCACTACTCCATAAGCTCTGCAAATCCTTTTTACGAGGCACTCTTCTAAAACCTCCTTTCGAAGACCCTACTCCCCCAGGGGGCCTGAATCTGGTACTGCAAGCTCTTACTCATTCCACCTTCAAACCAGCAGCTAAATGTCACCTTAAATACTTTTCTTGGAAGCCAATTTTTTCTGGTAGCCATTACTTCTGCCAGACGAATTTCTGATATTCAAGCCTTATCCTCAAAACATCCATACTTGATTTTTCACAAAGATAGTTACATTGTGAAAAAATGCATCCTTTCTTCCTAACATGGTGTTAGAATCTAATGTCATCAGTTCATTAATTTGCCAGTATTCTGTCCTAAATTTGCTAACAAGGGCGAATACATGTTACATTTAGTGAATGTTCACAATTACCTTTTTACCAAAAGACATCAGAAAAACTGACCAATTGTTTGTCTCATCTGCAAAAGTAAAATTTGGAAACCCTGTTGCCAAAGTAAATTTAGCCAGGTGGCTGACTGATTATATTTAATTTATTTATAACAAATTTGGCATTACCTTACCAAAGCCATTACAGGTTCATTCCTGTAGATCCATGGCAGCTTTTTCAGTATTTCAGTCTAGAATGTCCATGGATGATGTTTTTGCAGCAGCAACTTGGGCTACTTCCCATACCTTTGTTACTCATTACAAATTGGATCTGGTCTCCAGTGGTAGAGCATCCTTTGGTTCAACTGTACTCAAGAATATCCTTCCTTGAGTCCACCATGGATCTTAGTAGCTGAGAACTTTGTCCCATCATTTGAGGATAGAATGAAAATTGACATTGGATAAAGAAGTTATGTACTCACTATAATGTTCCATATGTGTCATCCATTTTCATTCTTCCTCAACTCCCCACCCACCAACCTCCATCCTTTGAAAACTCATGTTAAAAATGAGTGGTTAGAGGACATCGCTGTCCTTTATTTTGAGCTCTAGATATAGTCTTCTTCCTATTTGACTGCAAATATTTCCTTTCTAGTAAATTTGTCAAACAAGATCTGATATACTTAGTGTCTGTGCACTGTGGGGAAGGGATAAGCTTGAAAGTTTGTGGTTGCTGCGAGCTATAGCAATGACCAAGTCGGATCCAAGGGATTGGCTCTGAACCCATCCATTAAGGAAGAATGAAAATGAGCAAGAAAAATGGAACTTTATGGTAGGTACATAACTTCTTTTTACTGAAAATGAGGGATGCCAGCATGTTATGGGTAGTAGGAGTGTTGAATAGTAGTAAGGCTGAATTATTCTGTTTGTTTAGGGTATGGATGAATGGATAAATTCCGTTTACAGGATTTACTGGACAGTGGCTTTTTCCATAGGTGTTTAAATTGTCTAATATTGGATATTACTGTCTTAGGTTGGGGTATGAATATGGGTATTTGTAAAAAGTGTGTAATTGTAGTAAGAGGATTTACTGAAGGTTTGGGATGTCAAGTTGATGATATTGTTTCATATCACTTTTTTCCTGCTGTTGATATTGTTTCATATCACTTTTTTCCTGCTGTTAAGGTTTTGAAGCACAAGGAAATACAAACCTCTGAGTGTATGAGAGTAGGTAAGTGTTTGTTTAATGTAGTGGGGGATTAGGTTTATGACTTTAATTCGGGTACTAAGCCTGTGGTTTCTTATATGAGTATACAAGCTGATTTCATCAGGATCTTGTAGGCTCTGAGGAATTTACCTATGTGGCATTAAAAATAGATTTGTAGGTGACTGTGGGAGGATTGAAGCTAGAAAGAAGAGTGAACAGTTCTGTGCTAGTACCGATGATTTGATTAAATCTAAAGGTGTAAAAAGATTAGTGAGTGATGATATTGGTTAATATATAGTGGATAATTTAGAGGATGAAGTTAGGGAAAAAGAATAACAGTGGGGGTTTTATTAAGCCTTTTACAGGTGTGTTTGGTGAGTCAGGTGTAGTTAATATGGAAGGTAAAAATAAACAAGTTTTGTGATGGGGAAACCCCTTGATAGGAAGTATTAAGAATTTATTTCCAGGGTAAAATAAGGGCAGTATAACAGTTTCCTGTTTGGGATGGTGCAGAATATATGACATTGTTGCTGCTTTGAAAAATATTTTTTTTTAGAAGACATATGAAGTGGTAGTCATGGTGGCAGGAGTTAATGCCATTGAAAGAAGTAATAAAGGAAGTTTCTCTCACTGTGTTCAGCTGTGGATAGACTTGAATAAAGCAAAATAATTTGAATTGATTCTTTATGATGTTATTTCTTGCGTTGGGCTTAATGATATCTTAACAAAGTGGCAAGGGGTTTTACAAATATTAGAAGGAATTGATGCTCACATAGTTTGAAATATGTGTATGTTTGGGAGGAAATGAGTATGTGTATGAATTTTTTTGATTCTGATGGGAGGGAGACATTTTAGTTTTGTGGGTAATAGATTCCTTCTAAATACATTACAGAAATTTAAGGATTATTTTTTACCTTAGTCTCTTTGGGGGTAAGGGTAATAAATCAGAATAGCAATAGTAGCACTAGATTTTATCATGTAATGCTAGGAATTTGAATAATAAATAGTTGAAGACAGTGATGGGAGCAAGTTGTCATGGTTGTGGTTACCAAAACTTGATTTTCTAATAAACCTTTGTGCTTACTGAGGTACTGTCATAAAGTAAAAAGTGAAGGGAGGGATGGTGGTCTATTTTTATTCAAGGTCAAATGTCCTTCAGCATTTGTGTGACTGATACATATGAGAGGATTACAGTTAAACATAACAGTACAGGAGTAAGGTTCATATGTTAGTATTAGTCTAACTGCCCTTGTGGGCCATTTTAAGTCTAGCCAGTTATCACATTTGAGAATCAAACACTGTACTTTGTATTTGTAAGGTAAATGCTTTAACCATTATGCCAGCCCCCTAACCTTTGAAGCTATCTAGTAATGATTTAAAAATCCATAATTTTGTTGATGGAAGCAGGTATTGATATATTTTTTGTGGTGATTTGAATGCCTTGGGTATTGATTGGTTGAGTTTAGACACTAACGGGACAATTTGGTGAAATGATTAATATAAGTAATGGTCTCAGTTATTCACAAATGGTGTTACAACTGACAAGAGAAACTCATGTTTTGGATATAATGTAGGTTAAGAATCAAGAATTAAGTGACGACTGTGGGATTTGTGAGGACCTAATTGGTTCCAGTCATTGTTGTATTTCATGGATTTCTGAGATTTAAGGCCTCATAAGCAGAAAATAGGTCAAGTGAGAAGATTTGTCTATTCTAGTGCAGATTATAGTAAAATGAGATATGAGGTAATTAATTTGACTTGAAGAGAATGTGTTTGGACTTTTAAGATGGCTGCACAATGAGTAACAGTTTGTCTCTAGCTCTCCCAGAGTGAAAACAGAAACTCAGCAGAGAAGGCCAGTAGACTTATGTTTATGGGTAAATTCCTGCACTGCCTGGATGCCAGGAATAAAGAAATACAGAAGACCTGGAAAAATCATCTAAAAAAGTGAGGACGAAACACTGACTGGTGAAGGTTCTGCAGCTGTTTAGCAAAAACAATGCAACCCTCAGACATGACTTCCAGTAACATACAGGAAGATACAGGACAACTGCATAAAGACCTGGTTAAATAAGCAAAACACTGATGGAATATATCAGCACAAACAAAAGGCTGGAAAAAGCTTTAATCTGAGATTCAGATGAGATGATAAAGCTGCAAAAATCAGAAGTTGAAATAAAGAAAAGTCTGGCTAAATATGAGACTGCTCAGGAAGAGATGTTTCAAAGAATAATAGAATTAGAGGACAGAGCATGTAGAGAAAACCTGAGATCTTCAGCTATACCAGAGAAGCTGGAGGGAACAGACTGCATTAATTTTATGGAAGCAGAAATAAGCAACTGGACTGGTACTCCACAGCAAGAGTTGTTAGCTGAAAAGACACGTCATATGTATGCTCCAAACCTGGCTATAAGAAAGCAAACTAGACCTTTAATAGTAAAGATGCAATCCTACCAGCAGAACGAGTTGATTCTGCCAAAACTGTGGCAGAAGGACAAAGTGCTAAAAGTGGGAGACAGCAGAGTGTTTGTGGAGAATGATTACTCATTGTACACCAGACAGAAGAGGAGCAAATATATTCCACTATTCAGGGAATGTTGAGATGCAGGTCTAAGATTCAAACAGTTGTACTCGGCTATCTTCAACGTATTCTTCCCTGGAGGGACAAAATCATTTTTTGATGAAAGTGCATGCTAAGAAGGAAATACAAAAGTTTGTCCAACAAAAAGTAAGCTGCAAAACAGAAGGAGATTCTGCTTCTTGTTCTTCTGGTTTTAAAGACCCCAGAGCAACTGTATCTGCGAAACTTTTTTAAAAGTTTTCAGCAGAAAATGTTGGAGAGAAGGGAGCATGAGAGATGACTAGAAGAATCGAGAGTATTATTTGGAGGGACTGGAATGTTGAAGTATTCCAGAATAGGGGGAATCTCACAGAACGAGAAGAGGATCAACTACCGAATGCTAAGCAGAAAATAAGGTAATACCTCAGTAATATACACAAGTTTAGAAAAACTGCTGTTAAGCAAATGTGTTTTTATAATAACACTAGAGTACAAAAACTTTTAGCACATTGACTCAGGCAACAGAATGTAGAAAGGGTTGTAGCCATACTTAGGGAGCCTATAGCAAAAAATGTAACAAAAGATCCTGTAGCGGTATTAGAAATATTTCGGAAATTTTATGAGAGTCTTTATAAAGCAGAGAAATATGAACATCAAGAAAAGATACAAATGGAAAAGTTTGTGGAAGAATTGAACATGCCAAGGTTGGAGGTAGATGATGCTCAATTACTAACAGCTTGGGATAGGAGGCGATGAGATACAAAATTGTGATATATAACCAATCTACAGGAAAGTTCCCAGGAATAGATGATATTCCTGTGGAAGTTTGGAAGCTAGGAGGCAAAAGACTGATAAAGATCTGGAAGGTTTTGTTTAACAGTATCCTAGGAGGAGAATTACCACTGTCCTGGAAGAAAGCAGTGGTAGCTGTAATACCTAAAGAGGATAAAGATCTATCAGATCCAGCTTTGTGCAGTCCCATTTCAATAGTAAACCATGATTATAAAGGGTTCCTGTCTTTAATGGCTAAAGAATGGCAAAAGTAATACCAACATTGATAGATATGGATCAGTGTGGTTTTGTGGAGGGGAGGCAAACATTTGATAACATTAACAGAACGCTGGTGATCCAGAGAGAAGCACAATGTAAGAGAATACCATTGTTGGTGGGTCTTCATGCAGAAAAAGCATTTGTCAGAGTAAGCTGGTATTTTATGAGCAGGGCAGTGGAAGCATTTGTATTTCCTGAAAAATTATAAGGTTGATTAGGAGGATATGTGAGAGATCAAAGGCGAAAATTAAAGTAGATGGGATCCTCTGTAATAATTTCTGTTTGAGCAGAGGAACCAGCCAGGGGTGTCCTCTTTTCCCTTTTTTATTTGCATTGTATTTAGAACCATTGGTAAAGAAAATAAGGGACTCAGAAATTCAAGGATATAATTGGTATGGTAGTCAAGAAAAGCTGGCTATTTGCAGATATTATTTTGTACTTGACAAAACCAGAAAAAGACATTACAGGGTTGTGGAACATTCTGAGACAGTTTTAGATCTTTTTGAAATAAAAGATGAATGAAGCTATAACAAAGGCAATAGCGTAAAATTATGTACCCACACATGAACTGGTTCAAGAATATCCATATTTATGGTGACATGATAAAATAAAATATTTAGGAGTGTGGAATTAAAATGATTCTAGTGTGGCAGCTAAGGATATGTGGGAAGACAGTAAACAAAAGATAATACAAACGCTGAGAAAAATGGAAGCTTTGATGTTAGGTTGTCCAATCTCACCTTCATTTTTACATATGGGTTCAGAGCTGATCCTCTGCTCCGACTCGGCCGATTTTCAAGCTCGAAGACTTCTGGTTGGCTCGTGGCTAGGCAGGTATCCCATGGTGCACCAGTGCAATTCTTAGATCTCGTTTGCTGCGTCGACAAGTTTGGATGTGCTTTTCTTGGCTCTGGCTAAGTTTTTGCATTTTTCATTATCTAGTGGGTTTTTTTTTGCATATTTACTGAATATATACATATATAGGGCTTTATCTTAATTGTCTTCTGGTCTTGTTGACTGTAGTAGTAGTATCCTGTGTACCAGAAGTTAGGCGCAGTAGTGCTTTTTGCCTAAAACCATTAGTTTTTGGCGGTTTCGCCATTTTCCTGTTATTTACTGGAAAGTATACATCTAGGGTTTATCTTAATTGCCTTGTGGTCTTGTGTAACCAGTAGTAGTAGTCTCCTGTGTATCAGCAGTTAGGCACAGTTGCGATTTATTGTCTAGATAGTTAGTTTTGGCAGTTTTGTCGTTCTTAATCAATAAGGGGCTCCTACTGATTACTTTCCTGTCAATCGACTATTGTTGACTGGTGGTCTTTAGTGGGGACCCTTGATGGTCAAATTTCCAGTGTCTGCTAGGTCGAGATCCCCAACTTTATCTTCCAGGAGTCTTTCAGAAGAAGATGTGGAGAGGGTAGTACTGAGACTCCTGAAGTCGTCTGCCCTGCCTAAATTTTTGTTGGCTCAGACCCAATCGGCTCCAGAGCCACTCGAACCAGTCTTGTCCTCATCCGTGATTCCTTCTCCTTGTTGTTTTTTTGGAGACGGAGTGCTTGTTACCGACAGAGGAACCCTCGGTTCCTGCTCCCTTTGCTGTTGCATTGGAGCCGAGTTCGGCTCCGACATGCTCGGCTCCGTCCGTCGTGTCCAGGGGCCGAAGCTCTTCTGTCTGCACCGAGAGGGAGGGTTTGAATTGATCTTCATCAGTTCCGAGCTTTCCTCTCGGTGCTTCCGCTAGAGTGAGTTCGCACCCTGCATCTGTCTCGGAGCCAATGGCTCAGGCTCCGGCACCGTCCTTTGTCTCTTCGGAGCGGGGACAGTCTTCGGAGCCCAAGAGGTCTGCTTTTGAGGTGATGTGGAGTGTGCTGTCACAGTCAACAGCCCCTGCCAGTGGTACAAGCACTCCCCCCCCCCCCCAGGGCTCCCACTTCCATCTCAGTACCTACTCTCTCCGGAGACAGCAGAGACCCACAGCCTCAGGAGCCACCAGCTGGTGGCCCCCACTCTTCCGGGGCTTTCCCAGAAGGTCCTTTTGAGGAGCCCCCTCAGAAGAGAGTATGCAGGAGGAAGCATATTGACTCCCAGGATGAGTCTCTAACATCAGACACTGACATCGATGAGTCGGAGGGGTCCACTAAGTTGTCCTCTGATGATGTCCTTTGTTGACATCCTAGAGATCCTTAAACAGAGGTGCGACTGGCCCACTGTCAACCCTTCTGATGAGGAGTTGGTGTACCTGAAGGCTTTCGGGTCTCAACCCTCTGCCTCTTGGGTGTCTCCATCTTTCGATGAGCTAATGGATCTGGTTAGTCGGAAGGTGTGGGATAATCCCGATGTCATGGAGCCAGTCCCTAGAAGACCAAATAAGTTCCTGTCTGCCCCTCCTGGAAAAGAATTCTTGTCTAAGGGCATTCCGGTAGATGCCATGGTGGTGGCGGCAGCCATGAAGGAGGAGTTGGCGGAGACGTCTTCCTCTGTTCATCCGCCAAACAAGGAGACTCGACAGATGTACAGATTTGGGAAGCGTGTATGTAGTTCAGCGGCCTTTACACTTTGATATCCGAACTATCTTACCCATTTCACGAGGTTGCAGAGGGATCTCCTCAAGGAGTTAGGAGATTCCATACAGGGTGCTTGTCCTGAGGGAGTCCCTGATAGGATCTCTGCTCAGTTGTCCAGCCTAAATTCGGTAGTTAACTCCTTCTTGTGGCTTATCTCTCATGCGGCTGATGGAACGAGCAGAGCAGCAGGTTCAGGAGTTGCCCTTAGGCGCCACTCCTGGATTCGCCTGTGTAACTTTGCGGAGCCTTTTAAGTCCACCTTCACCAATGCCCCATTTGATGGTTCCTCCTTGTTTGGTTCCAAGGTGAAAGAAACACTCACTCAGTGTGAACAGGAAGGAAAGACTGTCTCTACCGTAGGAATCTGTTTTATCGTCCCCTCTCGACCATACCCCGAAGGTCAAAGGGGAGGTAAGATGTGGTTCAAAAAGTCCCAGAGGGCCCTTCCTGACACACAAGAGTGAATCCTCCTTCAGAGGTAGAGGAAAAGGAAATGGTAGACGTCACCCTAGAGGCAGGGGCAGTCCGCAATACCAGCAAGGCCATGGTTCCTTTCGAGGGCAGCTTTATCAGCACTCCTGATGTGGGGCCTGGCTGTGTTTCTCTGGGGTCAGTCGAGGGTCGCACCTCTTTGTCTTCAGAAGCCTGGCTAAATATAACACAAAACAAGTGGGTACAAAGAGTTGTTACCAGAGGCTATATTATACCCTTTTCCCTTCCACCGTTTGTTCCCAAGAAAATCCCAGATGTTCCACCCAATCACAGGGATCAGGCAACTGTGGAGATCAACAAGTTGCTCTCAAAAAGAGTCATCCAGCCCGTCCCAGCATACCAGACAGGATCCAGAACTTACTCCAGGATCTTTTTAGTCCCAAAACGAACCGGAGACTGGAGGCCAATATTGGACCTCAGCAGATTAAACAAATCTGTGAAAAAGGACAAGTTTCGGATGGTCACACTGCAGTCGATACTCCCATTGTTAGGGAAAGACTATTGGATGTGCTCTCTGGATCTCCAAGATTCCTACTACCATATAAAAATGGACAAGGCGTCAAGGAGGTATCTGCGCTTCTGGCTGGGAGCCAGCCATTATCAGTTTCGTGCTCTGCCCTTTGGTCTCACCACAGCCCCCGGGGTGTTCACCAAATGCATGGCAGTAGTGACAGCTCACCTGAGACGTCAGGGATTCCAGGTGTTTCCGTATTTGGACGACTGGCTCCTGACCGCCCCCTACCAGGCATCTACTTATCCAAAAAAGGGAAGCAACCATCCAGATTTGTGCTCAACTAGGGATCTCCATAAATTGTGAAAAATCTACATTACTGCCCTCACAATCTATGAATTTTATAGGCACAGAGGTAGACACAGTGGATATGACAGTTCGTCTTCCCGCCGAAAGAGCACAAAACCTCATCTCACAAGTTCAGCGTCTTTTTCCGCTTTGGAAGGTCAAAGCAAAATGGATTCTTCAACTTCTTGGAATGATGGCCTCAACCATTCTGTTAATACCTTTAGCCAGGTTGCACATGAGAATCCTTCAATGGCTCCTGTTCTCCCAGTGGTCGTTCCAGTATCTACAGCTGAATCACCCTATTCTGCTGATGGAATCATGCAAAAAGGACCTTCATTGGTGGATAGCCCCCAACAACTTTTTCACGGGAGCTCCCTTTGTGCCTACCCAACACATTGCCACTGTGACCACGGATGCCTCCCAGGTCAGGTGGGGGAGCATTATCTTGGCAGGACTGTCCACAGCACATGGCAAGAACACGAGGCTCATCTGCATATCAACGTTCTGGAGATGAGAGCGGTGCTTCTGGTGTTGCACGCACTTCGGGAGCTTTTTCCTCCAGGGACGATTGCGATACAATCGGACAACATGTCGGTTGTGTGGTATATCAACAAACAGGGCGGTATCAGATCTTACCCACTCTGTCGAGAGGCCATGTGAGTTTGGGAATGGACGGTTTCTTCCCAGCACTTTCTGGTGGCAACGCACATTCCGGGGACAACCAACGTGATAGCCGACAGTTGAGCTTGGCAATCTTGCTGCCCCACGAGTGGTCTTAGAAACGGGGGACAAACTTGCTGCAACCTTTTTGCCAGTCCAGTCAGTGCCAAGTGCAGCAGTTATTTTTCCCTAATTCCCCCTTCGGGGGAAGCACCCAGAGACGCTGTGGTCCACGATTGGCCCACGGACTTCTCTATGCCTTTCTTCCATTCCCTCTTATCCCCAAAGTGATACAGAAAGCCAACTGACTGGGAAGCAAGATAATCCTCATTGCTCCTAACTGGCCTCGTCAGGTCTGGTTCCCCTTCCTCGAGCCTCTTCTCCTGGACAATCCTTGGATCCTGGACTCAGTTCCAGATCTTTTGACCCACATGTCGGGTTCACTACACCCCTCTCTCCACACCCTCAAATTGACAGCTTGGCTGCTCCAGTTCCATCTCTAGTCAGGCTTTATGATGTTTCGTCATCAGTGTCCCATATTCTTTTATCCTCACATAAACCATCAACCAGAAGGCTGTATGACGGTAAATGGAAAAGGTCCTCTATTTGGGCACAGAAAATGAAAGTGGATCCATACACCGCTCCCGTTCCTGTGATTCTGGAATTCCTTTCGGAGCTTTTTCAGCAGGGATCTGCCGCAGCCACCATCAAAGTACAATTGGTGGTTATCTCACATTTTTATTTGGGATCTCCAAATGTCAACCTTATGTCTCATAAGTTATGCAAAACCTTCTTGAGAGGAGCCACTTTACTGAGACCACCTTTACAGGAACCTGTGGCTTCTTGGGACTTAAAGTTTGTGTTGTCCAAACTAACATCCCCTCCCTTTGAACTGTCTCATTCAGCTTCCTTAAAGTATTTGTCTTGGAAGACTGTGTTCTTAGTAGCTATTACATCAGCCAGATGTTTTTCTGAGCTACATGCCCTGTCTATTAAGCCACCTTATTTAGTCTTTCATAAAGACAGGGTTTCTTTACATACCAATCCTTCTTTTATTCCCAAAGTTTGCTCTTCTGCCACGTTGAACCAGTTCTTTGAGCTTCCTGTTTTCTTTCCCAATCATAGCAATGCAGCGGAATATCGTTTCCACCAGTTGGATGTTCACAGACAGCTACGTTTTTATTTGCAACGGACCAAAGAATTTCAGAAGTTAGAACAGTTGTCCGTTTCCTTTTCTGATTCCAGATTGAGCTTACCAGTTTCTAAGGTGACATTGTCTAACTGGATTTCGAGTTGCATATCTTTCATCTACAGTTCGGAGGGCAGACCTCTACCCTACAGGATCAAGGCTCACTCTACCAGGTCTCTGTCTACCACTGCAGCCTTTCAAGCCAGGGTAGCAATTGATCATATCTGTGCAGCAGCTACATGGGCTACCCCTCACACCTTTATTACTCATTATAAGTTGGATTTGGCTTCTAGGGGTAGAGTATTCTTTGGCTCCACGGTGCTCAGGAGTATCTTCCAATGAACCACCCAAGAATAAGGCACTAGGAAAGCTGCCCCATATGTAAAAATGAAGGCGAGATTGGACTACCTAACATAAAGAAGTTATGTACTCACCATAACGTTCCATGTTGGTAGTCCATCTCACCCTTCATTTTTACCAACCTGCCCTCCTGTTGGTTAGGGGTTTCTTTCTATGTCTAGTGAGCAGCAAACAAGATCTGGGGATTGCACTGATGCACCATGGGATACCTTCCTAGCCACGAGCCAGCCAGAAGTCTTCGTGCTTGAAAATCGTCCGAGTCGGAGCCGAGGATCAGCTCCGAACCCATATGTAAAAATGAAGGGTGAGATGGACTACCAACATGGAACGTTACGGTGAGTACATAACTTCTTTTTATATGTATATGGCTAGTAAGATACAAGCAGTTAAAATGTTTTTAGTCCATTTAATCTTATACACAGGTCAGGCATATTTTTATCAACCACAGGAGACTTTGTGGGTAGCAGCTAATAAAGAGCTGAAGGACTCTATCTGGGAGGAGAAGACGGCAAGTGTCAAGTACGATAAGCTGATTCTTTCAGCAGAACAGGGGGGGATTTTGATTGCCCAATTTAAGGGGTATTTCAGAGCTACACAGTTAGACTCCTATACATAACACAAGCAGAAAACTGTAATTCAGAGTGGAAAGGGATGATGATGAAACGGGAAGTAGGTCAAGAACCAGGAGAGAATGGGATTTTGGAAACAGGCCTTTAAGGAGCATAACAATAATCACACAGAATGTTACATCCATAAAGTAGCAGAAAGTATTCTAAGAACTAAACCAACACAGGAATGGAGACAGGCGATTCTGCCGATAGGAATAACTGCAATTAGGGATACAGACAATAGGCTAGAGGGGGCTGGAATTCATTGGAGAAAACTGGCAAAGGAACCAATGTATTGGGAGCAAATGGCTAGAGAGGGAAAGGTGATAGAATGGGAAGACATCAATAATTTATTGGGATTGCAGGTTAGAGATTGCCTTCCCTGTCAGGGATTGATGTCAGAGTATAGGCAAAGAGAAAGAAATAGGGGCGTTGTAAACAAAAGACCAGCACTGGTAGAGTTTTTGATAGAATCGAGAACAGAAGCTGACGTTAAAGGAATAATTAGAAGAGCATATAAAATATTGCATGATGATTATAAAAATCAATCACAGGAGGTCTGAAAGAGTTGGGAAGAGAGACTGGATAAGCAATTCACAAAGAAACAATGGGAGGATGTATGCATGTCTCCCAAATAATCTAGAAGATTTTGGATTTTTGCCTGTAAATGTTTACATAGATATTTTTTATACCCCAAGTAGACTCCAGATAATTATTCCTCAGGCAGACAGTAAATTTTGGAGGTGTGAAGGAGAGAAAAAAAGAAGTAATTGGGAAAATATTTTCTTGGAGTGCAGTGAGTTGGTGGGCTTTAATGATTCCCTGGGGGATGCACTGTCGGAGATGTTGGGTGGGCAGATTGGTCTGATGAGAGAGAATATTCTTCTGAGCTATGATACAGAATTGGAATTGTTTAGACATGGTAAGGCCTTGCTGTATCTAGTAATGGTGGCTGCCAAAAAAGCAATTACTAAAAACTGGAAATAAAAATCTAAATCAACTATACCGGAAGTAGTGAATGTAATAACAGAGGTAAAACAACTGAGATTGAGATCTTTAGAAAAGGGTAGGAGCAAACTACATAGGAAAAATGGGAATTGTGGGAACAATACATACAATGAGCTATGCAGTTTTTGAGTGAGAAGGACTGGGTAGATTATAAGTGATGTATAATGTTTGCAACTGTGATTGTGTCAGTAGGGTTTGTGATGTAAAATGCTTGCATCTAGGATTGTGTCTGTGTGGTTTGTTTTCATTTATATAAATGTATGATAGTCTGTGTAGTAAGTGATGGTTTAATAAAGATGTTTCTTGTTAAAAAATGACAGGAATAGACACATTTATGTAATATTGCTTAGGTTATATGATATATAGTAATATATGTGAAGTATAATATTTGTTCTGTTGATATAGTTTGATTACTTTTATATGAATGCAGATTTGCCTGTGTCAGAAGTGATAATTCAATAAAGGTGTTTGGGAAAAAAAGAAGATAATGTGTTCTGCATATATAGGGAAAGGTTGAATAGGTTTTATAATTTTTTGTATTTGTTGATTGAAAATTTTGTAACTTTTAGTTACCGATAAGTTTCATAAGTACAGACCTTCTTGGTGGACTTCATCTTTACAAAGGTTGAATAATCAATCCCGGAATTTTTGAAAACGTTTAACGAGGAAGCCTGAGGGAAGGAGAGTATTTAAGTTCAGAATAATAAGAAAGAAACTGAAGAAATTATTTAGAATGAGGCGAGAAGTTTATGTAAAAAGGTTAATTAGCAGTGCCGTCAGTAATAACAAGACATGTTTTAATCATTTAAAGAAGTTTAGGAATGAGGCTAATTTTTAGATGTGAGCTTCAGGTTAGTGATGAATTAATAACAGACGCTAAGTTAATAGCCAACACTTTTATTGATTATTTTATTGGAGATGAAGTTGGAGTGAGTAGTCAGAATTTAACTTTTAAAATGTTTGTTGACTGCCTGGACTTAATTATACTTAAGCCTGATGTTTTGCATGATATGGCTGGAAGTACATCTGCAGCAGGGCCTGATGGGTATCAGTAGTTTCTTCTTATCATCTGTCATTAGGGATATTTCACCATGCTTGTGCTATTTGTTTAAAAAAAAAAACAAACATCAGAGTTCCCCCCCAGTTTGGAAATTGGCTTATATTGTTCCTGTTCCAAGGGGTGGTAATCCCCTTGTTGAAAATTACAGACTGATTTGTCTTACAAGCCTTATTGGCACAGTTCTGAATATATTATTAGCTCTGAGGTTGTCAGTTTTCATTCTGTCCTTGACTGATGGGTTCAGATTGGAGACATCGGATCCAACTCGGCCACTGTAAAAAGCTCATGGCAACTTAGAACTCTAGAGGTTCTCACTTACCCACAATGCACCATCCCCATTATCTCAGATCTCGTTTGCCACCATGAGGTGAAAGACATGGTGATTTGTCTCTCAAGTTGTTTGGGATAGATACGTTTTTGTGTTGAATTCTGCTGAATGATAATATCTCTTTAATCTGCCTTTAATGTTTCCCTTTTATTGTACTAGTGTACTCTAGATACTATTGTTGGTATCTTTTTCTTCGCTTTACCCTTCTATGCTTATCATAGTCTTTGCTACCTTTGTAGGTAGCCCCTTTCTCCTTTTTTTCTTGTCCCTTAAAAAAAATCAGTATATTGATAGCTATTTGCTTTAAGTCTTGTCTTGGTTCTTTGTACTTAAGTTTTTCTATGTGGTAGCTACTATAGCTGGTTGTTCTGAACTAACATGGCTGACCAGGAAAAAAAAAACCCTGTGGGTTTTAAAAAATGTGAGAAGTGTGGTGAAAAAATCCCTTCTCTGACTTGCACACCCTTTGTGTTTATTGCCATGGTCCACTCCACCTGCAAGAGAGTTGTGCGATATGTCTTGCTTTCAACCCCAGAGCGTTAATGGAACAGAAGAACAAATTAATCTTAAAGGGATGTTTACCATCTTCCTTTGGTAGTGCCATGACCGGAGAAGCCTCCACAAAGTTGTTACAGTCATCTCTGATGATCTCTTCTGTTTCTTCTATGACTTCAGAGAAAACTTCAAAAAGACCATCTTTGGATCCTACAGTTTCCTCAGATCTTCCCAAGAAAAAGAAAATTAATCTATCAAATCCGACCCCCTCAGGTCATGCAAAAGTTAAAAGTCTTTCTTCAGATCAGACTGTTCCTTTGGATCTGAAGTCTCCAAAGACTAAGGATGTGAAGTTGTTCAATCTTGCCGTTCATTCTTACAAATGGGTTCGGAGCTGATCCCTCGACTCCGAGTCGGCCGCTTTCGCATGCTTGAGGTTTTCGACTAGCTCGAGGCCAAGTCCTTATCCCATGATGCTCTCTGCCTCACCCCAGAACTAGTTTTCCGCTGCAACTGATCGGAGGTTCAGAGTGGAGCTCGGGCCAGTATTTCAAAATTTTATACATGGATTTTTTTCAGAAAGTGTTTTTTTGTTTTTGTTTGAGTTTATCATAGATTAGTATTTAGTCACTTTCCTTAATTTCTGATGAAATATCCTTGTTTATAAACCGGCTGCTCTTAGGCCTTTCATTGGCCGTGTTTTAGTTAGTCCCTAACCCGTTTTAGAGTGTTCTTAACTCTTATAACCGTAATCATTTTTAGTGAGAATATTGTTCTTTGTGCTGAATCTTTACTGTTACAGCTTTGAATCTTTACTGTTTATCCTAGCTAGTGTATGTTTGTCTAGAGAGTTATAGCTGTTTAAGTATTTTACTGTCTATCATAGAGTGTGGTGTTAGCCTAGTCAGTGTGTTGGTTTGTCTCGGCAGTTATATATATATTTAGACTCATAGTTATTTTCCTTACATTATGGCTGATCAAAGGGAAAAGGAGAGACAGAAGTCAGGGTTCAGGAAATGCCCTAAGTGCGGACAAAAAATGTCTATTACTGGTTTACATGTATGTTGTGTATACTGTTTGGGGTCAGTCCATCTACAGGAGGACTGTTTTATTTGTCGTTTGCCCAGCAGCAGTGTCTTGTTAGAATGCAGGAGAAAGCTAATGGATAGAGGTTTGTTGAAAGCTGAATTTCAGGAATCTCTTTAAGTCTGACCAGACTTCCAAATCTTCCAAGGGATCCAAGTCTTCAAAAGCTTCTTTGGAGCTGAAGTCTTCTGCTCCAAAATTGGCTGAGAAGGTGCGGTCGCCAATTCCACAGTGTTCGGAACCAAGCAAGTTTTTCGGTGCCGGTCCCCGGTATTGGAACCGATCTCCGAAGTTTGAAGTCACCAATCTTACAATCAGTGGCTTCATCGATCCCTTCGACTCATTCTTCGAGGAGCCTCTCCAATGTGGATGTGGTCCGAGTGGTGCAGAGGCTCCTCCAGAACCCGGCATTAGCCAAAATGCTGTCGGCTCTGACCCAACCAGTCTCGGAGCCGAAGATGTCTTTACGTACTGTGTCTGCTCCTCCTCTGAGCTGAGCAGGGCCTTCGAAGCTGGAGAGGGTAGAACTGATGATCGTGGAACCTTCGGAGCCGAGGCCTGTTGCAGTGCCATCGGCTCCGTCGACTCAGACAACTTTGCCTTTGAGGAGTCTGGGAGCCGACACTCTCCGGTCGGCTCCGGGGGGGGAGATTTGAACTGATGTGTCCGGTCCAACTTTTCCTCTCGGAGCTTCGGCACGGATGATCTTGGCTTTTTCCTCTGGTTCAGAGCCCACTGTTTCGGTGCCGGGGAGGTTGCCATCTTCTTCGGAACTGGCTACCTCTTCACATCGGAGCAGTGGGGCCTTCGATGCCATGAGAAGAGTTATGTCTTTAAAGACACCCACCTCATCAGGGCCTACTTCCTCATCCCCGAAAGTGCTGCATTCTACCTCTGCATCACAGGTCCCCTTAAAGCGTCAAGACCCAGAGCCTCAGGTAGCCCCATTGGGTGACCCAGGTTCTACTGAGACCAGAAGCTCCCACTGATGAGGTTCCCAGGAAGAAGCTTTGCAAGAGGAGACATTTAGGCTCCCCATAGGAGTCTGTCACATCAGGCGCTGACTTGGAGGAGTCAGAAGGGTCCCCATGGTCCCCCTTGGAGGATATTTCTTTTGCCGATATCCTAGAGATCCTAAGACAGAGGGGTGTCTGGCAGTCCGTTAACCCTACTGATGATGAGTCGGTGCTTCTGAAGGCTTTTGGGTCTCAACCCTCCACCTCCTGGGTGACTTCACTCTTCGATGAATTAATGGTTGCTCGAAGGGCGTGGGAGTCTCCTGATACTGTGGAACCTGTCCCTTGGAGGCCCAACAAGTTTATTACATCGCCACAGGACAAGTTGTTTCTTACTAAAGGAGTGCCGGTTGATGCCATGATGGTGGCAGCGGCCAACAAAAAAGAGATGTCTGAGACCTCTTCTACTGTCCATCCTCCTAATAGAGATTCCAGGATTATGGACAGGTATGGGAAACGCATTTTTACTTCAGCGACTTTTGCTATGCGATCGCTCAACTGTTTGACATACTTTACCAGACTTCAGAGAGATCTCCTTAAAGAGCTTGGAGAAGCTCTACAGAGTACTGCAGCTGAGGGCGTTCCTGATAAGGTGACATCCCAGCTCAATACCCTTAACTCCATAGTTAACTCATCCATGCATCTCATCTCATTTGCAACTGACAGTACGAGCCGGGCAGTGGGTTTAGGAATAGCTCTTCGGAGACATTCCTGGATGCGCTTATGCTCCTTAGCAGAAGCCTTCAAGTCTTCCTTTGTTAATATCCCATTTGATGGCTCTTCACTTTTTGGGCCTAAAGTCAAGGAGACCCTCACTAGGTGTGAACAAGATGGAAAGACTCTTTCTGCCATAGGAGTCTGTTTTTTCCACCCCTACTAGACCTTACCCCAAAGGGCAAAAGGGAGGAAAAATGTGGTTCCGCAAATCCCAAGGAGCCTTTCAGAACACATGCAGTGAACCCCCCTCCAGGGGCAGAGGAGGGGGCAATAATGGTAGATGCCACGCAGGTGGCAGAGGGGGTCTGCAAAACCAGGGCAACAGAGAACAGATCATTGGCAAGCCCAATCAGCACTCCTGAAAGGAGGTTTGACTGTCCTACTCTGGAGGCAGTTGGGGGCGCTTGTCTTTGTATCCAGACGCCTGGCTAAAAATTGTAAAAGACTCTTGGGTACAAAGCATTATCTCCAGAGGATATGTCATTCCTTTCACAGAACCACCATCCGTATGAAAGAAAATCCCAGATGTTCCACCCAGTCTCAGGGATCAAGCAACCATAGAGATTCAAAGGTTGTTAGAAAAATGAGTCATCCAGCCAGTCCCAGCAGACCAGATAGGTTCTGGAACCTACTCAAGATTCTTTTTAGTTCCAAAGAAAACAGGGGACTGGAGGCCCATCTTGGACCTCAGCAAACTCAACACTTTTGTAAAGAAAGAGAAGTTCCAGATGGTCACGCTTCAGTCGATTCTTCCGTTTCTAGGAACAGGCGATTGGATGTGCTCTATAGATCTCAAGGATGCATACTATCATATCAAAATGGCCAGAGTATCCAGAGATCACCTCTGTTTCCAGCTCGGAGCCAGTCATTATCAGTTCCGAGCACTGCCCTTTGGTCTCACAACAGCCCCAGAGTGTTCAAATGCATGGCAGTGGTTACAGCTCACCTGAGGCGTCTAGGATCCCGAGTGTTTCCGTACTTGGACGACTGGCTCCTCACCACCACCACCAGGCATCAACTAGTTCAATCCAGGGGCCTCACTCTAAATCTGTGTTCCCAGTTAGGAATTGCTTTAAATTTCAACAAGTCTGCGTTGTCACCATCGCAGCGCATTTCCTTTGTCGGAGAAGATTTAGACACCAGCACCGCCATGGTAAAACTGCCACTGGAAAGAATAGTCGCACTTCTGCAACAGGCATCAGACATTTTGACACACAAAAAGTACCAGCCTCTCAACTTTTAAAACTGCTATGTACTATGGCAGCAACTCTCATAGCAGTTCCTCTAGGGTGCATGCACTTGAGAATACTTCAGTGGTTACTCTTCTCCCAGTGGTCTTACCAACAACTTCCGATGTCATTTTTGATAATCATTACAGATACATGCAAAAAGGATATTCAATGGTGATTGACCAGTCGCCATGTAAAAGTAGGTAGCCCATTTGATCTTCCCCCACCATCAGCCACGGTGACCATGGACGCTTCTCTGATGGGGGAGGCCTTTTCAGGGAAGAACAGCCCAAGGCAGCTGGTCAGAGACAGAGTCACAATTGCACATCAATGTCCTGGAAATCAGAGCAGTAGTTTTAGCGTTGCAGTACTTCCAAGACTCTCTTCCTCTGGGAACGATTGCTATTCAGATCGACAACATGTCAGTAGTCTGGTATATCAACAAGCAAGGGGGAACCACGTCTTATCCCCTGTGTCGAGAGGCCTTAAGAGTCTGGCAGTGGGCTGTGTCCACCGGGTGCTTTCTGATAACGACTCACATCCCGGGGAAATCCAGAGTGATCGTGGACAAACTAAGCTGAGCCATTCTGATGCCACACGAGTGGTCCCTCAAAGGGGTCTACTTCATTTCATGGAAAGCTCATTTCACTGAAAATGAAATCACTGGGACCAATTCACTGAAAGCTCACTTCACTGAAAACTCATTTGACTGAAACTCATTTCATTGAAAGTTATATAGTGTTTTCTCCACTGTAGTGCGATCCTGGAGTTAGTATATATAGTAAGGGCCACATACTTTGGTTATATATTGTCTTCTGGAAACAGTTATTTATTGCACTTGTAAGTATCCATCTGTGTAGTTTAAAAAGTTTATAATATGTGGGGAGCTATGCCCCCCACAGCCCCTCTTACTTTATATACTAACTCCAGGATCACATTAGAGTGGGGAAAAGGCCATATATAACTTTCAACAAAATGAGTTTCAGTCAAATGCATTTTCAGTGAAGTGAACTTTCAGTGAATTGGTCCTACTGATTTGACTTTCCGTGAAATGAGCTTTCCATGAAATGAAGTAGACCCCTCTCAAAGACAATGTAGTGGAGATAATTTTCCGCAGATGGGGCCAGCCTTGTTGCAACCTGTTTGCATCCCCCATGAATGCCAAATGCAGAAGCTACTTTGCCCTGAATCCCCCACCAGGGGAAAATTCAAGGAACTCTCTCGTAGACGTTTGGCCCCTGGGACTCCTATATGCATTTCCACCCATTACCCTGATTCCAAAATTTCTGCAGAAAGCCAAAGTCTTGGGGAGGACTGTAATTCTGATAGCCCCTTATTGGCCTCAACAGATTTGGTTCCCCTTCCTTTGACTCTACCAACTAGAGGAACCTTGGATTCTGGACCCAGTTCCAGATCTGCAGACACATTCGTCAGGGGCTCTTCATCCTTCACTTCACTCCCTCAAATTGACAGCTTGGCTGCTCTGATTTCCAACATAGCCAGGTCCCACAGTCTTTCCTCAAAGGTGCAGCATATGCTTGTATCCTCACATAAAGCTTCAACCAGAAAGTTATATGCCAGCAAGTGGAAACGGTTTGCTTTCTGGGCTTCTCAAAATGATATTGACCCGTACGTCACCCCAATTGCCAGCATATTAGAGTTCTTGACTAACCTTTTTAATGAAGGTGCTGCGGCAGCTACCATACATGTTCAATTGGCTGCAATTTCAAACTTTCACCTCGGATTGGAAGGTTCTAATCTTATGTCTCACAGGTTATATAGAGCCTTCTTTAAAGGAACCATATATCTCAGACCACCAGTTAGAAAATCTTTCACTCCCTGGAACCTAAATTTTGTTCTGTCTAGGATTATTCTTCCTCCATTTGAACCTGTATCTTCCTGCCAACTAAAATTCCTGTCTTGGAAAAAATATTTTCTTGGTGGCCATTACATCAGCATGTAGGGTGTCCAAACTTCAGGCCTTATCTATTAAATCCCCATACTTGATTTTTCACCCTGACAGAGTGTCGCTCCGGACTAACCCTTCCTTTTTTCCAAAGGTATGTTCGGAGGCTAATCTAAATCAAACTATTGAACTCCCAACTTTCTTCAGTAACCATTCCAACAAGTTGGAGTATATGTTGCATAAACTTGATGTTCACAGGCAACTCAGATTTTATTTGGATAGAACCAAAGAATTTAGAAAATTGGAACAACTTTTTGTTTCTCATTCTTATATCAAGAAAGGGCTACCGATGTCAAAAGTCACTCTTTCCAAATGGTTGACTGTATAAAATTCACATATTCTTCCATGAATCAACCGTTAGAACGTAATGTGAAGGCGCATTCCACAAGGGCTGTTTCTACTTCTTCAGCTTATATGGCTAGTGAATGGTGCTTGGGATGCTACCCATTTATAAGAATGAACGGCGAGATTGAACAACTTCACATAAAGAAGTTATGTACTTACCATAATGTTCCATGCGAGTTGTTCATCTCGCCTTCATTATTACATTCCCTCCTGCCTACCGCATCCAGGCTTCTCGAAGAACGAGTAAGAGATTTGGGGTCTGGTGGGTCTTTGTATAGGATTTCTTATTCCTGGTGGGGTAATGTTCATGTTTTTCTTATGGTTGTATGTGTTGGGATCAGCAAACTAGATCTGAGGTGAGGCAGAGAGCATCATGGGATAGGGACTTGTCCTTGAGCTACTCAAAAACCTCGAGCTTTTGAAAACGGCCGACTCTGAGCCAAGGGATCAGCTCCAAACCCATTTGTAAGAATGAAGGTGAGATGAACAACTCACATGGAACATTATGGTAAGTACATAACTTTTTTATTCATCGGATCCAAAGATGTCAGATCCACCAAGACTACTGGATATACTTCCTAGGGCAAGGTAGTCCCAAAAAGAGTGCCTTCTCCCTTTCTTTATAGACCAGATTTTCCTTCCAGAAGTCCTCTTACTTGTCGAGAAGCCTAGAAGATGTGGAGAGGGTAGTGAGACAGATTCTGTCTGCGAAGAGCCACTCAGTTCTTACTTCAGCTCCTACCCCTTTGGGTCAAGAAGCTCATACATCCAAGACACTACCTCTAACTCTTCCTCCTGTGACTCCCTGTGTGGTTTTGGAACCCTTGGATTTGAGTTATCCAGGCCTGTCTTCTTCGGATCTGAAGATCGCTGTATCCTTGGATCCGAAGCTTACTCTGAGCTCCTCCATACTGTCAGATCCAGAGAGCTCTCTGAGCTGATTCTACCCTGTTGGATCTAAGTTGTTTCAATCTACACTGAGGGCTTTGGAGCCATCTCTGCACCTTGGAGCTTTGTCAAGAGTTAGTTCGGCTCTGACTTCTG